>NC_064282.1:41087876-41136595 GCF_019186545.1 Solanum stenotomum
GAAGAAGAAGAAGAAGAAGAAGAAGAAGAAGAAGAAGAAGAAGAAGAAGAAGAAGAAGAAGAAGAAGAAGAAGAAGAAGAAGAAGAAGAAGAAGAAGAAGAAGAAGAAGAAGAGGAAGAGGAAGAGGAAGAGGAAGAGGAAGAGGAAGAAGAGGAAGAGGAAGAGGAAGAGGAAGAGGAAGAGGAAGAAGAAGAAGAGGAAGAAGAAGAAAAAGAAGAGGAAGAAGAAGAAGAGGAAGAAGAAGACGAAAAGGACGAAGAGGAAGAAGAGGATGAAGAGGAAGAAGAGGACGAAGAGGACGAAGAGGAAGAAGAGAAAGAAGAGGAAGAAGAGGAAGAAGAGGAGGAGGAGGAGGAAGAGGAGGAGGAGGAAGAGGAAGAGGAAGAGGAAGAGGAGGAGGAGGAAGAGGAGGAGGAAAAGAAGGAGGAAGAGGAGGAGAAAGAGAAAGAGAAAGAGGAACAGGGAAGAGGAAGAGGAAGAAGAAGAAGAAAGTCATTATTTTCAAAATCCAAATGAAACCCCAAGTTCATCTTCTCTAAAATTCTTTCTCTAGCAAACTAAAGAAGAAGAAAGTCATTAATTTCAAAACCCAAATCAAACCCCAAGCTCAGCTTCTCTAAGAGGAGGAGGATAAGGAGGAGGAGGAGGAGTATGAGGAGGAGGAAGAAGAAGAGGGGGAGGAGGAGGAGGGTTAAGCTAGGTAAAATTCCTCCAATATTCTAACCTTTGGGAAGTCTTTGTAACCAAGGTATGTTAGCTTATTCATCCATGGGTTCTTCCATCCATGGAGCCCCCTAGAATTCCCCTAATTGTGAAGATGAAATCCCCAATTCAAGTTAGGGTTCCTTCCAATATCGTGGGTTAAGTTGAGTATGAATCCAATTGATTGGATATTGATTGTTTATGATTGAATTAGTAGTGAATCATGATATTATGATGATTTTACATGTTTTAAATGCCTAACCCTAGTCTAATTGATGAAATTGAACTAATGTGGGTTTGTGCCTTAAAGAGGGAAATTCAAGACTTAGAGATGATCTCCTAGAATTGATGATAGGTATAGTAATTGTTGAAGAATAGAAGCATGTAAACATGAATTGAATTAGATTAAAGTATATATGATGGATCATGACTAGTAATGATTGAGATTTAGCCTTTATGGTGAATTATGACTAGAACTGCTTAAGAATGAAGTTTGTTGCTAGAATATCTTGTGATCTAGATATGTATGATGATTGTAAGAAGTCAAAGCTTTGAGAGTATGGCTTGTAGTCATGAATGTTGACTCCTAGGGTTTTGAAGGTAAAGCTAATAAGATGAATTATGTGTGTTAAGGCTTTGAGAGTAAAGTCTATATTCGAATAGAAGATTAATGGATAGAATTATGGTGGAAGGCCTTTACCTGCCTAATCTACCTTATGAATGATAGATTGTATGAAGTGATAGAATCACTTAAGTTATGATAATATCCATGTATAATGTAGTAATTCTAGTTGTGTTGATTTGATATGAGCCTCGACCCTTGAAAGGGAAAGATATGATATTATGCATGTTTTATGACAGTTATGTGCATGCCTTATGAACACTTTGAGAGTTAAGTGTTTATGATCATGATATGTTGTCTTGTTGTTGAAAGGATATTTTCATATACACACTTATGCACGAATATGATACGATATGGAAGGTTCTCTCACATAGAATAAGTCTAGGTTGAAAGGTTTGCTCACCTAAAATGAATCTAAGTCCAAGGACTATGAAATGTGATGAGGTTGTGGTGATTCCCCCAAAGACCTTTATATGAGAGGAATATGAGGTGAATTCCCTTATTCCTAATTAGATAAACATGAGGTGATTACCCATGTCATGATATGAGAAGTGTGTGGTGACTACCCTTAATATATAACTTCTATAGAAAGGCAAGAGGTGAATACCCATTAGCCTTTAAAGTGATATGGAGACGAATACCTATATCATATTATGATGAACGTGGAGGAGATTAACTATGATCCTTATTAAGTGATGTGGAGGCAAATACCTACATTACACCCTAAGATGGATATGGAGGCGAATACCTATATCTTATTAAAATGAACATGGAGGCGAATACCTATGGTTCCTTAATATGTATTATGTCATGAACAATGAATTGTATGGATTGTAGCTTGACAGTCCTTCCATGATATGTATGACTTGAGGTGATTCCCCTTGTCCTTTCTGATGAACTAAATATGAGATCAAAGAGATGATCAATATGCATAATGACTTAAAGTGATACTTAGTATGGGTGAGATTATGGGGTCTTATCCATGCATTGCACAAGTATGACTTGAGGTTACCTATAAAGTGTTTCTCTTATATGATGTATTCTTAGTTTGGATTGTTGCTATAGTTGCCATCCTTGATATGTTGACTAAAGGTGAATATTCCCTTGTCTATGAGAATTAAGCTAAGGATGAGACCATAAGATGGTAAGTATGATTATGATGGCCAAAGGGGATACTTAGCATGGATGGGATTATGGGGTCTTATCCATGCATTGCAAAAGTATATTTGGAGGTTACTTATGAGGTGGTTATCTTATGATATGAAGGTCTAAGTATTGACTATGTATATGGATTATTCTTTATGATGACTAATTCTTACATTATGTCTATGTTGGAGATTATGCCTATCACTATGTTGTTGTCTCTTATGCTTATAGTTTATGTTTTCTAAAGCATCTCTTATGATTAGGGCATATGTCTTATGTTTACTAACCATTATGTTATGCTCTTTTGATGTTATGCTAGCTATCATATTTAGTACATTTTGTACTAACGCATACTCTTGCCTACATTCTTATCAAATGTAGGGTCCGGTGATCTTGAGTTCCTTTTTTGAGGCTAGATTCTTAGTAGGAGCAAGGAGTTGAAGATTGGTGAGTCCTCATAGCATCGAGGACAAAGCCACCATTTTCTTTATGTCTTTCTTTTATGTTTTAAACTATTGTATGGGATGTGTCCCAAGAGTTATTCAAAGTTGTTTTAGATGATTTGAGACAAAGTGTTAAAGACTTCTGCGTCGTTCTATAAAGACTTCGATTGTATAAAAAATATTTTAAAAGTCTGCACTTTTCTATTATCTTATGTTATGATAAGCTAAGTGGCTTACATTGAGTCCTTCGGGGATTGTATGTGCCATGTTATGTCATGCTTAAATCTTTAAAATAAATTAGCATTATGGTGTAGATAAAGTTAGACTTAATTAAAATATAATATAAGCATAAATGTAACTTAAAAGACATGCTATAAATATTTTAAGAGAAGTATCTGATAACAAAATAATTTAGGCTTCAAAATTTACTAAGTAGATAAATAGTATATACAAGAACATGATTATAGGTTAATGAAAAAAAAGCGGTTTAGACATTTAATTATAAAAATAAAATATCATTTTCATGGGTTTGAGTTTATAAAATAAAGTTAGAAGTTGAACTGTCTTTTCTTGAGTATTGAACTAAAATTAAATCAACCCATTTGGAAAGTCAAAGCAATGTACTAAAATTGTGATTTACTCGCATATCATAACCAAAACATTCGACACAATACTATTTGATTAAAATTGAGTAACATTCTTTAGTTTGGATAATGAGTCGGTGTGAAATTTATTTAGAAAAAATATCAAGTGGAGATTACATTTATGGAAGAATTTTTTTTTGACTAAAATTGCTACTTCAAAGTAATCATTTAATACTTTTTATACTAAATATAACAAAGATATTAAAACAAAAGTTATGTTGACTTAAGGACTTCAATTTGGATTAGGCGAGTATTTTAAAATCTTAGGAATAAACTTAAATAAACGGTTAAGAATCGACCATAAGCTAGTTTAAATCCAACAAATCAAATATAAAACAATCCAAATAAACGCCAAGGCAATCAGTCAGATCACGCACAAATAAAGCTAAGAAAAAAAAAATTGCGATGAGCTGAAAACTTCGTCTAATTAAAGTAGCCTTCCGGCGGACTTTAATTCTATTTGAAAGTTATTTTTTGAGATGGATCCAAAGTTGTAGAAATAGAGGATATGCAATGACCAACTCCGTGAGAGTTGAAAGAGTCTTGCACTAAGACTTAATATACTTGCTCCAAATGTGTACATGCAAAACAAAGAAAGCCAAGGGAGATAAAAAATTAGTTGGGCAGCCACATAGTCACTTAAATAAAATATTTAAATCCAAAGAAGATGTAAATTTGCAGCCAACATTTTGAGGCAAGTTTCAATCATAAAGTATAAACAAAACACATTTTTATAATCAAAAGATTAACTACCTAATATTTAGATACCTCAGGCAAACATGTTAATATTAAAAATGACTATAAAGATGCATTTTCTATTAGCTTGAATCCATTCAATGCCTTTTAGTAGTTTTCTGTTTTTTAATGTACAGATTCCTTTCCAATTCTTATTACTAAAATAATATCCTTCACTAAAATATAAAAAAATGGAAACAAATCTCACATTCATGAACATATCTGCACGGCTGGAATAAGAACATGGAACTAGCAAACATTTAAGAATGTGATTTCTATATAATTTTTTTTAAAAAAAAAAACCTCTAATATAATTCCTAGTGAGAAATACTAATTAATGACATAATCACATCTTCTATTTGAGAAACAACAAAGACCAAATATGTCCTTCATAATAATGCCTCTTTTTATCACCAAGAATCTCCATCATTATATACATACTTGTTAAAGAATGATAATAGTCTCACATTGGTGGTTAATGAGATGAGTGGACTCCTTATAGGACTTGGGTAATCCTCCTCCATTTAAGCTACCTTTTGGGGTGTGAGTTAGGCCTAAGACCTAATTTAACAATACTAAAAAATCATATGTTATATACGGTACAACCATCATAAATAAACTTTCCTTAGCAAACTAGATTTTAAAAAATAATTTTTTTATATACTAAAATGCATCATGCTTCAAACAATCAGAAAAAGAATATAAAAGGGATATTCGATTTGATGACGGACCTTTTGCGGTGCATCGAACTAGGGATATCGATCTTTGCCCTAGATCTACTCACTAACTCGGATGACCACCAATAATCGAAATGAAACACCCAAATATTGTTGCGACCAGAAGCCAAAAGAAAGAAAGTACAAATATGAAAATAGGAGAGCTTTGACTTGAAAATAGGAGAGCTTCGGCTTCACTTGGGTTGATTGATTGTTTGGGCTAGAAATGCCTGAAGACTTATTTGGGCTTTGACTGAATTTTCTTTGTCTTTTTCTTTCTTCTTTTTAAATTATTTTGGGCTTCTAACATAATAACTAAATACAATATATATTAAGATAAACTATTCATATTATAACTTTCTGCTGATATAAAAATATAGATACGAAAATATCAACTTATAATTAATTTTAATGAATACGAAACTTGAAAGAAGATGAAGACAATCGATTATTTAAGAAAAGAGGTGTAAAAAGTGATAATATAATTTTATTAATAAACATGCAATTTTAGTAGTAACTATAGAAATATAACAACGACGATAATAATAGTAATGATAAATAGTCGTAGTAGTAAAAATAGTTGTGATCAAGGATAATTTTATATATTATTAATTTACAAGCTCGAAAATAATGAATTAGAAGAAAGGAGGGTCAAAATTGGGCGTCAACAATATGCATGTCTTCTCTTTATGAAATTGATGTAAATGAATTTAAAGATGCTTTGACTTTGAAACTATGATGAAGCTTATGAATTGTTGAAAAGAATGCATGATCATGAAAGTATGTTTATGACCCAAGATAAGCTTATAGATGAGATTGCCTATATGTTCTATGAATCTTGGCCACATGACATGAACGACATCTAGATTTTCCCTCAATGCTTTCCAGATTATTTTCCTAAATTAGGTCTTGATTAATATGGTAGTCGGTTATGCCATTAACGATTATAGGCCACGATTTAAAAACTATTTCCATTAGTATTAGTAGGGCATCTCTAGCATGAAGTGAATGAATATGGGCCTTAAAAGCTATTATGAAAAGATCATCGACGATGAAAGATTTTCTTACACATGGTCTAAGGAGCTATCCTATGATGTTTCTAGCTTGGGTTGGTTGCTTAATTGCACCTTTCCATGGATGATAATATGACTTTAGCTTGGATTGGTTACTTAAGTGTGCCTTTCCATGGATCATGAGACAATTCAAGATTAATAACTACTCTATGGGATTTATGCTTAGCATCAAGAGGATATTGAGATGAAAGCTCTTTTTGTGTTGAGGTCGGGTTTTCTAGTAACAATCTCCTTATCCTTTACCTATCTTCCCCCATAGGATGATTGTCTAAATAGTTATTAGATAGTGGATCCACTTTAGCTCAGATTCATGGTTCTAACTTGACAAGTAGGAAAACCCTTTTCGGTGTGGGAGACACCGGGTGATCATGTTATAGCTCACATAGTATTTATGTCGGTTAAGGATAATTCCCACAATAATAATGAACTAAGGTTACTTCAAGAAGTATATCACAAGTGTTCAAAGATGATGTTCCCTTGTATTGATCATAGTTTTATGACTAGTGGTTTCTATCTCTCAAAATACATGTTTTAGCTTGATCATTGCATACTTACGAAAATGTCCCTTTTTAGCATGATTTAAATATTTTATATGTGGCTATCATACTTGGTACATTGTTTTGTACTAACGCATACTGTTGCCTATATATCCCCAAATGTAGGGTCCGAAAGTCAGGGTTCTCAGTTTCGTGGCTAAAAGTTGATTTTAGAGATTCCGAGCTTTGGTGAGTCCTCATGCTTCAAGGACGGATTTTCATTGTTTTCAATCTTCTTTCTTATTTTCAGTTTTCGACATGATGTATGGGCTAGGCCCAATTACATTCTATTGTATTAGATGGCTATTGAGACAAACTGTTTAGACTTCGCATTACTTTTATAAAAACTTTTTGTACTTGAAGTGTTGTTCTTTATCTCTTCTGTTCTATTTCTTATATTATGAATGCTAAGTGGCTTGTATGGGGCTTCTCGGGGTCCTATACGCCATCTTACATCTAGGGTGTACCCCTCGGTCGTGAGAAACTTGGTATTATAGCACAAGGTGTAGAATGGTCCTAGGATATCTCATAAGCCACGTCAAATAAAAGTCTTGTTCATGAGTGTAAAACGCGCCACATTTATGAATGAGAAGCTATAAGATGTTTAGGAAGTTGCAGTTCTTTCATTAATCTAAAGTTGTGCGATAGAGTGTAACTCTAGGTGTCTTTCTCTCCTAACCCTTATTTATGCTTTTTAGAATATTCCTCCATGAAGGATCCCCTAAGAAGAAATAGGAATGTTCATGAAAATGTGAAACAACAGGTTCCCCGAGTGATGATCAACCCTTTGGCTGAGGAGGTGACTAATGGTGTTTTTTGAGCTGCATTTCATGCTTTGGCCCAATATATGATGGCTCAAGAAAATAGAGAGGTTGTGGCTCCCATTAACCCAAGGGTGGGTACGGTGGCAACAAGGATGAGGAATTTTATTAGAATGAATCCTCTGGAATTTCATAGGTCTAACGTTGAGGAATATCCTCAAGAATTCATTAATGAGGTGTATAAGGTGTTGATGATCATGGGAGTGATGCCGGTGGAAAAGGAGAAATTGACCGCTTATCAACTTAAGGATGTTGCTCAAGTTTGGTTCAACCAGTGGAAAGAAGAGAGGGAGGTAGATCAGGGTCCTATTGATTGGGAGAAATTTAAGGTTGATTTTCTTGATAGGTTCTTTCCCATTGTGGTGAGAGAGGCAAAATTACTTGAGTTCATTCGCCTACGCCAATAAGATATGATTGTGAAGGAGTATGCTTTGAAATTCACACAATTGTCTAAATATGCTCCAACTATGGTTGCCGATCCAAGGGCAAGGATGAGTAAGTTTGTGTCGGGTGCTTCCGACTTAGTGGTCAAAGAATGCCTAACTTCCATGCTTGTAAAGGAGATGGATGTTTCCCGATTGATGATAGATGCACAACAAATAGAATAAGAAAGGCTTAAGGAGAAAATTAGGGATTCAAAGAGGGAAAGAAGGGATGATGGTGAGTCGTCACATTCAAGGTCTGATGGAGGTAATCGTTCCAAGGAAAGGGTTCTAATCAGCAAATGAGGCGCGAGTGTACGGAGTGTGGGAGAAGACATGAGGGTAAATCTCTAGCCGGTTCTAATGCATGTTTTGGTTGTGGAAAGAGTGGTCACAAATAAGAGATTGCCCAATTCTTACTTCTAAGGGAAGGGATGGTAGGCAAGATCAAACTCAAGAAGATCATGAGGGTTCCCCGGATGCGGTAATTGATAAGTTAAGGTGTTTTAGCTTTAGGTTATGCATTCCTTGATATTGAGTGTTTCGTTAGATATGGTAAGACTCCATGTATGTTGATTGTGTTTGAAGTAGTCCTTGAAAATCCTTGTGGAAACTGCTTAAGTGTTTACTTGTATCAATGGCTTAGTGGTTGTTAAGACATTGGTGTTATGTTTAGATTGAGGGAGATGGATTTGAAAAGACTAGTAGGGTTTGATCCCAAGGGGGAGATAGTGTGCTTCATGATTGGTATGTGAGTAGAACTATGTTGGTTTTGGAATAGTTCCTTGTTATGGTTTGATGAGTGAAAGTTTGAAGGCTATGTGATTTCATAGTATCCCTCTATTTTAGCTTTATCTTTGAGTCTAGCTTGAGGTCTTAGCTCTTCATGGTTCACTCTTTAGTTTTCGGGTGTCTTAGTCATCCTCATGCTTCCTCATGCATGCATGCTCATGAAAAAAATTGTTTTTCAAAAATATGATTTAGTTTAATTGATTGATTTCTTCATGTTTTATGTGCATTTGAATATGAGTTGCATATAGATCTCATGAGATGATATGTTGAACACGCTTTAGCTTGGAGTTGAAATTTCCTCTTCGGATATGTGCATTTATTGTATTGCATGCATAATGGGGTGTTAGATTTAGTTTCCACCCCTCTTATGATATTTTAATTATGTCCTAGCTTAGAGTCGATATTCCTCCTTGGTTAAATGCACTTAGATGAAGTGGCATTGACGATTGGGTACTTAGTTTCTCTCCTACTCTTTTTGTACTAGCTTGAATCTCATTCGAGGACGAATGACCCCATGGGGGAGATAATGTAACACCTCGAATTCAGAGAAGGGAAAAATATTCATTTCCCATCCATTTGGCAAAGTAGCTTGAGGACGCCGATCAACTCAGCGATCGGCCGAGTAGACCCCCCTGGCCTTTTTGAAGTGATTTATACATCCAGTGTTCTAGAACTTTCGACGAGCTAAAGGCTCACTCGGAGAGTCGTCCAGTGGCTTTTGGCGAGCTCCAACGTGTCCTGTTTTCAGTTTTAAGTCAGAGGCTTTTGGGCCTTTTCCTAATTAGTCTAGCCTAATACTGTTTCGTTTTACCTTTCACCCAAAGCCCTATATGATGATTCTAAACCCCCAAATTACCCAAACCTAATTCATTCTCTTAAATTCTCTAAAGAAGATTAAACTCTTCCTCTCAAATATTTCTCTCTCTAGAAGTTGAAGAAGAAAGCAAGGGTTTCAAGATCAAGCCTCCAAATCCTCCATTGTTTTCAAGGCTTTGGCACCAAGGTCTGATAGTTTTCATCCATTGAACCCTTTCCTCCATGGAGTTCCCATATTCTCCAATTTACAAAGTTAGAATTCCCAATTGAGTTAGGGTTTTCTTCAATTGTCATAGGTTCCTTTCAATGTTGATTTATTTGATTGATTTATGAAGTTTTATGCATGAATTGAAGTAATTGTATGTTTTTAAGTTGATTTCCCATGAACCCATGCATAACCCATGTTTTCTAAGTCATGTTGATGTAATGTGGGTCTTGAACTATGAAAGATGAATTTATGAAAATATGCATGTCTTCTCTTTATGAAATTGATGTAAATGAATTTGAAGATGCTTTGACTTTGAAACTATGATGAAGCTTATGAATTATTGAAAAGAATTCATGATCATGAAAGTATGTTTATGACTTAAGAAAAGCTTATAGATGAGATTGTCTATATGTTCTATGAAGCTTGGCCACATGACATGAATGACATCTAGATTTGCCCTCAATGCTTTTCGGGATATTTTCTTAAATTAGGTCTTGATTAGTATGGTAGCCGGTTATGCCATCAATGATTATAGGCCACGATTTCAAAACTATTTCCATTAGTATAAGTAGGGCATCTCTAGCATGAAGTGAATGAATGTGGGGCTTAAAATCTATTATGAAAAGATTATGGACGGTGAAAGGTTTTCTCACGCATGATCTAAGGAGCTATACTAGAATGTTTCTAACTTGGGTTGGTTTCTTAATTGCACCTTTCCATGGATGAATATATGACTTTATCGTGGATTGGTTACTTAATTGTGCCTTTCCATGGATCATGAGCCAATTCAAGATTAATAACTACTCTGTGGGATTTATGCTTAGCACCGAGATGATATTAAGATGGAAGCTCTTTCCGTGTTGAGGTCGGGTTTTCTAGTAGCAATCTCCTTATCTCTTACCTATGTTCAACACTAATCAAAGGTGGGCTAGATCATGATAATTCAACACTAATCTCATTTTGGTCTCAAAATATCTTTTCGTTCTCAATCTTGTTCAACAACAATGCAATCAAATATGTTAATCTAAATGCCTATTTCTAGCAAGTTTACCATCTAACAAAGTAGACCTAAATTATCTCATTTCGGTCTCAAATTTTGGTCTCAAAGCCAAATAAGATTATTAACCTGAGTCTCCACTTCATGAATTCTCTTTCGAGGAACCCATAAAGATAGAAAGATATATTTAACCATGCAATCTCAAATCATAGATTAAAGCATACAAATTAGATTAAACGTAATTCACGAAAGCATGTAATCACATACAGAAGAAATAGAATGAGAAATCAAAGACCCAAATGAATTGTGTATATCTAGTACAAAACCCTTATATTAATTAACAATTACACCCATAATTGTTGCAAAAAAAGAAAGGAAATGAAGAAGGGAACAAGAAATTTTACTATTAAACACACAATCTTCTGTGAGGCAACTTGCCTTTAAAGTATCAATCCAAATTAAGAACAATATGAAGTTTTTCTCTACTCTAAGCTAAGAAGCTATAACGGCGCTGAAATAGTGAATCTATCAGCACCATAGCAGTGGTATACAACTGTGGACCTAACGGCCGGCCTAGTAACCTTTTGAACTACTCCTATAAAATGTAATCTACATTCTGAACTATGAATGCTAGTGAGTATAAAAAGTGTTTTTTGGGATCAATTTGGTAAAATTCCCAGTCTTCAGGTGTCAGGTGATTCCTTCATCGCAGTCACGATAGTTTACTTACGTGATCACGATGAGTAGTGTCATGAGATCACATGTTTGCAAACATTGACCACGCGGTCACGAGGTTTGAATTTCTTGGCCTATGCAATTGTGACTTCGACTTCACGTTGTCGCAATAAGTTATCTGCTGCCAGCTCCACTTTCTTCCAGTTGACCTTTCCTTTCTTCAATTCGACATGTGTTCTTCAAACATTTTCTAAATCAACTCTCTATTTTATATTCCCAAAAATATGAAGAAAACCACATTAAAAGCACCAATTCTCCACTAAAGCAAGCAAAAATAACTACAAAAAAGCCTCAAATTAGTGGAAATCCACCACTCATGAACTTGCATGGTCAACCACGTCCATATAAGAATGGAAAATTATAACCATTGACTGTCTCAATCTGCAATTTTTATCTAAGACTGCATATGAAGCATCAAATTCTCTATGCCTCAAATGGTAGAATCATAGTAGCATGGCAGGAGAGCTCGTGACACCTCACCTCATAATTAGACATAGCCATAGAGCCATGCTCCAACCTTGAATACTTATCCCAGAGTCTATCATTGACACTACACGGAATGAACCTTGACAAAAAAGTCTTGGAAAAAAATGACTAAGACATCGGAGGAGACCGCCTAGTGTCAAACACGAATGCCACAACAACCTAGCTAGCCCATCAAGCTAGTATTTAATCAGTTTGGCTCTTCTCAACTCTACTAAGCCCAAAGTACATAGAGGCTTGCGGAAAGTAGTAAGAAACTCGTGGGTGTCTTCTCCAAAAGCCCCATAAAACCTCAGAGGTGAAAATCTTAGAAACACTTTAAGAATCTTCTACTCCTCTTGTGCCATAGCTCCAGCTACAATAAAAGGATTGGCACACCACTTGAACCGGAGGTGCCTCTACTGTTGGGTTACCTTTAAGAGCTAGTGCAACTATAGCTATAGCGAGGGACTGCTACATACACTAACAACGGTCAAGAGCTGAGTAGTAGCTGCCTAAAGGTCGGGAGGCATAGCTGGTCCAAGTAGTTGTTGGGCTGTTGATGAGTCCACAAATTGGACTCATTTAGGGATATATTTTGACAGAATTAGTGTCCTCAAATGCATATTTTATCTCAATATCTGATGAAAACCCTTAAGTTTCAGGTATTTGGAGTTTGAGGCAAAGCATGGACACTACTTGGCAAGAAGGAACAAGGGGCCTGAAAAGAACGAAAAAAATGAAGGCCTGAAGATCGCCGAGCCCAGTTGGCGAGTCGCCGATCGTCCTGGAGATCACCTTTTGTTCTAGTGCGCTGAACCCCGAAAGAAAAGGTCAAGTTGGTGATGAAATAAAGCAGTCGGCGTTTCGCCGGACAATTTCGTGAAGCAGTACCATATTGCCTAACGATTCAAAATGCGAAGAGGCAAAAGGATAAAGTAGGAAGGAGATGAAATCGACAAAACGGCGGATCGCCTAATGTATCGGCGATTCCGACTAACTTCGTCGAATGGTCCTTCCTAGCACATTTTCAAACACTATAAATATTTGTTTAAATTTCTAGCTTAGTATCATATCACTATTATTCTTAGAACTTTTTACACTTTTTAGAGAGTCTAAGTTTTAGAGTGTTTCGGAGACTTTGTTCTAAGACCTTGAAGATTCAAAGGATTTCAACTCCAAGAAATCGGACTTGGGTCTTGAAGATTCTTCACTCTTGACGTGTTTTAAGGCTTAATCCTTCATACCCAGTTGATGGAAACTGATATTGGTATAAATTTTTATCTCATTTACATGTCTAGATAAAACCCCAATTCTTGGGGTGTGATTTTGTGAATATGGGTTAGATTATCTGTTGGGTCTTGCTTGTTGATGGTTTATTTGTTGTTTAAATGTGATTTTTTCTAGTAGTTGTGTATGAACTTAATGGAGTTGTAGTTGCAAATATGATTTCATCTTAGTGCTTTCGGCTTGCTCGAGAGAAAGGTCGTAAAACTAAGACTACTAAATTGATAGCCGGTGGTATTGGGTCGACATGGGTTCAGTTCGAGAGAGTGAATCCTAGTCCTTCTCCCACACATTCCGCTCGAGAGAGTGAATGGGCTAAGGCGGAGGCTATGCTTAAAGCGGCAACTCGGTGTTCGAGAGAAACCAAGTCGATTCGGGGTAAGTTTCTCGAGAGAGAATTTACCCCCCACTATAGTCTAGCATAGTCACAAATACTCAACAATTTACTATCAAAAGCATGTACCTAACAATTTAGTTTATCCCGTATTCCTATCACATCCCAAGAATCTCGTTTCTCTATCTAGTTTTCGTATATTTTTGTTGTTTGTAGTTGTTAATTAACACAAAACTTCCCATTGATAATTGACTCTTGCGTCACCCCCTTTAGAATTAGTATGTTTATAGTCGATAATGTCTATAGCTATGACTAATTAGAACTAAATTTTATTTTTCTATTAATTCTCAAAACCATTCCCTTAGGACTCGACCCCAACCCTTGGTTGGGTTACTTTACTTTTGTACGATCATGGACACTCGAATTGGAAGTTCTGTCTTGATTACGCAAACATCAAAATGGCACCGCTGCTGGGGAGTGGTGTTATTTAAGAATTTTTAGTTTGGTAAAATCTTTGTTCTTCTTAGTCGTATTTTCCTAAATTTATTTTTAGTTTTGTTTTTGTTTGCGTTATTGTTGTAGGCAGATACCCTGAGCATGGCTGAGGGAAATGGTAGCAAATTGGTGTAGACGAATCAAGAAGTCGAAAGGGACTTCAAGTTAACCACACTGGTAACTCAACTGAATAATTTGGCCACCAAAATATAAGAGGTGGAAGACCAATGCAAAAGTCAAGGGAGGTACATACCCCCTCATGAGCGGAAAAAATCTAGAGATAGGGAGAACAATTGTGTCAAGGACACACTACAAATTATTCTCCAAAATATCACTGAACAAGATCAAGTTTTGGAAGTGATGAAGGAGAATATTGAAGTGTTGATTCAGATGATTAGCTCTCATTCTAGATCGATCCAGCTGATCAGGACACTAATGAGTTGTGTAGTGCCTCCTCTCCACTCAAATGAACTATTGGGGTTACCTAGTAACACTAGGGCCAACCCCAATGATGGAGAATGAGTAAGGACTTGCGTCGGGCAACGACGTTAACTAAAGCGCTTCTTGGGATGCAACTCAAGGCCTTAAATGCTTTATTTTTGTCTAAGAAATAATGGTGTTCTGATTTTGCAGATGGAAGTGTGGAGAGTGAACGAAAAGTGCGGATTGGCGAGCAATAGGTCCAATCAGCAAATCGTCGAATGGTTCGGCGACCCCGAACTAGACTGTTGTTAGACTCAAGACCAACTTACATTGGAGTCTGTAAAACTCGGTGAGCACAAGAAATTATTGGCGAATCGTGCCGACCATGTCGGCGATCCCGATAGAGACCGCCGTTTGGACTCCCAAAACAACTGGAAGTTCTGTAAAATTCGGCGAGGCAAGTGGCTACTCAGCGAAACGCCGAGTGGTTTGGCGATCCTGACTAATGTCGTCGAATGGGTGAAAACTGGACGATTTTTCGGGCCAAAGGTTTAAAAGTTTCAAATTCATTCCATTTCCCTCACCTTTCCATCTTTCCAAACTCACACCCGCACTCTAGTTTTTATATATTTGGGGTAATTTTAGTTGTTGATTTGTGCTCGGAACTTGGATTACATTGCTGCCTAGCGATTCAATTCCATTTTAGTCAGCACGAAAGGTTGGTTCCCAAACTATGAGATCTTTCTATCAATTTTGTACTCAATGCAATGATATTACTTTGTTGATGTGTGTTGGGCCTCTCTTGTAGGATAAAAAAATTTTGTTTGCCTGTGAGATTCACTAATTTCGCCCGTACCAAGTTAAATAGTTAATTCCTGAAAATTGTACCTTGAAGGAGATGAAAAATCGTGGGTTGTGCATCAGTGTCATTGGGTCTAAGCCTAATTTGAGTTGTGTATGCCATGATTTTGTTTTCGGGGGTTGCGATGTTGAATTCGAGAAGGTGGGTTGCGTGAAGGCACGTTGGGCCATTTGGCGAGCTGGGTCGAGCTCGCCGAACCACTCTGTGGCTCGCCTAATGACCCCATCTCGCCTCTAAATTCATGTTATATGTTTGATTGGTTTCTGAACCTTTTGGTGAGAAGCATGAGTTCGCCAAAAGCACTCGGCAAATCACCAAAAGTCTTCTTGTTCGCCCTTTGTCTGCGCCCCTTGAACCCCCACTGAACTGAAACCTTCGGCGGGCAACCCCTTGTTCACCGAAAGTATTCGGCGACTGATTGTCCTTGTTTTTGTTGTCGAATATTTTCTAACTTTGCCTCAAAGCTTTGCATACATGGCCAGACCTAAAGTTGTTGGGAGAATCATGCCACCCCGACAGATAAGAGTGAAAAATTTCAGGAAACATACAAATGAAACGAATCCTCCAAAGACAGGAAGTGAGGGAAAAAAGCCTAGTTCCAGGAAGAGATCTGTCCCTCGGGATCCCACTATTCGTGGATTCTACACAGCTATATATTCCTTTTTGGCGGCTCATGACTTGGAAAATTTTAGCAAGTCAGTTGCCGCTGAGCCTTCTGAAGTAGCTACGGGGACTATTATCCAAGTCCATATTGAAAAATCGGGCACTGATGCCCAGACAGACGGAGCGACCACTTAGACAGGATCCCCTCTTTACCCCCCTCTCTGTCTTTCTTTAACTTACATTCTGGATATTTTATTATTTGTATTTGAGGACAAATTATTTTTTTATTTGTGGTGGGGTGTGGCCTACCTTTGTGTGATATTCGTGAATCATGTTTTGTTTATGTATTTGCGTTGTAATCTATAATTGTGTTAGTACTGCTTTCATGGAAAGTTTGAGCTTGTGGCTTCTTTTGCTTTAAATTGCAAATGATTTTTGCAAATAATTTCTGACCCTTCTGAAAAATTTTAAATTTTCGCCACCTCTTATATGTGTTAAATATGGCTGTTCTCTTGCAAATTTGAGTCTCGGTTTTGATCAATATCGATGACTCAAATAGTGCTCATAATCGAACGAACTTGAATGTGCGGCTAAGATGAGACCAAGTGAAGTTACATAGACAATATGTGAACTCTTTGCATCTCGTTGTGACTAGCCAATTATCGAATTGATTTTCTTGTGATGAACATTGCACACTAGCGAAAGTGTGGAGTCTTGTTTGACTTATAGTGTCAATGCCTAGTGTGATAAGCTTACCTATGAACTATGCATGATGGATCCTAGAATTTGCCCCGTTGGTCCGGTCGACTAAGTAAGGCTATCTTTTGATATGATCTTAGGCAACTTCGAAGAGTGTGAGCCAATTTGACATATACCTCTTTTGTGGCCTACCTTGTGAGTGTTTGAACTGCTTCTGAACACCCCTTAAGCCTTACTATTCTTTGGGAGAAACTTGATAAAACAATGACCTTTGTTTACCCAATACCCATAATCCTCATGATTTGTGTTTAGTTTGAATAGCCAACTTAGGCGGTGTGGTGAGAAAAAAACGGAAAGTCAAGTAGTGCAAGGAAAGTCTCCTTTAACCCATGGTGTTGAGAAAAATGGAACACTCCATACAAAAAAAAAGTCAAGAGAAAGAAAAAGAAAAAGTTATGAAAAATATACAAAAGAAATGAGGTTTTCGAACAATCCATGGAGAGTGAATAATGGGATGACTTATGAGCACTAAAGAAAACGATGAAGGAAGAGGAAAGGAAATGTAGTGAACACCACATTTCATGAGGATGAAAGTAACTGAGCCTAAATGACCATACCTTTGCACTGTTCCCCATTACAAGCCTTGAAAAGACCGTTTTGATCTTGATTAAGCTTAAACAAATGTCGATTAGAAAATACGGGCAAACCTATGGGTAAAATTATGCATTGTGTTCCTCTTTATTGAGTGTGAGCGTTGCATTTGATTCCAAAACTTTAAATGGTGAACCATTGTGTGAATACGGAATCTTTCTTTGTGTGAGGGCATTTGAACACTTTTGTTGAGCTTGAACTTGCATTTAAGCAAGTATTGTGAGCATGGGATTCTTTGATAATGGTGAGTCACAACTTCAATCTTTGAGTGCACAATTGATCTATGCATGAGTAAAGTGAGTCTTGTTGTGTGCATTCATGATGGATTCTTGTGTAGCACTATTTGAGACACCCTTTTTAAATAGCTGAACTCTAGTTTACTTGAGGACAAACAAAAGTTTAAGTTGGGAGTGTTGATGAGTCCACAAATTGGACTCATTTAGGGATATATTTTGATAGAATTAGTGTCCTCAAATGCATATTTTATCTCAATATCTGATGAAAACACTTAAGTTTCAGGTATTTGGAGTTTGAGGCAAAGCATGGACACTACTTGGCAAGAAGGAACAAGGCGGCTGAAAAGAACGAAAAAAATGAAGGCCTGAAGATCGCCGAGCCCAGTTGGCTAGTCACCGATCGGCCTGGAGATCGCCTTTTGTTCCAGTGCGCTGAGCCCTGAAGGAAAATGTCAAGGTGGCGATTAAATGGAGCAATCGGCGTGTCTCTGAACAGTTTCGCAAAGCAGTACCATATCGCCCAATGACTCAAAACGTGAAGAGGCAAAAGGCTAAAGCAGGAAGGAGATGAAATCGACAAAACGGCGGATCGCCTAATGTATCGGCGATCCCGACTAACTTTGTCGAAGGGTCCTTCACAACACATTTTCAAACACTATAAATAATTGTTTAAATTTCTAGCTTAGTATCATATCACTATTATTCTTAGAACTTTTTACACTTTTTAGAGAGTCTAAGTTTTAGAGGGTTTTGGAGACTTTGTTCTAAGACCTTGAAGATTCAAAGGGTTTCAACTCTAAGAAATTAGACTTGGATCTTGAAGATTCTTCACTCTTGACATGTTTTAAGACTTAATCCTTCATACCTAGTTGATGGAAACTGATATTAGAATAATTTTTTGTCTCTTTTACATGTCTAGCTAAAACCCCAATTCTTGGGGTGTGATTTTGTGAATATGGGTTAGATTATCTATTGGGTCTTGCTTGTTGATGGTTTATTTGTTGTTTAAATGTGATTTTTTCTAGTAGTTGTGTATGAACTTAATGGAGTTGTAGTTGCAAATATGATTTCATCTTAGTGCTTTCGGCTTGCGAGAGAGAGAGGTCGTAAAACTAAGACTACTAAATTGCTAGTCGGTGGTATTGGGTCGACATGGGTTCAGTTCGAGAGAGTGAACCCTAGTCCTTCTCCCACACATTCTACTCGAGTGAGTGAATGGGCTAAGGTGGAGGCTATGCTTAAAGCGACAACTCGGTGTTCGAGGGAAACCAAGTCGATTCGGGGTAAGTTTCTCGAGAGAGAATTTACCCCTCACTATACTCTAGCGTAGTCACAAATACTCAATAATTTACTATCAAAAGCATGTACCTAACAATTTAGTTTCTCCCGTATTCCTATCACGTCCCAAGAATCCCGTTTCTCTATCTAGTTTTCGTATATTTTTGTTGTTTGTAGTTGTTAATTAACACAAAACTTCCCATTGATAATTGACGCTTGCGTCACCCCCTTTAGATTTAGTATGTTTGTATTCGATAATGTCTATAGGTATGACTAATTAGAACTAAATTTTATTTTTCTATTAATTCTCAAAACCACTCCCTTGGGACTCAAACCCAACCCTTGGTTGGGTTACTTTACTATTGTACGATCGTAGACACTCGAACTGGAAGTTGTGTCTTGATTACGCAAACATCAGTAGGCCTCGGCCCCACTAGCTGAATTGGGACATAAGTTGCTTAAGGATTCTCTACAGGCTCTAGATCCCTCTCTCTATCTGGTGTTGGTGATGAATCCCTGGCCAGCCGAGGAGGCCAACCTCTACCCATGGTCACCGAGTCGCACATACGATCCATCCTACAAAAGAATGAAACAAGTGAGATTCCATTAAACTAATAAGACATAAATTCTAAGAAAGCGATACAAAGGAGAAAATATTTATAAAGACAACTTGTAGCCTCCCATAGATAGGATACAAACGTTTCTGCACCAATTCACATGACTCTACTAGGTATTAGCTTTGTAAAAGTGAGATCGGTGAATCAAGATCTCTAATACCAACTTGTAATGACCTAATTTCTTGAGTCATGATGACACTTACTATAACCCACCAGTAGATTCGTAAACCAAGATAATAAGTAATGGATATAAGGGTAGAAATAAAGTGGAAGCAATAATTTAACAATTTGGGGGATAAAATACAAGTTTTAAAAAATTATTTTCTTCCCAACACTTCAAATATTAAATAAATTTAATCCCTCCAAAAATAAAGTACAATCCTAATATAAAAAAATATATTAATATGTTGGGTTATGAGAAAACCCTTTTTTCGATGAAACCTCGGAACTTTGTTCTCCAATATGGCTTTTGATCTTCCATATACCAGCTTTATCGATATCGTAAACCTCTATAAAACAACTTTCTCCAAGAACCAACCTTTCCAATCTTCTATTCTGGAAACCATAAACAAACGTAAATCTCATAATAGTTCTTGAAGATTTCAAATGAAGTGAATCGGGTCTATTTTGTTCAATCTTCTTCCCCAAGTTCAGTTGAATCTTGTTCAATCTTCTTCATCTCAGGTAAGTTTCATCGTATTTCCAATAACTTTTAGTCCTATTTAATTTATTTTTTAATTGTGGTAGTGTACTGAAGTTTAAATTTATGCTTAAACTTTCAAAAATCTGACCTTTTTAGTTTATGTTTCTAATTCGGCATCGTTAATGACTTTTTGATTTGGATAATGCATAGAATTTTTTTGAAAGTTTTATGTTAGCGATTTGAAAACTTTTACTGTATTTTGATCGATTTTAAAGTTTTATGTTTGCGATTTTACTGTTGATTTCTATTTGACCTGCTACTTCTTTTGCATGTGTTTTTAATGTAAGCTTTGATTGTGCTAATAGACTAGTGGTCGATATTTTATTATGACACATTTATTTTTTCTTGTGTATAGTACAGTATGGCTAAAACTAGAGGCGGCATCATGAAACGATCTGGTCATAATGCTTCTAAAAATAAGAAAAGAAAGGCTGAAGAAGTTTCCAAAGCTTCAGAAAAGAAAAAAAATGTTGTGAAAGAGCATGAGTCAAACTCTGATTCTGATACAGTGGCTGAGATTGACAACTACCAGGACAGTAATGCTCAATCTAGTGATGATGTTGAATCTAGTAATGATAAAAGTGACAGTGAAGATGAGAGTAGTAGAGATACCCAAACTGGTGATGAGGATGAAGATCCCCTGTCTTTGCCAATTTGTGTACAAGACATTTCTGGTAAGTCGTATAATATAAAGACATGGATAGATGAAATAGGATCGTTTCCAGAGTAAGGATGGTTGTTTATTGTGATTTAATAAATCTTCTAGTTCAAGAAAAAATTAATGATGATTTTAAAGGTACTTGTTTTGGACACTTAAGGCATATTCCAGAACATTTCAAGTTCAATGGACAGATGGTCCATAATATGTTGTTGCGATGTGTGAAAAGTGATAAAAAAAATTACATGAAATTTGGTTCTGTGTGAATGATAAGCCTGCTTGTTTTGGCTTAAGAGAATTTGCATTTATTGCAGGGTTGAATTGCTCAGCATACCCCCATGATGCAAAATTGAAAAAAGTTCTTGAAAAGGGAGAGAAATTTTACTACAATGTGACAAAGAATAAGAATACTACTACAAAGTTTTTGCGTTTGATCAAGGGTTTCAAGTTGAATAAGGAGCAGAAGTTGAAGTGCTCGTTGGTTTTGTTCGTCCACACGATGCTGCTTGCTCATAATTGATCTAAAATTATGGATTCAAGTCACATTAAGATGGTGGATGATTTAGATTTCTTCAATAATTATCTGTGGGGGAAAGAGAGTTTTAATTTAATATTGACGTATCTGAAGAATAAAATCAATTTGAAGAAGTAGAGTAAAGTGTTTAAAGAAAGAGGAAATGCATTGTATGCTCTGCATGGCTTTCCCTAGGCATTTCTGGTAAAATCATGTAGTTGATTTATGATAAATTCTTATATATTTGTGTAGTATTTTATAGCCTCTGTATATTTATTTGTTCTTCTAGTAATTTAAGGTTTGGATATATGAGGCTTTTCCTCATCTTGAAAAGTATGCCAAGGAGTCCTTGGATTCTCCTTTACCCATTCACTGTTTACTTAGATGGCACAACGCAAAAATGATAATATTATGAAAGGTGATCCATTTAAGTAAACAGAAAAAAGTACAAAGGTACACGGTTTATTTATCATTATTTAGAAATACTTATAAATTGGTGTTTGTGTCCAATTTGTATTAGAGTAAATGGTGAGTGTTTATTTGAACTTAAAATTCATATAACTTTGTCACATTAATTTGTTTATCCCTCTCTCGAGAGTGCTCCATATCTTCCCTCGAGTGAATTGAGATAACAAAAGTCCTTAGGAGCACATCAAAATGGATTTGCACATGACCTTAATTACCACGCAACTTGTTTCATCACAAGAAATGGAGTCAAGCAAATGTCTTAAAAATGATAATGTTGGATTCATAATACTTCAAGTCTAGCAATCAAATGTCGACAAACCTACACTTCAACAACGCTTGAAGTAGTTAGGCATATGTAGACACACAAATTTTATTGGATTTAATTCATATGAAATTAGGATTAAATCCATGTTTATTTGGGTTGGGTGATTAATTTGGCCTTACAAATAAATAAGTCCATTTTTATTAAATTCAAGTGCAATAAAGGTCCATTTCACCTTGAAGCCCAAACCTATGCCACATATCACAGTGACTAGGCATTCGATACCAACAAGGTGACGCCACGTGTCCAAATGAGATGGTAGTCTCAGTCAAATGAAAGAACCAATCACAATCTGACAAGTGTCAAAATGACATCCTTTGGTCAATCATAAATAACTGTGTCCACCCCCTATAACCACTACAAAAAAGGTGTGAATTACATGGGGATTTTTCTGGGGGTTTGTATGAAAATCCACAGGAAACTTATTTTCTTGCAAATTTTCATACTAATCCCCAGGAAAATCCTCATGTAATTCACATTTTTCTTGTAGTGAACTATAAATAGGGGATGTACATGACATTATAAGGAATACTACGAAAACTCTTTAACAAGCATTCTGCAAGGATTGGAGAAAGCTACAACATCAACTACATATATCTCTTCGAATGAGTGGTCAACGAACTTGTTCCCGTAGATCGACTTGAAACAACGAAGCGTTTCTCGACATTTCCAGAGATCAAACACATCTCAAGAAGGTTTACATCATCCAACATTCGAGAAATACACTACTGAAGGTTCTCAAATCACAGAGAAGTTTTGTCACGACCCGATTTCTCAAGTCATGATGGCACCTACTATAACCCACCAGTAGGTAAGCCAACCCGTAACCCGGAACAACAAGTAATGGGTCTGAGGGTAGAAACTAAACAAGAGTAGGCAAATAACAATATAAACAGGCGGAAGCAAACCAAAAACATATATACAAATAAAGATCTCTCCCAGAACCTGGAAGTCACTAGTACAGAGCTACTAACAAAATGAGTACAAGTCCCAAAAGTGGACAATAGAGACTGGACTGTCTCGAAAGGTAAAAGACAAGTCTATATATACAGATGGAGACTGAAATAGTACAAAACGTCGTGTGCTCACTCCTGTCTCCAGATCAGACTGCTCCAAGCTCGATCAATGCTGGCTACTAGTGCCCGGACCTACATCACGAAATAGATGCAGAGCGTAGCATGAGTACCAAAACAACAGGTACCCAGTAGGCATCATAGGCCGACTGAACTTGAAAAGTAAAGGCAATATGAAAAGAAGGAATAACACAAACCGAAGTCAAGAACTAAAATCTAACTAACAATGGAATGCATACGAGTGTACAAAGAACTAACTAAAGTAATCTATAAGCTAACTACACCTAACTGGACCCCCATAAGCCCAGAAGGTACACTCGTGCGCAAGTTAAATAAAAACCTAAACGGACCCCCATAAGCCCGACGAGTACACAGAATAACTATAACTAAAAAGAATTGCATAAACGAACCCAAGAACGAAGAACATCGAACCAGAACCTCAACCCTAATTAGTAGAATCTGACAGTACGGAGGCCGGACCTCGAACCGGATGCTCACAAGAAACCAAGTAACCAATCACAAGTAACAAGTATAAGAGGCCGGAACTCTAACCGGATGCTCTATATAAGTATTTGAGCAATAGAGGCCGGACCTTAAACCAGATGCTCTATATAAGTATCTGGGAAATAGAGGCCGGACCTTAAACCGGATGCTCTATAAAGGTGCCAATGTAGCTGCTGAAAGAGTCCTAATCGATCCACACTCATAAATGTCCATGGAATGCCGTCCATACTTAGCCAATCAATGTAAGTCCTTGGAACCAAATCGAAAATCAAATTCAAATCGCGAAGTAGAACTAGTGTCGCCGACGTAACTTGCGAAGCCGTAACATCGGGGAAAAATAAGGATAAGTAAAGTTGGAGCAAGCGTATCGCCTAGTTAAGGCCCAATCTATCAGACTCAAGTATGATACACCAGTCTACAGGGATCTAAGCCGACCGAGCGACGTCAGGGCAAAACTAAGGCCTATCGGATCCGAATCATGTATTTCTAAGGCAAGCCCTAGTCAAACCTAAACTAAGGCCCAAATGCTTCAAATAAACAATAATTAATCATGCAAGCACTCCACATAGCGAGGAGGGTCCGTTAATAACACAAAGCATGCTCACAGTCACCCGATAATTCCCGAAATATGCCGAAAACATGATTTCTTAATGCTTATGTAGGATTCAATAACTACCCAACCCAAATCCCAACTAATCAACATGCATTCACATTCTCGAGCTCAGTCTAAGAGAGGGAAACTGTAGCCTACCTGTAGGCCGATCACACGCGCTCCAAAATCACTCCTTCAGAGCTTTCCCTTTTCGAACGTCCTCGAAACGCTGCCCCGCTATCAAAAATAGAGTCACAACGTTAATACAGTCGTTTAGACACCAAAATCACAACAAACGGAGATGGGTCAATTTTGGAGTCAAAACGGGAATCGTGGGACCCGCGCAGGAAATTCTGAAATTAACCCCAAAAGTGGGTCCTAACCAGTTTTCCCAGCTCATGTCCCAAAATGGGACACAATTCGGGGCTCGGGAACAACACAATATCAACATGCAACTAAAACCCAAATTTTCTCAAAAATAGAAATGGGACAGCAGTGTATTTACCAAAAACGAGCGGTCTACAGTAAAATCTGACAACACCACAATGTTCTCCTCGAAAAACCACTCAAGATAGCCTCAAAAATCACCAAAATTGTATCTAAAATGGCTAAGAAAACAAGTCTCAAAAATTTCCAAAATCAAGCTCACAAAAGGGGTCTGGCAGCAGGTATTTTTAGAAAATTACCTCAAACGGGGACTCCAAATCACTATCCGAGATCACCAACGCGTTGTCCTTGAAAAATCTCACAACTTTGCCTTTTGGATCACCCAAATCGGTTGAGAGATGAGAGAGAGATGAGGGTTTGAAATTTGGGAAATGTTGCTGATTTTCTGCAATTTATTGCAGAAAATCTGCAACATTTCCAAAACTTAAAATTCCGATGGGGTGCTCCGATCTCGTTCGGAACCCCTTGCACGCAAACGAGATATGCAACCATACCAAATTCGATATTCCAGACTCAACGGCGCAGTCGAAATTTCCATCAGAGGTCATTTCGATAAAAAGTGGGTCCCACTTCCAAAAGCCATTTTAAGTCAAAACCCACAAAAGGGCTCGGAAAGATATCGAAAACCTCCAGACACAAAAGAAGGGTCAATCTAGACCAAACTCGACATTCCGGAGCTAACCACGCTGACGGAATTCTCATCCGAGCGCGTTTACTCAGAATGTTGACCAAAGTCAACCTTAGGCTAAAATTCAAAGGCTAAAACGCCTAATCGCACCGACTCACACTGAAAACCTCGGGAGTCATGTCGACCATGCTGCTGGCCTAAAATGACCCTTCCGGAGCTGGTGGAATCGTCAGAATTGGATTCCGATATCATCTTCTTGAACTTTTGATCGAAAATGATCGTTCAAGGTTCATAAGCTCCAAAACACAAAAACTCGCACCAAGACCAAACGAACGACCAGGTGACCGAACTGTCAGTCCCAGCAAGTCATAAATGATTTGGGGTCGCTATAGGAACGCTCTAAACGACACACAGAAGGCAAGACACAGAAATGACCATGAGGGTCATTACAAGTTTAGTAGAGAAGAATCAAGAGAATAACAGAATTGTACCCACAAGATTCATCAATAAAAATCACATTTTCTTTTATTTATTTTGCATGCAGTTAATTTTCAGCGCTTATGAAAATTTGTTGCGAACACGCCTAATTTGAAATGAAGGGAGTATGTTGTTACTCCCTCCGTTCCTCAATACTTGACATGTTTTATTTTGAACATCCCTAAAGAAAAACATTAATTAACTAGAGGATAATTTGATTAAATTATTGTTATTTATTACTAATATTTTATTGCATTTATATCTCTCCATATTTTTTAATAAGAATAATCAAAAGTTGAAACAAACAATTAATTATATCTTAATTTTTAAAAATAATTTAGCAAGAATAACAAGTATTTAAGAAGAGAGGGAATATAATTTGTTAAGATAAAATTAACAGAGGTATACGTTGTCTAAAATTTATGAACTTGTGTACTGCATGTGCTTCCTCTAGGAATTGGAGTCAAACTGTCTTGGTAAACTATAACTCTCATACTCTTTGGACAACCGTGTAGATTCAATTCCACGACTTCATCAGAGTTAAGATCATATGACATAAAATGCCCATTTTTACTTTGATAAAGCAATAAATAATCCTTCCACACTGCCAATGGAGATTCAATAGGAAGACATCTAATTGTATACTTCTTTCCCCAAGACTCATTAACATTATAATTTTTCAGTATCCAAATGTCTATCAAATTTATCATTGGATCAACCATGGGACCTAAACAGGGGTAACATATCAAGCCTATAGACCCATTCAAGAGGATAAAGCTATAACGTGTTCCATTGGAACAACGACGAATATTTGGCGTCTTTATAATCCGAAAAATTTCGGTGCTCAAGTCAAAACAAAGAATTACAAGTCGGCCTTCTGAAGTTGCAATCCAGTGATAAGCTCCATTATAAAACATCGAAGAATTCAACCAAAACAACCTGGGCAACTGTAGATTCACATGTTCTAATTCTCTCCAAATATCAATACCCAATTCATAAATCTCAACTTTTCTCTCTCCGTGTTCGGCATACCCATAACGATCGTCGTTGTAAATATCATATATTCTAACAGCCTTGTAGTCATTAACAACACAATCAAAACCAAACCCGGCGCATTCAATGGATCGACGGAATCCCTTAGGAGCGTTAAAAGGGCTAGTTGGGAGCAGCCTATAATTTCTGGTAGACGGATTGAATAAGATGGTAATAACTGCATCCATTAGTGCAATCAGACCTTGGAAAGGTCCAATGACTTGGTCATAGTCAATAATGTATGGGGATGTTATATAAGGCACGTCTACATCTGGAAAAATACAGTTGAGATAATCATCACCATCACTAGAAAGAAAAGAAAAGATAGCTTTATATTTGTTAATGTCATTTTTGTAGGAGCGCTTGAAGAGAATGTTTTCATCATTCGAAGTAGTGGTGCGGTTAAGATGAAGATTAACAAAACCAGAAGATTGTATGATAGTGTAACAAGTTCTAGAGACGCATTTGAATCGCAAGAGAAATTTCACTGATAGCCTCAAAAGTATATAAACAAGGACATCTTCAGGCAATTTCTTCATAATTCGATCTGCCATCATGTGATCTTCGTGATCTCATTTTCATTTCAGTTTAAAGAATGATGTTTCTACATAAAGTAACTACATTAGCACCTTTTGCGTGGGATTTGCCATCCCAAAGCTTATTCCACACAAGTTAACACTAAGTATCCGATGTTTTGTGGGGTCTGAATGGGTTTGCAACGCTCAAATTTCGTTTAATTAATTTTATGTCTAACATGCGATGTCATAGTTGTATGAGGCTCTTTATTTTTGGGTGTTTGGACAGGTGGTCCCCCGGTCACCACCATTTCGAAACAACCTCTGTCCTTCGCTCCCTTTCACAAAGCCGGCTGGATTATACTGTTAAAAAAATCTATCGTACTATGATTTTTTTAAAAAAAATTGGGTAGAAAATATAATATTTTTTAATGTTTTTAGTGAAGGGATCAATGTAATAATTGAGAAATTAAATTGTTTTTAAGTAACTATAGTATCTTTTTTATGTGGCTACCTATTTTATTGCCTCATTTACTTCGTGACGATTAACATGTGTTGTCCATCTTATATTAAGATACTTAAAACAAAACTTTGAAGAAATTGGTAAAAAACAACAAAGTTTAAATAGTATTTTCAAACTAGAAAATTAAAACTAGTAGATAAAATAGAATCAAAAACAGATTAGAAACAATATAAAATATTTTTCTCAAAAAAAGAAAATCGAGCCCACTGAATGCGCAGTGTCCCCTTAAGGAAATTATTCCCCTCAAGTACCCGAGGTTAACAGAATATATCCTCCCAGGATAGAACGATCTTACTCATCGGTGTATCGGTACCTAAAACCACGGTGTCAGCGAACCACTCAACGGCAGTAAAGTACACTTTGAATACTAGATTTAGTAGTAGTAGAAGAAGTCTTATTATCCATTGCTCTGATACAATTTTTCGGGGGTGCGGAATTCATGGAGTTCATGACATTTTTGGTAGTGTGGTAGATAGTGTGATAGGTGAGGAATTCATGGTATTTTTGGTATTTTTGGTAGGTGTACCATTTTTGATAGGTGAGGAATTCATTTTATGTTTTGCTAAATATTTTATCATAATATTCTTTTGCTAAGTATTTTAATCTTAATATCTCTTTAATATTATTTATGATATATTCTAGATATAACATATCTTGGGTTCTTAGATACATATATAAATTTTCCTCCATTAATTGTTCTAATAGTTTTATATCTTCCATAGATTCTGTCCAATATTGTAAATATTCGTAGTTCATTTTAATCTAAATTTATTTCTAAATCATACCATTCTATTCTTTCGAGGTCTAAATCATGTAGGTCTATTTCATAGCATTGCTGGTTTAATATATCTTCTGATTCGTTATCATTAAATATTTTTTCTCATATTATTCTTCTTAATTCAATTATTTCTATATCTTTAAGTATCTATAAGATTAAAGTTTCATAGTTTTTTATTATTTCATCATGCATGTATGTAGTCATGTTCTTTATCATGCAAGTTTTTATTTTCAATTATTCCTTCCTATGATCATATTCATAATTGATTAAATTCATATTAGATCATTATGAACTAGATTATCTGTTTATCATGTTTTCCTGTCACTACTAGCATCGTACTTTAGCAGATACTTCCTTATTATCAGCACCTCAACTTTGTTTACTCCCCTAAACGGCTTTCCTCGCCTACCGGTTTCAACATTAGGATGACATATTATAAAAGTTTTTTCCCTGTTTCTAGTGTGCTAATAAACTAGAAATCATGATTCAAATAATTCTAATACATAATAACTAACATAAATTTATTCAATCATATATATGATATTCAGGAATATATGAAATTAGTTCTGCATATTTATTGAACAATAGACCTTTGCCTCTTGCTTATCCATGATATCTGAAGTTTGTTCCATTATCTATTAAATATAAATAGCTTAAGTATTAAATATTTGAGAGAGTGTTTATGAAAATGCTTCGTTTATTCAAAGTCTGTCCTTTATGTTACATCTTCCTTCCTTTATATAGAAAGGAAATCCTATCTACTGCACTTACAAATTCTATCATATCTCTACATTAATGTACAATAACGCACTACTTCATGACTTTCTTACATAGTACTATTTACTTTATGACTTTTTTACACTACCATACCTACCCACTTTACACTTGTCCCTACACCACACCTACCACTTTTAATATGCATCCTACATTGTTGACTAATTTACACTACACCTTCTTACAATAAGACTAATAATTTACAATAATAGTACTATTCACTATTTTCTTTTGGCTGTTTTGGCAAATATATCTTCTTTGCCTTATCTCTTTAGTTGTCTTTATCTTCTTTGTCCCAATCTTCTTTGTCTTGACTTTATTCCAGCTGGACATCGGGAATCACGTTGTCTTCTCCATTACATTTTGAACATAGATGATCAGGGTATTTGTGTCCAATTAGCTTGCAATATCTGGTTAGTAGTTCTGGCAAAATAAATCCTGCTTTGAGTGCTCTTGTCGTAGGTCTTTCTTCTGGTTTTAATAATGATAAAATTCATTTCTGGACTTCATCCATATCTGCTTTCCTTAGTTCTCTTGAATTTGAATATATCATTAACTGGTCTCTAGAGTAGTAACTCCATATAACATATCCGTTCAAATAATTGTTTGCTAACTCTTGTATAATAGTTGATATACCAATTATTCTTTTATTGGCATAAAAACTTGGTATCTCTATTTTTTGTATTTCTTCTTGTTGTACGATATCATCAGGTATAATCATATCTTTGGTTAATCCTATCTTAATAACTTGAATTGGAGGTTTTATCTCCTCGTATAATATCTCCGCTGGTGCTGTATAAAATTTTATATAAAATAAATTTCCTTTGGTAACTCTTTTATATGTGACGAATGCTTTGTGTAATTCTGGTATTCCACTTATCTCTTCTCCATCGTATGTATATACGGTATTTGATAGTCCATAATTGTAATATGTTCTTACTAAATTGGCGTTAGTTTTTGGTTGTGCAATTAACTTGTTATAACCTTGTAATTTTTGGGTTAGGTAGTCTTTATTTGGTTCTTTGGTTGTACTGGATCTAGGATTACGATTTAAATAGGTTTGGATTTTGTATATATTTTCAATATAGGTTCTCATAACATGGTTATATAATTTTTTCTCATTTTGTAGGCTATCTGCAGAGGTTGAGGTTTGGGGTTCCATAGCCAATGTGTTTTTTGGTGTTCTCGGAGTAAATGGTTTTTCAAATAGCCGGTTTAAGTTTGTATTCTTATGTTGTTTTTCACTAACTTGTTTGCCCGTACCTGTAGCTGTGTTTAAACAAACATTATGTGTTTTAAGGTGTTTCTCAACGTCACCTTTTAGATCTGGATTTTTAAAGTCCTCCGATCGACTTAGCTCCGCATTTTTATAGTCATGCTGCTGACTTCGTATTTGTTGTAGCTCTTTGTCAATATTCTACTTTTGTGCAAAGTAGGTTCATAGCTTTGAGTATTTCTTCTATAGTATTTTCTTTTTCACTTTGTGTAACTTTGGCTTGATAAGTAATCTGCAATAACATTCTTGTCAGTTTTTATCACTTCAATAGTAAATGTAGAATTTAATATATTTAATACCAATCTTCTCATTTCTTTCGTAGTTACCGAATCTTGTATTTTTCTTGTTAGCCACAATTTTACTTTTTTATTATCGGTCCTTATAATAAATTTGTTATATACAATATATAGTTCAAATAATAATAAACATTTATATACTGAATATAATTTTTTCCTATTTATTTCCCATCTTATTTCTATATTAGTAAATATTCCTGAATAATAGCTACAATGATGTTCTATTTTTTCTTTATCATACCTATATTTTAAGACTCCTCCATAACTCTTTTCACTGGCATCTGATTCTACTATATAAATAATTTTTTTGTTTTCATCCAGAAAATATAGTTTAGGTAGGTTCTTACATAATAGTTTTATTTTTTGTATTTGTGTTTGGTGTTTTTTTATCAAACTGATATTCTACATCTTTCTTTAATTTTTGTTGTAATAGTTTTAAATTCTCTGCTAATTTTGGTATGTATTCTCATACTTGATTTACTAGTTCTAGAAATGATTGTAATTTCTTTTTTGTATCTAGTTGTTCATTTGAGTTAATTATTTTTTGTACTATGTGTGTTTGCATTTTATTCCATTTTTATCTATTTGTATTCCTAAAAATTTTATTTGTTTTTTCATTATGTCAGCTTTCTTTTTACTTAGACTTATGTCTGAATATTCTATAATATGTATAAATTTTTCTGATAATCTTATATGTTCATCTTGTGTTTTGGAATATAGTAATATATCATCAATATATACTACAGAATTTTCTAGTTGTTTAAAATAGTTATCCATAAAGTGTTGATATCTACCTGGTGCATTTTTATATCCAAATGGTAATACATTTCATTCATAAAATCCTTGTGGTACGGTAAATGCTGTAAGTTTTTTAGATTCCTCTTCTAACTTTAAGTGGTAAAATCCTGATTTGCAGTCAAATTTACTAAAATAATTATATCCTTGTATTTGTCTTATCTTTAATATTTTATTTGGTATTGCGTAATTATATGTTTTAGTTTTTGCATTTAAATTTCTATAATCAATAACCATTCTACTTTTTCCTCGTTTTTGTTCACTATGTTTATTTACTATAAATGCTGGGCTCGTATGCTTAATATTGCTTTCTTGTATATATTCTTTTTCTAGTAATTCACTTATATGTATCTTAAATTCTGTTAAATCATTAAAATTATATTCTAATGGTTTTTGGGTTATTATCAATTAGCTCAATTTTTATTTTTGTTTTATGTTTTTGCCCATCCTTGTAAAGGATCTTCACTATATAATAATTCTAACTTATCTTTGATTATTTTTACTTTATCTATAGAGAATATAATTAATTCTATCTTAGGGTCTTCTTCTTTTATATTTCTAATTTTTGTGTAATTTTTTCACTTCCTTTTATCCATTCTGTTGTTTTTCGTTTTTTGTTATTACTCTTTTTGCTCCTATTTTTTATTTACACGGTGTTGTGAACCACCAGTGTCTTTTTGTTATTATATGTGGGTATAATTTTTCTAAAAATGGCATTCCTAATAGCATATCATTTGTAGTCAATTCAAAGTTATATATTTCCTCTATAGTTAATATCTTATCCCATATTTGTATTTTTATATATATGCCTTATATGTGATCATGCTTCCATCATTATTAAATCCTGTTACTACTATCGGTGTTTTTAATTTTTCCCATTTATCTTCTGGCAAACAATTGTATTTACATCTATTAGCTTCTACTCCCGTATCTATCATTCGTGTATAATATTTGTTGTAATATCCCTCTATTATTATCTTTGCAAGTATATATATTTTCATGTTTTTATCATACTAAAGTTCTTTTTATTATTACTCCTTTATTTTCATAATTTATTGTCAACTGTTTGTCTTCTAGATTATATGGTTTTACTTGTTCTAGCCATTTTATTCTGGAAGTGATATTTTCATCTCCTTGATATATTTTAAATTTTATTACTATTGGTACTCCTCCAATGATTATTTCCTTTTCTATAGTTTCTTCGGTATACATTAATGTTTTTGGTAGTTCGGGGCATAATTGTTCAGTAGTTATTATTTCATCTTCCGTCACTAATTCTCTTGTAATATAGTTTTCTTCTTGTCCTGTATATATTAATATTAAATATTTTCGTTGTTCCATTACACCCGTTATGCAGTAATGATGTGCTTTTATTTCTTCTTCCATTGATTTTTGTTGAGTTTTATCTATTCTTCTTGTGATACTCATTTTTGATGAAATTTGTGGTATTTCACAGTTTATTCTTTTTGATGTGCTTAATCTTTCTTTTACTATTTCTAAATCTTCTTCTATATCAATCTCATTATAACTATAATCATTATTATCTATGATTATAACTATCCTTTCAAAAGGATTTTCTTTTTTTATTTTTTTTATTTTATTTTTTGCTGTTATTTTATGTTTTGTTGTTAAAACATATAAGTTTTTACATCTAGCTGTAAAAATTTTACTTTCCGGGGCTAGTTTTATTCCTGACATTTTCCAATATAATACTAGTGATTTATCTATGTTCCTGTCATTTATTGCTATTGAGTAGTTAGCACTTATTATAAATTTAAATTTTCTTGTATATGAGGTTATCTTTTACTGCACTTATTATACTTTTTTCTATGGGTGGTATGATTCTATCATCTGCTAAATATATTTTTATAGGTGTATCTATTCCTTCTCTAAAACAAGCTTTTATTAGTATTTCTGTTCCTCCTAAATGTACATATTAATTGGATTTTTTGCCTTAATATCTTGTATTTCTTTATTTATTATTCGTTTATTTATTATTGGTATTTTAGCCTTTCCTTTGGTGTATTTGTAATCTATAATATGTTCTCTTTGACTTACTACATAATATTCTTATTTTTGTCGTTTAAACCAGTCTCTTATTGTTGGTATTTCGAATATTTTCGCTACGCTTAGAGGTCTAATTCTTTTCCTTTTATTTGTTCAAATATACTATTATCAAATATTATTTTCTGTTCTAAATATTCTTCGTCTTGGTGTTCTTCTTTATTTATTGTTTGTATATCTGCTTCAGTCATTTGTTATATTATAGAATTCATTATCTGATTCCATTTCTATGTCGTTATCCATTTCATTTTCTGATATTTCATGTCACGACCCAAAAATGAACGTGATGGCACTCGTCTTAACCCACCAAGACAAGTCAGCCTAAAACTCAACCATTACAATAAAATGCGGAAAAGTTTATAATAAACTCAAATATACCCCCAAAATCTGGTTGACAGGTGTACAAGCCTCTAAAGTATTACAATTGAATCAAAAGAAAAAAAAAGTCTCATATGACATTGTTTCTAGAGTAGAACAAGATCATAAACAAGAGTAAGAAGGATCGATGAGAAGACAAACAACTACCTCACAAATCTCCCATAAGCCTCGAAAAAGAAGAGAATAACAAGTACCACAAAAATTCAGGCTCGTAACCTACAAAAATTTGTAGAAGCAAGGGGTGAGTACCAAACCACACGGTACTCAGCAAGTAAACCTCTAAACACGAGTTAAGGGGATAGAATACAAGTACTCCTTACAACCCCAACCGAACCTTCACAACTACAATCTGTATAAAACCAGCCCAACCTAACAATTCACAATTTACAAGCACATATCTCAACAACAACACTCTAACAATTGCATATCTTCAACAACAAGCTCAATATTCATCAGTCAAGTTCCATAGAAAGGCACTCACAAGATCAGCAACACACAAGATCAAGTTCACCAATAATAAAAAAGTGCAATGCAATCAAATGCAATGTCAAGTATAATGATGCATGCCTGACCTAATGATACACACCCACTGTCTCTCAGTCCGGGACCTATGGGGGACATATCTGTCCATGTATCCATCGCGACGTGCGATACGATCCTCGATAATAGCAACCATCGCGGCGCTTGATACATACCTCAAAATATAGTATCCGTCGCAGCGCGCGACACGTTCCTCAAAATATAGTATCCATCGCGGCGCGCGATACGTCCCTCGAAATGGTACATCCTCTTTATTTTCTTATTCTTTCTCAATGCACATAACACTTGTCAAAACCATGTCTCAGAACAATGCAAATGACATGTTCACACAAATAATGAGGAGATGACCATTTTCATAACATTGCACAATTCACAACAAGACAATCAGGATACAACATCAACAATGATTCAACAAGCCTTTCAAACAATTCTCATCACATCACACAAACAATTGATCACATTGCTTTTTATTATCCCTTTTTCATCATTAGAATTAATCAATGTGGACAAGTCAACCCATCACCAAACCTCATTACCCTAAACACATATTACAAGGAAATACATGAATTCCATACACTTAACAAGGGTTTAGAAATCCACTTGCCTCAAACAATTGAACAATCACTCCAGGACTTGAGTCTTCCCTTTTCGCTGAGCTTCCAAAGCAGTATAATCTATTCAAGTAAATAATCACAATAAGGTTTTGAAACTAACAACACTCATATTACTATAGGTCTAGCCTAGACACAAAAACTCACGCAAACTTATAATCAATTTCCTTATCTTGCTAACATGTCAACTCCCATATTTTCCAAATTTCAAGTTTAGGATAAGTTTCAATTTCTCCAAATATCATCAATTTAATAATATTTATATAATATACTACACCTACTATTTAATTAGGTCTGTCAACATATCAAAACTTTAATAATGTGGTACCATATTTTAACTTCCAACGACAGAATAAAATGTGCATGTAGTAAATAATATGTACGTCCATTAATAGATAACCTCTAAGCCTCATTTAACTCCGCCAATGATTACCCCTAATTATTGTCCAATGATTGCATGCACTAACCATAAACTTATATTGTATTTCAAATTTCTAATTCTTTTTTTTTCCAAATTCACTTCTTTGATTCTCTTTCCCAGACAACATCTTAACAATACTAATAGTATAACTACTAATTAATTAGGAAAGAGATAACCAATTGCAGTCAAATCACGGTTAAAACTATTACCTGTACAACTGTTCTCGTCGGCGGCTCCATGTCCTCGTACGAATGAGTTTAGGTTTATACTCTCTGTTTCTTTCTTTTCCTTTCCGTTTCATAAATAAAATAATTAGGTATTAAAAGTGACAAATCCTATCAGCTTATTTTAATAAATGGACCATTAACTTAAATTATATTATATATGGACTTGATCCATTAACCACCAACTAATAAAATTAATTATTTAATAAATATTCGTCAACTAAATAACTGTAGTTAAACAAATAGTTCAAAATTCCCAACCAACTTTGCAAACTGATCAAAAGTAACTCGGGGGAACTATCGAGATGGGTAAAACAATAATTTTATAAAAAATTCTAAAAATGACTTTTCGGGTCATTACATTTCATATATGCTATCTTCACTTTCTAATTCATAATCTATGTACTCTATCGGCGTATATTTTTCATCGTTTATTATTATTTCTGATATTTGTTTCTTATTTGAAGTTTTAGGTAATTTACAATCTCTAGCTATGTGTCCTAATTCGGTGCGGAATTCATCTTATTGGTAGGTGAGGTTTTCATGATATTTTTGGTAGTGTGGTAGGTGAGGAATTCATGACATTTTTGGTAGGTGAGGAATCCATTTTAAACATTTTATTATAATATTCTTTTGCTAAGTGTCTTAATCTTGTTATCTCTTTAATATTATTTATGATATATTCTAGGTATAACATATCTTGGGTTCTTAGATACATATATAAGTTATTTTTCATTAATTGTTCTAAAAGTTTTATATTTTCCATAGCTTCTGTCGAATATTGTAAATATTCGTAGTTCATTTTAATCTGAATTTATTTCTAAATCATACCATTCTATTCTTTCGATGTCTAAATCATGTAGGTCTATTTCATACCATTGTTGGTTTAATATATCTTCTGATTTGTTATCATTAAATATTTTTTCCCATATTATTCTTCTTAATTCAATTATTTCTATACCTTTAAGTATATATAAGATTAAAGTTTCATAATTTTTTATCATTTAATCGTGCATGTATGTAGTCATGTTCTTTATCATGCAGGTTTTTATTTTCAATTATTCCTTCCTATCGTATTCATAATTGATTAAATTCATATTAGATTATTATGAACTAGATTATCTTTATCATGTTCTCCTGTCACTACTAGCATCGTACTTTAGCGGATACTTCCTTCTTATCAGCGCTCAACTTTGTTTACTCCTCTAAACGACTTTCCTCGCCTACCGGTTTCAACATTAGGATAGCATAGTATAGAAGTTTTCTCCCTGTTTCCAATGTGCTAATAAACTAGAAACCATTATTCAAATAATTCTAATACATAATAACTAACATAAATTTATTCAATCATATATATGATATTTAGGAATATATGAAATTATTTCTGCATATTTATTGAACAATATACCTTTGCCTCTTGCTTATCCATGATATCTGAGAGTTGCTCCATTATCTATTAAGTATTTAAATATCTTAAGTATTTGGGAGAGTATTTTTATGAAAGCTTCGTTTATTCAAGGCTTGAAGGTCTGCCCATTATGTTACATGTACATTCCTTTATATAGACAATTCTAATCCTATCCTATTTCCTATAATAATGCGTCTACTGTACACTTTACGACTTTTTTACATACTTATTTTTTACAATAATGTGACTATTGCACACTTTACGACTTTCTTTACATAATAATGCAGATAATAATGCACATTTTACATATCTTTTTGTTTTCTTCTTCTTATCTTCTTTGTCTTCTTTTTCTTTGTCTTCTCACTTTTTATTTTCTTCTGTTCATGTGAAGATCATGTGTCTATCATCATTTTTGTTTTTGTTTTCTTCTTGTTTGTCTTCTTCTTCCTATCTTATCTCTTTGTCTTCTTCTTTATCTTTTAGTCTTCCATCTCTATCTTCTTTTATTTTATCATTCCAGCTGGACATTGAGAATTACATTATTTTCTCCATTGCATTTTGAACATAGATGATCAGGGTATTTGCGTCCAATTAACTTGCAATAGCTGGTTAATAGTTCTGGCGAAATAAATCTTGTTTTGAATGTTCTTGTCGTAGGTTTTTCTTCTAGTTTTAATAATGATAAAATCCATCGCTGGACTTCATCCATATCTGTTTTTCTTAGTTCTCTTGAATTTGAATACATCATTAATTGATCTCTAGAGTAGTAGCTCCATATAGCATTCCCGTTTAAATAATTGTTTGCTAACTCTTGTATAATAGTTGTTATACCAATTATTCTCTTATTGGCATAAAAACATGGTATCTTCATTTTTTGTATTTCTTCCTGTTGTCCGATATCAACAGGTATAATCATATCTTTGGTTAATCCTATCTTGATAACTTGAATTGGAGGTTTTATTTCCTCGTATAATATCTCTGCTGGTGCTGTATAAAACTTTATATAAAATAAATTTCCTTTGGTAACTCTTTTATATGTAATGAATGCCTTGTATAGTTTTGGTATTCCACTTATTTCTTCTCCGTCATATGTGTATACAGTATTTAGTAGTCCATAATTGTAACATTTCCTTACTAAATTGACGTTAGTTTTTGGCTGTGCGATTAGCTTGTTATGACCTTGTAATTTTTGGGTTAGGTAGTCTTGACTTGGTTCTTTGGTTGTAGTGGATCTAGGATTACGGTTTAAATAGGTTTGGATTTTGTATATATTTTCAATATATGTTCTCGTGACATGGTTATATAATTTTTTCTCATTTTGTAGGCTATCTGCATAGGTAGAGGTTTGTGGTTCCATAGTTAATGTGTTTCTTGGCATTCTTGGAGTAAATGATTTTTCAAATAGCTGGTTTAAGTTTGCATTCTTATGCTGTTTTTCACTAACTTGTTTACTTGTACCTGCAACTGTATTTAAACAAACATTATGGGTTTTAAGGTGTTTCCCAACGTCACATTTTAGATCTGGAATTTTAAAGTCTTCCGATCGACTTAGCTCCGCTTTTTTATAGTCATTATGCTGACTTCTTATTTGTTGTAGCTCTTTGTCAATATTTTCTACTTTTGTGCAAAGTAGGTTCATAGCTTTGAGTATTTCTTCTATAGTATTTTCTTTTTCAGTCTGTGTAGCTTTGTTTTGATAAATAATCTGCAATATCATTATTGTCAGTTTTTATCACTTCAATAGTAAATGTAAAATCTAATATATTTAATATCAATCTTCTCATTTCTTTTGTAGTTACTGAATCTTGTATTTTTCTTGTTAGCCACCATTTTACTTGTGTGTTATCTGTCCTTATAATAAATGTGTTATATACAATATATGGTTCAAATGATAGTAAACATTTATACACTGAATATAATTCTTTCCTATTTATTTCTCATTTTATTTCTGTATTAGTAAATGTTCCTGAGTAATATCTACAATGATGTTCTATTTTCTCTTCATCGTACCTGTATTTTAAGACTCCGCCATAACTTTTTTCACTGGCGTCTAATTCTACTATATAAGTAAATTTTTTGTTTTTATCCGAAAAATATAGTTTAGGTAGGTTCTTACATAATAATTTTACTTTTTTAATTTGTGTTTGGTCTCTTTTATCAAACTGGTATTCTATGTCTTTCTTTATTTTTTGTTGTAATGGTTTTAAATTCTCTGCTAATTTTGGTATATATTCTCTTACTTGGTTTACTAGTCCTAGAAATGATTGTAATTTCTTTTTCGTATCTAGTTGTTCATTTGAGTTAATTATTTTTTGTACTATATGTGTTTGCATTTTTATTCCGTTCTTATCTATTTGTATTCCTAAGAATTCTATTTGCTTTTTCATTATATCTGCTTTCTTTTTACTTAAGCTTATACCCGAGTATTCTATGATATGTATAAATTTTTCTAATAACCTTAAATGTTCATCTTGTGTTTTAAAGTATAATAATATATCATCAATGTATACTATACAACTTTCTAGTTGTTTAAAATAGTTATCCATAAAGTTTTGATATCTACCTAGTGCATTTTTATATCCAAATGGTAATACATTCCATTCATAAAATTCTTGTGGTACCGTAAATGCTGTAAGTTTTTTCGATTCTTCTTCTAACTTTAACTGGTAAAATCCTGATTTGCAGTCAAATTTACTAAAGTAATTATATCCTTGTATTTGTCTTATCTTTAATATTTTATTTGGTATTGCGTAATTATATGTTTTAGTTTTTGCATTTAAATTTCTATAATCAATAACCATTCTACTTTTTCCTCGTTTTTGTTCACTATGTTTATTTACTATAAATGCTGGGCTCGTATGCTTAATATTGCTTTCTTNGTGTTTTGGAATATAGTAATATATCATCAATATATACTACAGAATTTTCTAGTTGTTTAAAATAGTTATCCATAAAGTGTTGATATCTACCTGGTGCATTTTTATATCCAAATGGTAATACATTTCATTCATAAAATCCTTGTGGTACGGTAAATGCTGTAAGTTTTTTAGATTCCTCTTCTAACTTTAAGTGGTAAAATCCTGATTTGCAGTCAAATTTACTAAAGTAATTATATCCTTGTATTTGTCTTATCTTTAATATTTTATTTGGTATTGCGTAATTATATGTTTTAGTTTTTGCATTTAAATTTCTATAATCAATAACCATTCTACTTTTTCCTCGTTTTTGTTCACTATGTTTATTTACTATAAATGCTGGGCTCGTATGCTTAATATTGCTTTCTTGTATATATCCTTTTTCTAGTAATTCACTTATATGTATCTTAAATTCTGTTAAATCATTAAAATTATATTCTAATGGTTTTTGAGTTATTATACTATTATTATTATCAATTAGCTCAATTTTGACTTTTGTTTTATGTTTTTTTCATCCTTGTAAAGGATCTTCACTATATAATAATTCTAACTTATCTTGGATTATTTTCACTTTATCTATAGAGAATATAACTAATTCTATTTTAGGGTCTTCTTCTTTTATATATTCTAATTTTTGTGTAATTTTTTTACTTGCTTTTATCCATTCTGTTATTTTTCGTTTTTTGTTATTTACTCTTTTTGCATCTATTTTTTGTTTACATGGTGTTATGAACCACCAGTGTGTTTTTGTTATTATATGTTGAATAATTTTTCCCAAAATGGCATTCCTAATAGCGTATCTTTTGTTGTAAGCTCGAAGTTATACATTTCTTCTATAGTTAATATTTTATCCCATAATTGTATTTTTATATTTTTGGCCGTATATGTGATCATGCTTCCTTCATTATTAAACCTTGTTATTACTATCGGTGTTTTTAATTTTTCCCATTTTTCTTCTGGTAAACAATTGTATTTATATATATTAGCTTTTGCTCCCGTATCGATCATTGGTGTATAATATCTGTTGTAATATTCCTCTATTATTATCTTTGCAAGTATATATATTTTCATATTTTTATCATATTAAAGTTCTTTTTATTGTTACTCTTTTATTTTCATAATTTATTGTTAACTGTTTGTCTTCTAGATTATATGATTTTACTTGTTTTAACCATCTTATTCTTAAAGTGATATTTTTATCTCCTTGATATACTTTAAACTTTATTACTATTGGTACTTCTCCAATGATTATTTCCTTTTCTGTAGTTTCTTTGGTATATATTAATCCCTTTGGTAGTTCGGGGCATGATTGTTCAGTATTTATTATTTCATCTTCTGTTACTAATTCTCTTATGATATAGTTTTCTTCTTCTCCTGTATTTATTAATATTAAATATTTTCGTTGTTCCATTACTCCCGTTATGTTGTAATGATATGGTTATATTTCTTCTTCAATTGATTTTTGTGGAGTTTTATCTATTCTTCTTGAGGTACTCATTTTTTATGATATTTGGGGTATTTCATAGTTTATTATTTTTTATGTGCTTAATCTTTCTTTTACTATTTCTAAATCTTCTTCTATGTCTATCTCATTATAACTATAATCATTATTATCTATGACTGTAACTATTCTTTCCAAAGGATTTTCTATTTTTATTTATTTTATTTTATTTTTGTTGTTATCTTATGTTTTGTTGTTAAAACATACAAGTTTTTACAACTAGCTGTAAATATTTTACTTCCCGGGGCTAGTTCTATCCCTAACATTTTCCAATGTAATACTAGTGATTTATCTATGTTTCTGTCATTTATTGCTACTGAGTAGTTAGCACTTATTAGAAATTTAAATTTTTGGTATATGAGATTACCTTTTACTGCACTTATTATAGTTTTTTCTATGAGTTGTATAATTCTATCATCCTCTAAGTATATTTCTATGGGTGTATCTATTCCTTCTCTAAAACATGCTTTTATTAGTATTTATGTTCCTCCTGAATGTACATATTTAATTGGATTTTTAGCCTTAATATCTTGTATTTCTTTATTTATTATTCGGTTGTTTATTATTGGTATTTTAGCCTTTCCTTTGGTGTATTTGCAATCTATGATATGTTCTCTTTGACTTACTACATAATATTCTTATTTTTGTCGTTTAAACCAGTTTCTTATTGTTGGTATTTCGAATATTTTTTCTATGCTTAAGTCTAATTCTTTTCCTTTTATTTGTTCGAATATACTTTTATCAAATATTATTTTTTGTTCTAAAGATTTTTCGTCTTGATGTTCTTCTTTAGTTATTATTTGTATATCTGTTTTAGTCATTTGTTGTATTATAGAATTCATTATCTGATTCCATATCTATATCGTTATCAATTTCATTTTCTGATATTTCGTATATGCTATCTTCACTTTCTAATTCATAATCTATGTATTCTATCTGCATATATTTTTCATCGTCTATTATTATTTCTGATATTTATTTTTTCTTTCGATATTTAGCTAATTTACAATCTTTAGCTATGTGTCATAATTTTCTACAATTATAGCAAGTATATTTCGTTAGTTTTCTTTTTGGTCTATATGGTCTTTTGGTTTTGTAGTTTTTTACATAGTATCTTCTTCTCGGTTTTTTATATTTCTATTTTGATCTGTATTTTTTATTGTATTTCTTTCTGTAGTATCTGTCTGTACATCCAAATTGGGTGTTGTTTTATTTTTGCAACATGCTAAGTTTTTTACTAATATTTTTTTCATTTTTATTTCTTCTTTATGTTTTTCACACAGTTCTATAAACCATCGTTGTAAGAATTTCATTCTAGCTCCTAAGATATCTGTTAATCCTGATTCATTCCAACTTTTTATTACTTTTGAATTAAAAGGTTCTGGTAATTTTGTTAAATATAATTTTCTTATTTCTTTACTTTCCTCTGTGCTATATGTTCCTTTATAATAGTATTTTCTAAATGCACATGTATATTCATTTATATAACACATATTACATATTGCTAATTTTGTCATTAGATTCCGATTTATGATTTTTTCTTTATTTTGTTCTTCTACTTCTGTTGTCATACTACTAAATTAATTTCTTATAGCTACTTCGTATTTATATAATATTTCCATAGTTGTAGTAGCTAATTCACTATTAGATTTTTTATTATTTCTTAGAGTTTTTAAACTTTCATCTGATAAATTTTGTAGCCATAATTTTACTGTTCCTATAAGTGTTTTTTCTATATACCTTGGTGTTTCTGTCATTCCAATTTTGTTATCTATTAATTGTTTTGATATATATCCCAACCATAATTAGATTGTTTTATTTATATTTGCTACACAGTCCAAATCTAAAAAATTATGTTGTTCAGTTATTGGTTTAAGTGTCCATTTTTTATCCAGTCTTTTATCCCATATAATTTTTTCTTTATCAAATTGTTGATAGTTTGCATTATAATATTTTAAATTTTTTGGGTTTTTTATTCCTGATGTACTAGGTTTTTCATCTATGTCTACGTCTCTTGTATTTACTTCTAAATTCTTTGTATTATCTATGTTTTCTAAAAGTTCCGTATATGTTTCTCTTGTTTCTGAATGTTGTTCATCTAGATCATCGTCTTTTATTTATCAATTCTTATTTCAAGTAGTTTATCTTGGTTATTTTCTTCTTTTTCTTCTAATTCATTTTCTAATTGCGATTTTTCTTTAAATTTAATTATCTCATTTGCTAATTTTGTTTTTTGTTCTTTTTCTTTTTGTTTAATTTCATACATTTCTTTTAATATTGCCAGCTCTTTTTCTAGTTCTATTATTTCAGTATTTTTTACTTCTTGTAATTGTTCTACTTCCTTTTTTGGTTGTTGTTTTATTTTTTCAATTTTCGTTTTTCTATCTATTTCTTCATTTTCTTTTGTTATTCTTATCATAGCAGTTAAACTTTCTTATAGTTTTACCTTTTCTTTTTCTAACATTAAACTTAGATTGTCACTTATTTTCTTATATCTTCTTCCTAAATTAAAAAATATTATCTTTATTTTTAATCCGTCATAGTTTTCATATGTTTTTTCATCTATTGCGTATTCTTCTTTATTCATTTATAAATTGTGTTGTAGTTTATATTCTAAGTTTTCTATTTGTATTTGTAGATATAAAATAGTTTTTCTCTGTGCTACTATAGATTTTTCACAAATTCCTGCAAATATATTACTGTTAAGTCTATTTTGCCTATGTCTCAATTCTTGTCTTTTTGCTATAATTATTGCAGTAAGTTTTTGTCTATATTCGGTATTCTCGTTATTCATTGTATCTTTAAATATTGAATATACTTATATTCTATTTTAGATATATTATCTATTAATTGATCTAATTTGTTGTTATCAGTTTTTGTGATATTGAGTTGTTTATATTCTCGATATAATTTGTTTAATTTTCTTCTTATTTTTCTTAACTTTTTACTAGTATGTTTCTTCTTATATTTCTTTTCATCCATAGCTCTGATACCATACAATTTTTTGGTGCGGAGTTCATCTTATTGGTAGGTGAGGTAGCCATGATATTTTTGGTAGTGTGGTAGGTGGGGAATTCATGACATTTCTGGTAGGTGTACCATTTTTGGTAGGTGAGTAATCCATTTTAAAGATTTTATTATAATATTCTTCTGTTAAATGTCTTAATCTTGATATCTCTTTGATATTATTTATGATATATTCTAGATATAACATATCCTGGGTTCTTTGATACATATATAAATTATTTTCCATTAATTGTTCTAATAGTTTTATATTTTCTATAGCTTCTGTCCAATATTGTGAATATTAGTAGTTCATTTTAATCTGAATTTATTTCTAAATCATACCATTCTAATCTTTCGAGGTCTAAATTATGTAGGTCTATTTCATACCATTGTTGGTTTAATATATCTTCTGATTCGTTATTAAATATTTTTCCCATATGATTCTTCTTAATTCAATTATCTCTATACCTTTAAGTATATATAGAATTAAAGTTTCATAGTTTTTTATTATTTCATCATGCATGTATGTAGTCATGTTCTTTATCATGCAGGTTTTTATTTTCAATTATTCCTTCCTATCATATTCATAATTGATTAAATTCATATTAGATTATTATGAACTAGATTATCTTTATCATGTTCTCCTGTCACTACTAGCATCGTACTTTAGCGGATATTTCCTTCTTATCAGTGCCTCAACTTTGTTTACTGCCCTAAACGACTTTCCTTGCCTACCGGTTTCAACATTAGGATGACATAGTATAGAAGTTTTCTCCCTGTTTCCAGTGTGCTAATAAACTAGAAATCATGATTCAAATAATTCTAATACATAATAACTAACATAAATTTATTCAATCATATATATGATATTCAGGAATATATGAAATTAGTTTAGCATATTTTTTGAACAATATACCTTTGCCTCTTGCTTATCCATGATATCCGAGGGTTGCTCCATTATCTATTAAGTATTTTTAAATATTTGAGAGAGTATTTTTTATGAAAGTTCTTCTTTTATTATCGCCTGCTTATTATGTTACATGTACATTCCTTTATATAGAAAGGAAATCCTATCTACTGCACTTTCAAATTCTATCCTATCTTTACAGTAATGCATAATAATGCACGTACTATACGACTTACTGCACAATAATGTACCACAACTTACACCTGCCATACCTACTACTTTGTCCATACTATTTTAATCTTTACACTTGTCCCTACTACTTTGTCCATACTTAATAATGCACATACTTTAATAATGTATACTACCCTATACTTATTGACTATTTTACATGATTTATTCCAACTACCCTAACTTTCTTAAAAGTGTACCTAATAATTTACAATAATAGTGCTATTCACTATTTGCTTTTGGGTTTTTTGGTCAAATATATCTTCTTTGCCTTATCTCTTTTGTTGTCTTTATCTTCTTTGTCCTTATATCTCTTTGACTTTATTCTAGTCGGACAATGGGAATCAAGTTGACTTCTCCATTACATTTTGAACATAGATGATCAGGGTATTTGTGTCCAATTAGCTTGCAATATCTGATTAGTAGTTCTGGCGAAATAAATCCTGCTTTGAGTGCTCTTGTCGTAGGTCTTTCTTCTGGTTTTAATAATGATAAAATCCATCGCTCGACTTCATCCATATCTGCTTTCCTTAGTGCTCTTGAATTTGAATGTATCATTAATTGGTCTCTAGAGTAGTAACTCCATATAGCATTTCCGTTCAAATAATTGTTTGCTAACTCTTGTATAATAGTTGATATACCAATTATTCTTTTATTAGCATAAAAACTTGGTATCTCTATTTTTTGTATTTCTTCCTGTTGTCCGATATCATCAGGTATAATCATATCTTTGGTTAATCCTATCTTAATAACTTGAATTGGAGGTATTATCTCCTCGTATAATATCTCCGCTGGTGCTGTATAAAACTTTATGTAAAATAAATTTCCTTTGGTAACTCTTTTATATGTGACGAATGCTTTGTGTAATTCTGGTATTCCACTTATCTCTTCTTCATCGTATGTATATACGGTATTTAACAGTCCATAATTGTAACATGTTCTTACTAAATTGGCGTTAATTTTTGGTTGTGCAATTAACTTGCTATAACCTTGTAATTTTTGGGTTAGGTAGTCTTGATTTGTTTCTTTGGTTGTAGTGGATGTAGGATTACGGTTTAAATAGGTTTGAATTTTGTATATATTTTCAATATAGGTTCTCGTAACATGGTTATATAATTTTTTCTCGTTTTGTAGGCTATCTGCATAGGTTGAAGTTTGGGGTTCAATAGCCAATGTATTTCTTGGTGTTCTCGGAGTAAATGGTTTTTCAAATAGTTGGTTTAAGTTTGTATTTTTATGTTGTTTTTCACTAACTTGTTTGCTCGTACCTGCAGCTGTATTTAAACAAACATTATGGGTTTTAAGGAGTTTCGCAACGTCACCTTTTAGATCTGGATTTTTAAAGTCTTCCGATCGACTTAGCTCCGCATATTTATAGTCATGCTGCTGACTTCTTATTTGTTGTAGCTCTTTGTCAATATTTTCTACTTTTGTGCAAAGTAGGTTCACAGCTTTGAGTATTTCTTCTATATTATTTTCTTTTTTAGTCTGTGTAGCTTTGTCTTGATAAGTAATCTGCAATAACATTCTTGTCAGTTTTTATCACTTCAATAGTAAATGTAAAATTTAATATATTTAATACCAGTCTTTTCATTTCTTTCGTAGTTACCGAATCTTGTATTTTTCTTGTTAGCCACCATTTTACTTGTGTATTATCGGTCCTTTATAATAAATTTGTTATATACAATATATGGTTCAAATGATAGTAAACATTTATACACTGAATATAATTCTTTCCTATTTATTTCCTATCTTATTTATATATTACTAAATGTTCCCGAATAATATCTACAATGATGTTTTATTTTTTCTTTATCATACCTATATTTTAAGACTCCTCCATAACTTTTTTCACTGGCGTTTGATTCTACTATATAAGTAAATTTTTTGTTTTCATCCAGAAAATATAGTTTAGGTAGGTTCTTACATAATAGTTTTATTTTTTGTATTTGTGTTTGGTCTTTCTTATCAAACTGGTATTCTACATCTTTCTTTAATTTTTGTTGTAATAGTTTTAAATTCTCTGCTAATTTTGGTATGTATTCTCTTACTTGATTTACTAGTTCTAGAAATGATTGTAACTTGTTTTTTTTGTATCTAGTTGTTCATTTGAGTTAATTATTTTTTGTACTATATGTGTTTGCATTTTTATTCCGTTTTTCTCTTTTGGTATTCCTAAGAATTCTATTTGCTTTTTCATTTGTCTGCTTTCTTTTTACTTAGGCTTATTCCTGAATATTCTATAATATGTATAAATTTTTCTGATAATCTTATAGGCTCATCTTGTGTCTTGGAATATAATAGTATATCATCTATGTATACTATGCAATTTTCTAGTTGTTTAAAATAGTTATCCATAAAGTGTTGATATCTACCTGGTGCATTTTTATATCCAAATGGTAAAACATTCCATTCATAAAAACCTTGTGGTACCGTAAATGCTGTAAGTTTTTAAGATTCTTCTTCTAACTTTAAGTGGTAAAATCCTGATTTGCAATCAAATTTACTAAAGTAATTATATCACTGTATTTGTTTTATCTTTAATATTTTATTTTGTCACGACCTGATTTATCAAGTCATGATGGCACCTACTATAACCCACCAGCAGGTAAGCCAACCCGTAACCCGGAACAACAAGTAATGGGTCTGAGGGTAGAAATTAAACAAGAGTAGGCAAATAACAATATAAACAGGCGGAATCAACCCAAAACATATATACAAATAAAGATCCCTCCCAGAACCTGGAAGTCACCAGTACAGAGCTACTACAAAATGAGTACAAGTCC
>NC_064282.1:41143301-41202982 GCF_019186545.1 Solanum stenotomum
CCGCGTCAAAATTCTACAACCCTTCAAACTTAAATTTCGATGTTTCGGACTCGTTCGGAGTCGGAAAAATACAAACCTTATATGGAATCTGATTGGAAATGATATTTCGGACTCAACGGTGAAGGCGGAATTTCCATTTGGAGCTCGCTTCGATGAAAAGTGGGTCCTACACCCAGTATCGTTTTGAGCCAGATTCCACAACTGCTATCTAAAGCCTCGGGAAGTGAACAAAGGGTCGTTCTAGACCAAAATCAATATTCCGAAGCTAATCTAGCTGTCAGAATTTTCATCTGAGTACGACTTCCAAGAAGGTTGACCAAAGTCAACTTTTCAAGTCATTACATATTTGGTATTGGGTAATTATATGTTTTAGTTTTTGCATTTAAATTTCTATAATCAATAACCATTCTACTTTTTCCTCTTTTTTGTTCACTATGTTTATTTACTATAAATGCTAGGCTTGTATGCTTACTATTGCTTTCTCGTATATATCCTTTTTCTAGTAATTCACTTATACGTATCTTAAATTCTGTTAAATCATTAAAATTATATTTTAATGGTTTTTGGGTTATTATAATATTATTATCAATTAGCTCAATTCTTACTTTATTTATAGATAGTATAATTAATTCTATTTTCGGGTCTTCTTCTTTTATATTTTCTAATTTTTGTGTAATTTTTTCACTTCCTTTTATCCATTCTTTTGTCTTTTGTTTTTTGTTATTCACTCTTTTCGCTCCTATTTTTTGTTTACATGGTGTGGTGAACCACCAGTGTGTTTTTGTTATTATATGTGGGTATAATATTTTTCTAAAAATGGCATTCTTAATAGCATATCTTTTGTTGTAAGTTCGAAGTTATACATTTCTTCTATAGTTAATATCTTATCCCATATTTGTATTTTTATATTTTTCGCCTTATATGTGATCATGCTTCCTTCATTATTAAATCCTGTTACTATTATCGGTGTTTTTAATTTTTCCCATTTATCTTCTGGTAAACAATTGTATTTATATATATTAGCTTCTGCTGCTGTATTTATCAATGGTGTATAATATCTGTTGTAATATCCTTCTATCATTATCTTTGCAAGTATATATATTTTCATGTTTTTATCATAAGAAAGTTCTTTTTATTATTATCTTCTCGTTATCATAATTTATTGTTAACTGTTTGTCTTCTAAGTTATATGGTTTTTCTTGTTCTAACCATTTTATTCCTAAAGTGATATTTTTATCTCCTTGATATACTTTAAACTGTATTACTATTGGTACTTCTCCAATGATTATTTTCTTTTCTGTAGTTTCTTCGGTATATATTAATGCCTTTGGTAGTTCGGGGCATGATTGTTCAGTAGTTATTATTTCATCTTCTGTTACTAATTCTCTCATAATATAGTTTTCTTTTTGTCCTGTATTTATTAATATTAAGTATTTTCGTTGTTCCATTACTCCCGTTATGTAATAATGATATGGTTTCATTTCTTCCTCTATTGACTTTAGTGGAGTTTTATCTATTCATCTTGAGTTACTCATTTTTGATGATATTTGGTGTATTTCATAGTTTATTCTTTTTGATGTGCTTACTTTCTTTTACTATTTCTAAATCTTCTTCTATATCAATCTCATTATAACTATAATCATTATTATCTATGACTGTGACTATCCTTTCAAAAGGATTTTCTATTTTTATCTTATTTATTTTATTTTTCGTTGATATTTTATGTTTTGTTGTTAAAACATATAAGTTTCTACATCTAGCTGTAAATATTTTACTTCCCGGGGCTAGTTCTATTCCTGGCATTTTCCAATATAATACTAGTGTTTTATCTATGTTTCAGTCATTTATTGCTACTGAGTAGTTAACACTTACTATAAATTTAAATTTTTGGTATATGAGGTTACCTTTTACTGCACTTATTATACTTTTTTCTATGGGTTGTAAAATTCTATCATCCGCTAAGTATATTTCTATGGGTGTATTTATTCCTTCTCTAAAACATGCTTTTATTAGTATTTCTGTTCCTCCTAAATGTACATATTTAATTGGATTTTTAGCCTTAATATCTTGTATTTCTTTATTTATTATTCGTTTGTTTATTATTGGTATTTTAGCCTTTCCTTTGGTGTATTTGCAATCTATGATATGTTCTCTTTGACTTACTACATAATATTCTTCTTTTTGTCGTTTAAACCAGTTTTTTATTGTTGATATTTTGAATATTTTTTCTACTCTTAGGTCTAATTCTATAGTATCTGTCAGTACATCCAAATTGGGGTGTTGTTTTATTTTTGTAACATGCTAAGTTTTTTACTAATATTTTTCCATTTTTATTTCTTCTTTATGTTTTTCACATAGTGCTATAAACCATCGTCGTAAGAATTTCATTCTAGCTCCTAAGATATCTGTTAATCCTGCTTCATTCCAATCTTTTATTACTTTTGAATCAAAAGGTTCTGGTAATTCTGTAAAATATAATTTTCTTATTTCTTTACTTTCCTCTGTGCTATATGTTCCTTTATAATAGTATTCTCTAAATATACATGTATATTCATCTATATAACACATATTACATATTGCTAATTTTGTCATTAGATTCCGGTTTATGATTTTTTCTTTATTTTGTTGTTCTACTTCTGCTGTCATACTACTAAATTCGTAGCTACTTCGTATTTATATAATTTTGTCACCATCAAATTTTTTATTACTTCTTAAAGTTTTCAAACTTTAATCTGATAAATTTTGTAGCCATAATTTTACTGTTCATATAAGTGTTGTTTCTATATATCCTGGTGTTTCTGTCATTCCTATTTTGTTATCTATTAGTTGTTTTGATATATATCCCATCCATAATTGGATTGTTTTATTTATATCTGCTATACAGTCTAAATCTAAAAAATTATGTTGTTCAGTTATCAGTTTAGGTATCCATTTTTTATTCAATATTTTATCCCATATAGTTTTTTCTTTATCATATTGTTCATAGTTTGTATTATAATATTTTAAATTTTTTGGATATTTTATTCCTGATGTACTAGGTTTTCCATCCAGTTCTACGTCTCCTGTATTTACTTCTATATTCTTTGTATTATCTATGGTTGCTAAAAGTTCCGTATATGTTTCGGTTGTTTCTGAATGTTGTTCATCTAGATCATCGTCGTTTATGTTATCAATTCTTATTTCAGGTAGATTATCTTGGTTATTTTCTTCTTTTTCTTCTAATTCATTTTCTAATTGCAATTTTTCTTTAAATTTAATTATCTCATTTGCTAATTTTGTTTTTTGTTTTTTGTTCTTTTTCTTTTTGTTTAATTTCATACATTTCTTTTAATATTGCCAACTCTTTTTCTAGTTCTATTAATTTAGTATTTTTTACTTCTTGTAATTGTTGTACTTCCTTTTTTGCTTGTTATTTTATTTTTCCAATTTCCGTTTTTCTATCTATTTCTTCATTTTCTTTTGTTATTCTTATCATAGCAGTTAAACTATCTTCTAGTTTTACCGTTTCTTTTTCTAACATTAAACTTATATTGTCACCTATTTTCTTATATCTTCTTCCTAGATTAGAAAATATTATTTTTATTTTTAATCCGTTATAGTTTTCATATATTTTTTCATATATTTTGTATTCTTCTTTATTCATTTATAAATTGTGTTGTAGTTTATATTCTAAGTTTTCTATTTGTATTTGTAGATATAAAATAGTTTTTCTCTGTGCTACTATAGATTTTTTACAAATTCCTGCAAATATATTACTGCTAAGTCTATTTTGCCTATGTCTCAATTCTTGTCTTTTTGCTATAATTATTTCAGTAAGTTTTTGTCTATATTCGTTATTCTCGTTATTCATGGTCTCTTTAAATATTGAATATATTTATATTCTATTTTAGATATATTATCTATTAATTGATCTAATTTGTCGTTATCAGTTTTTGTGATATTGAGTTGTTTGTATTCTGGATATAATTTATTTAATTTTCTCCTTATATTTCTTAATTTTCTACTGATATATTTCTTATTATCCATAGCTCTGATACCATTTTTCGGTGCGGAATTCATTTTATTGGTAGGTGATAAATTCATGATATACTAGGTGATAAATTCATGATATACTATTTTTGGTAGGTGAGGGATTTATGACATTTTTGGTAGGTGTACCATATTTGGTAGGTGAGGAATTCATTTTAAAGATTTTATTATAATATTCTTTTGCTAAGTTTCTTAATCTTGATATCTCTTTAATATTATTTATGATATATTCTAGATATAACATATCTTGGATTCTTAGATACATATATAAATTGTTTTCCATTAATTGTTCTAATAATTTTATATTTTCCATAGCTTATGTCGATTATTGTAAATATTCGTAGTTCATTTTAATCTGAATTTATTTCTAAATCATACCATTCTATTCTTTCGAGGTCTAAATCATGTAAGTCTATTTCATACCATTGTTGGTTTAATATATCTGCTAATTCGTTATCATCAAATATTTTTTACCATATTATTCTTCTTAAAAAATAATAAAAATGAATTAAGAAGAATCATATGGGAAAAAATATTTAATCATAACGAATCAGAAGATATATTAAACCAACAATGGTATGAAATAGACCTACATGATTTAGACCTCGAAAGAATAGAATGGTATGATTTAGAAATAAATTCATATTAAAATGAACTACGAATATTTACAATATTGGACAAAAGCTATGGAAAATATAAAACTATTAGAACAATTAATGGAAAATAATTTATATATGTACCAAAGAACCCAAGATATGTTATATCTAGAATATATCATAAATAATATCAAAGAGATATCAAGATTAAGACATTTAACAAAAGAATATTATAATAAAATCTTTAAAATGGATTACTCACCTACCAAAAATGGTACACCTACCAAAAATATTATGAATTCCCCACCTACCACACTACCAAAAATATCATGACTACCTCACCTACCCATAAGATGAATTCCGCACCGAAAAATGCCGGAAAGGTCACAAACCTTTGGAAAAGTCACAATCTTTCGGAAAGGTCACAACCTTTCATAAAAGTCACAACTTTTCATAAAAGTCACAACTTTTCATAAAAGTCGCAACTCTTCATAAAAGTCGCAACTTTTCATAAAAGTCACAATTCTTCATAAAAATCGCAACTCTTCATTTTCCATTCACACCTTTTAAAACCCAACAACATGAACCTATATTATTATTCACACGCACACGTGCGCACGCACGCGCGCGCACACACACACACATATATATGTGAATTTATATTTAATTCTCAAACGTAAACAAACATTTACCTCTGTTATGATTTAGCGAGTAAAATGTAGTGTTCTGGAGTTTGGACTTATATCCAATGTAGCATATAGTTGCAATTACTAGTTTTCTTGATTCTTTCTTTATGAATTAGTTTGAGGATGCGACTAAGTCATTCTTAACTTCAGGATAAGTTAGTTATGGGTCAAGACTTTTTAATTACAAGCGACTACAAACAAGAATTTGTTTAATCACAAACAATTATTTTGTGTAAGTACAAAGCTATAGAAGATTAGATGTTTTAAGAAAAGTAATCTTTTATGTTTCTTAGTGCAATCTAATTAATTTTTTGTTAAAAAATGCATTTCATTCATTTTTGGAATCCAAAAAGTCACATGTGATATGAGTGAGCTATACAATAAGTCTCCCTATCAGATATTAGATACTCCATCTTATCTTATCTTAAGATGAGTTAAATGGAACACCATGAATAATGACTTTTGGACAAATAATATATGTTTTAACTAGTGGTGTATCAATCATAAGACACAATTCTATTTTGTGCATCTAATTATAACAAGTTGTATGGATCTTAGTATTTTCTTTAATCCTTTATTTTTTTTAATTTAACTTTTATGTACTTTCAAGGTTATGGCTCCTAGTAAGCAGTGGATGCAACTAGTTGACCATCGGCTTGATGAAACCTATTTAGTAGGCGTGCAAAAGTTTTTGGATTATGCTTATAAAAAAATAGGAGAAGAATATAAAATACGATGTCCATGTGTCAAATGTTACAATACTTTATGAACTCCTAAACAATTGATACACATTTGCAAGTATATGGAATAATTAAGAATTATACTTTTTGGTATCACCATGGATAACGTTTGGGTGAGCCATTGTGAAAATCTGAATCTATATTTGAATTTGAATCTGAAGATGGTGATGAAGTAGGAGAATGTGAGAGTAATGATGAAGTAGAAGAACTGTTGAGAGATTTATATCCTTGTCTTGATGGAGGAACTACACACAGTGATGGTGATGATTTACTTGAGGAGGAACCAAATGTTGAAGCAAAAAGATTTTACAGCCTATTGAAGGATTTCGAGCAGCCACTACATCAAAATTCCAAAGCTTCAAAGCTTTCTTGTTTAATTAAATTGCTTCACATCAAAAGTATGGTCATTGGAGTAATACATCATTTATAATGTTATTGAAAATGTTAAAAGAGGAGTTTTTGCCAGATGGCGCCAATTTTCCAGACTCATATTATGAGGCAAAGAAGATAATTAAAGAACTCGGCCTTTCTTACAACAAGATTGATGCTTGTACTAATGATTGCATGTTATATTGGAAGGAGGATAGCCAACTCGATTCTTGCAAAGTTTGTGGGGCATCTAGATGGAAGATAGCAACATATAGTGGTGAAACAAGGTATAAAAAAGAAAAAAGGATAGCATCAAAGAGCATACACTATTTTACTTTAAAGCTTATACTTCAGAGGTTACTTATGTCTACAAATACATCTACCCTTATAACATGACATAAGGATAAAAGAGTTGATGATAGAATAATGAGGCACCTAGCTGATTCAATGGCATGGAAGTCATTTGATGAACTTCATCCTTTATTTGTGGTTGAGCCTCGTAATGTTCCACTTGGCCTTGCTAGTGGTGGATTTTAACCATTTTGAAATTCAAAAACCTCACATCGCATTTGACCTGTGGTCCTTATTCCTTATAATTTACCACCTTGGTTGTGCATGAAACAAGAAAAAATTATTTTTTCAATACTTATTCCTGGTCCAAATGGCCCAAGAGATGCATTTGATACATATCTTTAGCCTTTAAAGAGGAATTGAAGGAATTGTGGGACGTTGGCATTGAGACCTATGATGCGTCAGCTAGAAAGAATTTTAAGTTGCATGCTTCTTTGTTGTGGACCATCAATGACTTTCCAGCATATTGATATTTATCTGGATGGAGTACAAAAGGAAAATTGGCATGTCCATGTTGCATCAAAAACACTTCATCAACTCGATTGGATAATGCTAAGAAGTAGTGTTATATAGGTCATCAACGTTACCTCCGTCATAATCATAAATGAAGGAATGTGAATAAGTCATTTGATGGTACAGAGGAGAGAAGACCCCCACCACAAATGTGTTTTGGTAATGAGATACTTAATCAAGTCTAGGATCTTAAAGGGCTACAATTATCAAAGGACCCAAAGAAACGGAAGAAGATATCACATGAAAACCGAAGGATAATTGGAACAAAAAATGTATCTTTTTTGAACTTCCATATTGGAAGAGTCTATTGTTGTGACATAATTTGGATGTTGTGCATATTGAAAAAAATATATGTGATAATATTATGGGGACAATCATGAACTTGAAAGGAAAGACCAAGTATACAGTTAAAACTCGGTTAGATTTGCAAGAAATGAACATTAGGCCAGAATTGCACCCTATCCAAAAGGGGGAGATAATTGAAGTTCCAATTGCATGCTACACATTGTCTCCCGAAGATAAGCACAAGTTATTCCTTTCCTAAAGAATCTAAAGGTTCCTAATGGATTTTCATCTAATATTTCTCAATATGTTAACCTGATAGATCACAAGATATCTGGGTTGAAAAGTCATGATTGTCATGTTCTTCTGCAACATCTACTCCCTTTTGAACTTTGTGGTATGTTGTCCAAAGAAGTGTGTGAAACTCTTATTGAGTTATCTTTATTTTTAGTGTTCTTGAATCAAAGGAGTTGAGAATTGGTAACTTGAAACATACTAAAGCTCAAATTCCCATTACACTTTGCAAGTTAGAAAAAGTCTTCCCTCCTCCATTTTTTGATGTCATGGTTCACTTACCTATTCATTTAGCTACTGAAGCTAAGATTGCTGGACCGATTCATTATCGATGGATGGATCCTGTGGAGCGATAAAAGAACCAATGGATATTTTTATGAGATTGTGGAACAAATGGATGATGATATTGTAGAGTTAGGAAGTCTTTCACAAAAGAAATGTAAAAGAACTAATTAGGTGAAGTATATTTTTATGAATTAATGCATTCAAGGTTACACTTTACGATGACATGATTTCTTTTATTCCTACATTGTTGTAAATTTTTTGTTATTATTTTTTTATTTTTTGCTCTTTTTGAAGGTTTAAGATGAAACCATTGAAGACTGAAAAATGAGGCTGACTCATCTATGAAGAGTACTATCAGATATACATTTGTCGCGCCTGATGCTATTGAAAAGGGACGAGGACGAGGGCTTAAATCTTCGACTGAGAGAAGAAATTTACCAACTACGAGTTTTGTTTCTCAATCTAGTGATCTGGTTAATCAGTACATCCAAGAAATTGAAACAAGTATGATATTTTAAATATACTGTTATGAATTGATGTTAATACCTCATTGTGTATTCTTTTACATGTTATTCTAAAGTATTAAATCTCTTCTTTTTCTCAAATATGTTATTCAATATTGAAATGACTAGGTGCCACAATTGTATAAATCTAAGTGCTAAAGCAGGTTGTTACGATAATGTGCTTTGTTGCTTAAAATGAGAAGCGAAATGAATCATACTTTTATCACATTTGTGGCCTCAAGGGAGTCGATAGTGAAACCACAGCCCTTGTCATTTTTTCTATATAATGCTCTATTTTTTTTATCTGTCTCTAAATCTAATCTTTTGTTTCAGTCGTTATTCCTTACAACTTCTCACTCTCAAAAAAATATTCTAAAGTATTGATAATATGATTTGTTTTCTTCATGTTGTGTAGGGAAGGACTGAGGATAAGGACTTACAAACTCTACTTTGTTTACAGGTCAAGGAATAACAACGATACCTAAGAACTCCATCGATCTTGAGAAAGAGAACAAACAAACTAGCCCTTCAGCTCATGCATTGACTAATCTATGTAAGCAATACACCCAAGAAGTCTAGACAAGTAAGATTTGGAAATCTGCTATGTTTTCAAATAAAACTTCAAGCTTGTCTGTAATACCTTTGAACTATTTTCAATAACTTACTTTCTAGATGTAGCACATCGTAGCTCCCCAAAGAGCAACCAAAATTTCCGTCTTAAACTTTTTCGAGCTAAAGAAGTGGATGAAACATGCTTGATATGCTGAAACGTGTATTCATATTTTCACACCTCCAGCTTATGTGCACATTAAAATTAGTAGTAACACTATCTTACTTTTATAAATCTCACAGATTTTTCCTATTTTATGGCAGATTCCATTTTTTTCTCTGATTTGTATTACTTTTTAAATTTCTCTATTACGGTATGTTTTTTTTCTATTTAGCAATCTAATCATCTTTGAAAGTACTTGTCAATTTTTTTCAGCTTCTTCCTCTGTGAAACACTATGCTAAAGTATTGATAGTATGATTTGACTTTTTCGGGTTCTATAGGGAAGGGGCGAGGACAAGGAATTAAAAGCACTACTTTTTCTACCAGTCAAAGAATGGAAATGAAGCATAACAACTACATGGTTTCTAAATCTGAGGTGGGATGTATCAACAAGAGTGCTCTTTATGCTAATCAACATATCAAAACTCCTTCTAAAATCACAAGAGCGAATTCGACCATGTCATCTAGTCAAGAAATGCAAAGAATGAATAGAATGATTCTTGTGAAAGAGGATATACAAACTAATATTTCATTGCCTCCATCTATTGATCAGGTTATGGAACACTCTCAAACAACTGAAAAAAGTTATGATATTTTCAATTCATATCTTATTAATTTGTAAAGTTGAATTTGATTGCTATAATTTTTACTAAATCTTGCACTATAGGTTCATCTAATCCTACAAAGGTAAGAAGAGTTCGAGGGAGCAACACATGCAAATAAGTTGTTTCACTTGAAAACGGAGAGCTGAAAGTAACATTTTATAATAATCAAACTATTGGAACAAATAGAAATTTGTTTTTCAAATATTTTGGAAAAAATGTTCGTGACCGTAATATATATCTAATCAACATTTCAAGCAAATTTCATCCAATTTTAAATGCAAAAGATCGTTAGTTAGTATAAAACCCAACAATTGAGTTGGGGTCGAATCCCACATGGAGCGGTACATGTTCAAATTCAATTATGAAGTGTAAATGTGGTCTAATCAGCCATAGGGATAGAAATTATCGAAAAAGACATGAAACAAGTAAAAGGGGTGACACGAATGTCAGATGGGGGGTTTTGGCTTGCAATTATCAAGTACAACGCAGTCACAAACAATTTGAAATAACAATAAGGAGAGGAATTCTCGGGAAGTGATCGATTATAGGCAAACTTCGATTTATGGGTAATTGAAACTACTAGTAAATAGCTAAAAATTAGTGAGTACGCTAGACGATAAGGGAGATAGGTTTCTCTCAAACAACTATCTCGAATCAGGTGATTTCTTTCGAACATCAACAAACATAGCAATGAAGAATAGCCCACACCTTAATTCATCTACTCTCTCAAGCTAGATAGGTAGGATTGGATTTAGGATTCACTCTCTCGGGCTGAACCCAGCTCAACCCAATACCTAAAAATCATTAATCAATAATCTTAGTTCTAAATCCTCTCTCGAGCAAGACAAGAACACACAATTAGAACTGCATTTGCAACTATAATTCATAAATTGAACCACAATTAATGATTAAACTCACTTTAATTTAGCATTTAAACAAGTAATTAACAATACCCATAAACTAATTCAACCCATAATAACATTATCACACCCCAAGAATTGGGGTTTTAGCCACACACCATAAAAGAGTAAAAATAGTTACCAAATCGATTAGCCATCAACTAGGTAATAGTAATTAAGCCTTTACAAAGCTTCAATTTGCAGAAAATTTTAAATCCACTTGTAAAATCTCCAAATTGAGTCTCAAAAAGACTTCAAGTCTACTAAGAAATATAAAAAACTATAGAGAAAACTGTTCTAGTCTAATTCAACCTAAGTCAGCATAAATCAGCATATTAAATTAACTGTTCAAATTCTAATTTATAGGTACCAAAAATATGCCACGAAGTGCCATTAGGCGAATTAAGTCGGGTTCGCCAAACCACTCAGCGAACTGCCCAACGCTCTCTTCTATCGCCTTTCTTCCTTGGCTCTGAGCATCCTCAAGTCCTATAACTTTGGGCGATCTCTCTTGGTATCACAAAGCTGCTCGACAATTCATCGACTGCCCCTTTTCTATCGCTGACTTGGTTTCTTCCCTCAGGGCTAGCACACTGGAACTTTAGGCGGTCAAGCTAGCAACTCGACGACACGCCAAATGCTCTTGGTAATCCTCAGGCTAGCCATTCTTCACTTTTTCAGTTTATTTTGTTTATTTTTGCCTATTTGTGTCCTTTCTTTGCTCCTAAATCCATATACCTGAAAATCAAGGCTTTAGCTAAATATATATAGACACAGCCCCAAATGAGTCCAAATCTAGGACTCATCAACATCCCGAACTTAAACTTTTGCTTGTCCTCAAGTAAAACTCAAGATCAGCAGTTCAAAAATGATGTCTCAAATAGTGCTGCATAAGACTCAACATGAATGCACACAACAAGGTTCAACTTACTCATGCAATGATCAATTGTGCACTCTAATATTCAAATTGTGGCTCACCATTATCAAAGATGCTCAAGTTCACAATACTTGCTTCAAATGCAAGTTCAAGCTCAACAACGGTGCTCAAATGCCATCACAACAAAGATGATTCCATATTCGCACCCAATTTCTCAACAATTTATAGTTCCGGAATCATATACAACTCTTACACTCACAAATATGAACACATGCATGACTTCATCCATAAGTTTGCCCTTATTTTCCAATCAACATTCGTTTAAGTTGTCTCAAGATCACAAAGATCTTTTCTAGGCTTGTAACGAGGCTGATTGTAAAGGTATGGTCATTTAGGCTTAGTGGCTTCTACCTTCATGAAGTGTGGTTTGAACATCACTTTTCCTCCTTTTGTTTTACATTTAAATCATGTTCATAATCCACCCCATTATTCAACTTCACATGAACTACCGGATACCCCAATTCTTTTGCAACTTTCACTACTTTATTTCACAACTTTTTATTTCTTTTTTACATGAAGGGATTCCATCTTTTTCAAAACCATTTCTCAAGGGGGATTTTCTCACACTTCTTGATTTTACTTCTCTTCTCATCACACCCCCAACTTAGGCTTTTGACCTAAGTTGGCTATTCAAACAAATCACACTTTATGAAGGTTACATGAGAATAGATAAAGATAGGTCATAATTGCTCAGTTTCTTCCAAGAAAAGGATAAGGCTTAAAGAGGGTTCAAGCAAGGTTCACACATCTCACAAGGTTGGCCACAAAAGAGGTATATTGTCAAATTGTTTCACTCTTCAAAATTGTTGCCTAAGATCATTTCAAGTGCTTGCATCACTTAGTCAACCAGAACAACGAGACAAATTCTAGGTGTCATCGCACACAATGTTCAAAGTAAGCTCATCCCACAACGCATTGGTACCAATATCAAACAAGACTTCACTTTCTATATAGTGTGCAATGTTCATTACAAGAGACTCATTCAATAACCGACTATTTATAACGAGATGCTAAAAGTTCACACATTGTCTATGCAACTTCATTGGCCTCATTGTAGTTGCACATTCATTTCGTTCAATTAAGAACACTATTCAAGTCATCGGTATTGATCATGATCGGTATTGATCATGATCGATACACAAGTACAACCACAATCACACACAATAGAGGTGGCAAAATTTTTAAAATTAGGTTCAAAACCATTTCTATTCAAAACAAGGGACCACAAGCTCAAGCATCCACAAGATTACGATCAAAACACATATATAGATCACAAAACCCAATATTCACAAATAAAACAGAATCACAAGAGGTAGGTATAGGAATACCTTACCCAACCCACAAAAGAAAAGCAGTTGTCCTCAAATGCAACTAAACAAAAACCATTAATAAAACAACAAAGATGGAGGTAAAAAGAATGATCCTGTCTACGTAGTCACTCCATTTGTCGAGGCATCAATGCCCGAGGTAACACTCTGAAGATGGGCATCATTGCTCGGTGGAACATCAGTTGTGGCTCCACTAGGGCCTACCATAGTGGTGTCTCTCAAGGAAGCCTGTCGGTCTGTCTCGAACATGGCACTCTCTAAGTCAGCTAGATCTTCATAAACAATTGCATCTCTCTCCCTAAGCTGCTCATCATCGGTGTCAGCCTCAGACTCAGTAGCAACAACATCCTCCATAATATCATCTCCGGTGGTAGCCGGAGGTACCTGAGCACAAACTGGAATCTTACTACTCGAATCTTCGGGGATCTCCACCGTCCCAAATAGTGAAGTGAAGTCTGTGGACTTCACCTGGTCCACATCCTTTCTCAGCTCAGAAACATCGACTTTCAAAGTCGTAACCTCAGTGGAAACACTCTGTCCTCTCTCACAAACCTCAACTCTCGCTGAGAGGGCATCAACTAAATCCCCGAGAGGAGTCACGCAACACTAATAACTCTCTCAATCATCCAGGGCACCTCGACCTCTAATCAGGAAGCCTGCAAATCTGTAGAATGGGGTAGGTGCCCCATCTTAGGAGCATAGCCTGAGTAATCGGAGTCTTGGAGGCAGTGGCACTAGCAGTAGGCCTGGGTAGTAGTGGAAGTAGATGTACCTGAAGGCCGAAGTAGGCAAGGCTGCCTCTGCTGCAGGTAAAGAATCGATATCAACCTCCGGGGATGTATCCACCGAAGATGCTCTCCTCCTATCCGCCTCGTCCCATGTGTACTCGGCCTCTATGCGCTGGATGTCGGTAGAGGATGTGGGTGTAATCTCAACATCCCTCTTCTCGTCACGAGGAAGTCCAACCCGACGACATAATGAGTACTGGAAATGGAAGGGATGTCCTGCGCTGTTTGGCCCTCATGGCCATCTCATGCTCTATAATATACCCCAAGTTCAGGCTTTTCCTGGCTATGAGGGATCCGAGACATGCTGTCTTTGGGTGGCGGAAAATTGACTCGTTCTACCAAGACATGATAGAGCTTCTGATGAACCAAAACCAGTATCGAGCTGCTATGTTCATATCCTTCTTCTCGATAGGTGCTTCGGCCTCAATCAACCTTGGGGTGGTGTCCGAAATGAGGGGATCTAGCCACCTTTAGGTCATCCAGAGTCTGTGAAGTAATTACCCTCTAGTACTCATGCACAAAACCTAAAGCCCTATCAAATACATAATTGATATCATCGCTACCGCATCTCACCATCCTCTTTCGGACCATCATAGACTCTACCAGTCTAAAGGCACTTGCTTTTTTCTTTCCCTTTAGTACCAGGTCACTGTAAGCCGTATAAAACTCCTGGACCCATGCACAAATGTAAAGACCACGGGGCCTGGTAAAAATCTCAAACCTGAGGAACCTAATAGTGTCCCACACATTTGGGTACCTATCCACTACACCATCAATGGAGAACCTTTTTTCTTCTAGAATGGTTCTCAACCCCTCGGCCTTTAACCAATTGATTAATCAGGGAAGAGGACCCTGAACTGGTGGTGATGTAACCACCGTCATTGCCAGAGCTGGCATTGTATCTGCAGTAGGAGGGGTAGACTCCAGAATCCTAGACGGATCTGGACGAGCCTTTGCACGAATCTCTGCTCGCGGTCTATAGCAATTGATCATCCTTAGGCTCTAAGAATGAAGCCTGAGAATCAAAGGAGTCCCATCACTGCTGGATTTGTGCTCCGATCTCTCAACTACGGGCGCCTTATCCTTGCCTTTGCCTCCCTTCGGAGGTGCTTTCTTTCCCTTTGTGGTGGAAGCAGCTGCTCCCTCATTTATCACAATACCTTATGCCATTTTTTGGGGAGGCATGCCACTATCATCCAAATTGGTCCTAGCCATATCTGCAAAACATATAGAAAAAATGTTAGAAATCGTTAAAGAAAGTTGCATAAATCAAGTTGTAGAAAGACTCGCCAAACCAGTTGGCGAGTCGCTTAGATCAGGTTCGCCGAAATGTCCAGCTTGAAAAATTTCCAGAATCAAAGTATGTCGGTGATGCTCAGGGTCTTTCGGTGAATCGTCGACACCAATCGGTGAGCTAAGACTTGCCCGCCGAATATTACAATGTATTTTAGGGGTTAGGGGTGCAGAAAGGGCGATCAAAGGAACCTTTCGGTGAGTCGCCGAGTGAACTCGGTGAGCTCAGGCTTCCTGCCAAAAGTTATAGACTCAATAAAGACAAAACATAAATTAAGGGCAATCAAAGGGGGAGGTTGGCGAGCCGCCGAACCATTCGGTGAGCTCGACGCAGCTCGCCAAAAGGCCCAATGTGCCAAATTTCAACCCCATTTCACAAAATCAAGTTCGCAGCCATCGAATTCAAAATCAAAATCATACACTATGCAATTAGTACCAGACCCATTAAACCCATGCCTTTGGGGTACTCAGACTTCCCTTGATTTGACCAAAATAGGCCATTTGACGACTTTTGCCCTTAAGAATGACGTCAAACACTCCATCATTGGGAAAATTATGTCATTTGGCACAATTTGGGGTTACTCAGGCTTCACCCAACTAGACCCAATATAAAATAACCGCAACCCAACAATTTCGAATCAACTTAATTGCACAAAACGCGGGAAATTATCTTTTTAAGCATTTAGGCACAAGTTTGAACACAATACGGGCAATCCGACACATAAAACCCCATTTAAACAATTACCCAACACATAAAAAATACACAATTACCAATTGCATTTGAGTTTAACCACTAAACTAAAGTGAGGGGTTCAAAAAACCAACATGTATGCCGAATTGGGAAATTGAAAAGCTAGGCGGCAAAGTATTCTAAATCCGAGCACGAGATCACACAAAAAAGCGAATAAAATAGCAAAAATAAGGAATATCTAAAGTTCGGGTGAGAGTGCACGGGGTTAGAAATGAGAGAATATGAAAAATTTTGAAATTTGAAACCGTTTGGCCTTTTAAGAACCTTTCTGTTAGAGGCCCTTTTGGTGGAGTAAGTCATGCATGTTGATCCACTTGGCGATGCGTCGAGTGGTAATTTACTTCACTGAGTTTTATAGGAACTCCAGTTAATTTGGGGGTTCAAACGACGGACAAAATTGGGCTCGCTGACCTGTTTGGCGAGTCACCGATTAAGCAATTGGCCCGCCGAGTTTTATAGACTTCCACATAAGATTTTATGGATCCAACGGTGGTCCAAGTCGGGCTCGTCGACCTCTTTGGCGAGTCGCCGACTGGACCATTGGCTTGCCAAACTTCGTGTCTTCAAACATACTTCACTTTTCAAGTTGCACAATTAACACCCGTTATTCAAAATCAAAACTTAAGGTATTAACGACTTGTGTTGCCCCCAAAGAAGCACCTTAGTTAACATCGTGGCATGAGAAAAGTACCCATTCAAGCTTCATTTTTTGGGGTTTGCCATTGTGTCACTAGTCAACCCCCTTGTTGTCTTGGATTCAAATGTGAAGAAATTTGACCCATTTGGGTCTCCAACTGTTTAATAGGGACTGAGTGAGAGGTCACCGTTTGATTGAGAGTCGATACATCCTCTTTCATTTCTTTCAACACTTTGTCGGACCCTTCAACCTTGTTGAGAATGTGTGAGATCATGTCTTCCGTACAAAAACTGACCAGTCCGAGGTTTGGACTCATTTAGGGCTTTGTTTGTATAGAATTAGTGTCCTCAAATGCTCAATTTATGCCAATAACTGATGTAAAACCCTTGATTTTCAGATATATAGATTGAGGAACAAAGCTAGGATAGAAACGGGCAACAACGACAACACAAGCTGGAAAAGAGAAGAGGAAAAACAAGCCTGATGATCATCGAGATCACTCGGCGAATCACCAAGTTGCTCCTCTATCGCCTAAATTTACAGAACTTTGACATTCGATTAGGAGTAACATCAGCAAGCAACACTTCCATTCGGCGCGTCGCTGATCACATCGGTGAAGGATGACCTCATCGCCAAAGGTACTGATGGAGATCCAAATAAGTGCAGATGGGTGAGCTAAAAGGCAAAAAGGTGCATCGCGGAATGAGACGGTGATCCCGATATTGCTCGCCTAAAATTACAGTGGTTGGACTAATAAGACGTGAGGAATGAAGGCTAGACGAAGGACGATCGGCCAGTCGCCGAACAATTGGCGAAGCCCGACTTTTCTTTCCGACTAGTCCCAAAAAACCACACATCATACTTGTATAAATTGATTTTTGCAAGAGAGAGAAGGCATTCAGAAAACATGAGGAACAAGAGATAAAGGGCAACAACACTACCATTTTAATTTCAAGTGATTTTAGCAAGGTTTTTCATTTGGGTTTTGTAATAGAGAAGATATTAGCCAATTTTAACTTTTGAATTTCATTTACCCAGCTATGGAAAACGTGGAAGGTATTGAATTTCATCTCTTTACTATGATTGGCTAAAATCCTAACCTTGGGGGTTTGACAATGTGACCAATTGTTGCATTTGACTAAATGGGTGTTGTCAATTAGTGAATTTTGGTGTTAATTTGAAGTGGGTCTGAATTATTGCTGTAGTTTAACTTCATTATTGCATGTTTAGTGTAATATAGTATAGAGTTTTGTACTTGCTCGAGAGAGAAGTACAGAGCCAACACAGTAATTTGGCATCCCTAGTAGTGGGTCATGACGGTTTCACCTGGAGAAAGTGAAACTCGAGATTCAACCTTTGTATCTAGCTTAAAAGAGTAGGTTTGATGAGAAAGTGGGATGGTCGTCTTATGGATAGTGTTGAGGTTTGAGAGAATTCAGCGAAAATAAGGTAATTGTTCGAGAGAAAATTGCTTTAATTATAGTCCATTCTACCCACGACGAATTAACATTGTTGGTAATGATGTACACCCGTTAAGTTGAAATCGGCAGTTGGTTAGTCAATCCCCCATGTGTTATCTTGTTATTTGATTGTTCCTTGTTGATTGTTGAAGTGGGTTGGTAACAACATCCTAGAAATTGACTTCTAGACTCTTAAGTGTTGCGTTTGTTCAGCTGCAAAGGTCACCGTCATACTTTCATATTTGAATTCAAAAGAAAGCTACAATCTGTGGGATCGACCCCAACTCATTTGGTTGGATTATATACTGACTAACGATCGTTGATCCTTAGAATTGGATGAAGTTTCTTTGAAAAGTTAATCAGCCACCCTCAGATTTCTTGGGATTTGACGCTCATAGGGAGGAACATACCTATCCTTCTCCCCCTCTCTTTCCTTCCAAGTGGCATTGTGATCAGGCCAATCTCTGTCACGGTTTCTCCAACCCTCATCTCTATTACAACCTTGATTTCCACCCGATCTTGGGTAGTTTGCACGATAAAATCCTCCTTGATTGGCTAGGAAGTTCACTTCCTCATTGTACATTACTTCAAATTGTGCCCCATTGAGGTTTACTCCACCAACACCCACAACATTAACACTCTTTGTACCAGTACTCATGACATTTTTAGACAAGATATCCAACTGGGTCATCATTTTGGCCATGTTTTGGTCTCTCCCTTGATCCTTTTTGATATGTTCTTTTGTTATTCTACAATTTAGAGGAGTGACTTGGTCCTCACGAGTGTACCATGCCCTATTGATCTTGGTCATGCATTCAAGGAGTTGAGACGCTACTTCATAAGTTGTTACATTGTACCACCGAGAACAAGTTGATCAACAACTCCTTTGTTCACCGAGTCAAGGCTCCTATAGAAATATTACTACATCACATTATTGGGCAATCCATGAGTTGGGCATTGCAGCACCAACTTCTTAAACCTCAGCCACGTCTCATGGATTGGCTTACCTTCCAGGCGTTTGAAACCTTGGATACTATCCCTAAGAGTCATCATCTATGATGGGGGAAATAGTAGCACTTGGAATGCAGTAGTAAGCTTGTCCCAAGAAGTGATGGAGTCTCTTGGGAACTTAGCCAACCACTTACTTGCCTCGCCTATCAGAGAAAATGGGAACAACCTGGGTTCATTTAGTAAGCAGTCTTATTGCTTGAAAGCACACACAGCACACAGTAGGAGAGTTCGAGTGCGAAAGCAGTGTACTCATTCCCCTGGGATAAGGTATGCTTTTAGTACGTTATCTAACTATAAGAGCAGGAGCAGCAAACACTTACTTTCTTTAAGACGCTAACTCTGATTCTTGCGATATGCTCTTTAATGAGAATGGACCACAAACGTCCACAATGTTTCGAATATGCTCATGGAGATCCTCATGAGCCAGCCCCCCAAACAAGCCCTTCAGTTGTAGGAGCTGAAGCATTGTGCTAGTGATGTGAAAACAACATTTCCTTCAGCCGGAGGTAGACGTATTTCCCCAACACCACGCAATGGAATTGGGTCATTAGCATTAGGGTCATTTACATCATTGAGGTTTCCAACATCATCTTAGTGGCCCACTTAGCTATCATTACTTCTGTTAATGCTCAACTCCTCCTCTATTTAACACTAGCAATACAAAACCAAAACTAAAATAAGTAGATTCTACTATAACTAAAAAGATCACAATTCAACTTCACCAAAAGAATTTTAAACAACACCACTCCCCAGTAGAGGCACCATTTTGATTAACGTGTCAAGAACACTCCAAATTTAAGTGCAAATGATCGATCATTAGTCAGTATAATACCCAACAATTGAGTTGGGGTCAAATTCCACAGGAAGCGGTACGTGTTAAAATTCAATTAGGAAGTGTAAACGTGGTCTAATCAGCCATATGAATATAAATTATTGAAAACGAAATGAAACAAGTAAAAAGGGGTGACACGAATGTCAGATGATGGGTTTTGGCTTGCAATTATAAATTACTACGCAGTGACAAACAATTTTGAAATAACAATAAGGAGAGGAATTCTTGGGATGTGATCAATTATAGGCAAATTTTGATATATGGGTAACTGAAACTACTAGTAAATAGCTAAATTTCATTGAGTAGGCTAGACTATAAGGGACATAGCTTTCTCTCAAACAAGTATCCTGAATCAGGTGGTTTCTTTCGAATATCAATAAGCATATCAATGAAGAACAACCTATACCTTAATTCATCCACTCTCTCAAACTAGATGAGTAGGATTGGGTTTAGGATTCACTCCCTCGAAATGAACCCAGCTCAACCCAATACCTACAAATCATTAATCAATAATCTTAGTTCTAAAACCTCTCTCTCTAGAGCAAGCAAAGAACACAAAATTAGAATGCATTTGCAACTACAATTCATAAATTGAACCACAATTAATGATTAAACTCACTTTAATTTAGCATTTAAACTAGTAATTAACAATACTCATAAACTAATTCAACCCATAATCACATGATCACACCCCAAGAATTGGGGTTTTAGCCATACTCCATAAAAGAGTAAAAACGGTTACCAAATCGATTATCCATCAACTCGGTAAGAGTAATTAAGCCTTTACAAAGCTTCAATTTACAGAAAATTCGAAACCCACTTGTAACATCTCCCAATTGAGTCTCTAAATGTCTTCAAGTCTACTAAGAAATATCAAAAACTCTAGAGAAAAATTTTCTAGACTAATCAGCCTAAGTCAGCATAAATTAGCATACAAAATTAACTATTCAAAATATAATTTATAGGTACCAAAAATAATCCACAAAGGGCCATTAGGCGAAGTAAGTCGGGTTTGTCGAACCACTTGGCGAACCGCCCAATGCTCTCTTCTATCCCCTTTCTGCCATGGCTCTCAGCATCCTCAAGTCTTGTAACTTTGGGAGATCTCTATTTGCATCACGGAACTTCTCGGCGATTCGTCGACTTTTCCTTTTCTATCACCAACTTGGTTTCTTCCATCAGGGCTGTACACTGGAACTTTAGGCGGTCAAAGTAGCCACTCAGTGACACGCCAAATGCTCTTGGAGATCCTCATGCTTGCCTTTCTTCACTTCTTTAGTTTATTTTGTTCCTTTTTGTCTGTTAGTGTCCTTGCTTTGCTCCTCAATCCATATACCTTAAAATCAAGGCTTTAGCATCAGTTAATGGCACAAATTAAGCATTTGAGGACACTAAATCTATATAAACATAGCCCCAAAGTAAGTCACATGTGGGAAGCTGTTGAGGTAAACAATTTATACTCCATTCAAATCTTTCATTAACAAAAGTTTCACATCATTTTCATTTGTTATTGAAATCTTATTTACTCGAGATATCGAATAGAAAAGTGTCATGGGTACCTCTGTCTCTTAATATTTTCAAGGTGACAAGGATCAACCTATAATATTGGTCCAACAAATGTGTTCTTGTTCTACTACGACAAGAATATGTTGTAATGTTTCTCTCTTTGTTCACGTTGATCTGTATACCATGATCCAGAACTACAATGGTCCAGTGTGATTAAAAGCGAGCACTTCGTCTCTTAAAGCGAGAAGCAAAGAGAAGAAAATTTGTATCGCTTTTTTGAAATGAAGCGAAGTTATGTTAAAAAAGTGAGCGCTTCAGTCCCTGAAGTGAGAAGCGAGACTTCACTAAGAGCGAGAAAAAGCTCTGTTTTGCAATTTCCCCTATTTTGTGTTTTTCTATTTGTCAATATAATCTTTCCTATTTTTTTCTTTGAGTTTTGCAATTTCTTCGCTACTTGTATTGCTTTCTCTGTTTTGCTCTGTTTATTGCTTAAAAGTTAAATGATAAGTGTTCTAAAAAGCGACAAAAGTAATCCTTAATCTTACATAGTTAACATCCTAAATGAATGAGGATAGTAAAAGAACTACATCTAACAAAATTTCCTAGTCTTGTTATCTTATTTACTGTAGAACCTCTGCTTATTGTACTAGAAGCACATATCTTTTTCATTTTGTTGTCCTTTCTTGATTCTTCTCCCTCAGTAATAACTCCACTCATGTCCCAATTTTTGTAGCACAAATTTGAGGCTGATGACATGAATGATCGTCGTGATGATATCTTGGGATGGATGAATGAGTTATGGAACAAATGGAAAGGACACTAACATGCAAAATATGTGAAGGATAATCCCATTCAACAGTATCTTAAGAATATCCCAAGGGGAGTACAGAAAAAAGAATGGGAATGGTTAGTAAAGAAACATTTTACTTCTGAAAGTTTTTAGGTATGTATACTACTTAAGTTTATTACTATGCAACAACCGTGAAGATTGTTCATGAGATACCTTATGTTTTAATAATTTTGTTATAATTATTCTAATTAAGCTATCATTTCAAAAATACAAGCAAGAAGCATCAGGAATGCAACAAACCGATCTAAGTTGAAGATGCTTCATCATACTGGTAGCAAACCTATTCGAGAGATTATTTATCAAAGGGTATTGTTCAAAACTATTTTCCTTGATGGAGTATTTACGAGGTTCGTGTTATTTTACGTGTCTGAATTTGATGTAAAGGGTGGGAAAGATGACAATCCACCAGATTTGGCGACTATTTTCTTTGAGACTCGTAAGAAAGATAACAAGCTTGTTGAACCTGAAGAGATTAAAAAAATATGTACGTTTGATAAAATGAAAAAGTTAATAGCTTAAAATTGTAATGTGTTTTGGTAGAAAACGTCCTTTTATATATTTTGGTAGGCTCAACTTGAGGAAATAATTCTAGAAGATCCATCTTTATGATCTTTATCTAGTATACAGATTGTTGAAAAATGTTGTGGACCACAAACTCGTAGTCATATATTTTGCTTTGGAGGTGAAGTAAAGGGGAAAGATTTGAAAGGAGGAACTTCTTCAAAGGCTGAACTATTGTCCGCGTTCTGTTCAACTCGAGATGATAACAAATTCTTGAATGAAGAAATCAAATTCTTGAATGAGGAAAACAAATCCTTGAATGATCACTTGTCTACCTGAGAAATTGAGATGAAATAAATAATGAACATGAAAGAATTCTTTGCTTCTCAACAATCAGATGTCCCACCTACAATATCACTTATTTCAACTGAATAACAACTATTTTTCTGCTTGCCAAATAAGTAACAATATACCCGACTTTATTCTATTATAAGAAGGCTTTTAATTCCTTAGATGATAGTTCTGCCTCAATAGTCTCTCTACATTATTCTCACCCTCTGCTAGGTCTTTGTTAAATGCTCTTTTTCTTGACTATACAACCAATTTGCCTTTCCCTTTGGTTTACATTGCTATTCTTGTCGGACTAGCTTCTTTTTCATTGGTCTCTACGGCTGAGGTTGTAGATATTTACCATCAGATAGGTTCTGTAGATATTTACCATCAGATTAAGACATTCATCAGTAGGACTCAGTTTACTTGAATTATTATCCTCATATCACAATTTCTAGATAAAGTTGTGGAACATACACAAGCATAATTTTATCATTCGGATCGTTGTGAATGCTTTGTCTTTTTTATTTCAAGTAAAAGAAGAAATACCTAAATGATATCATCAAGATTCTCTTCTATAGAAGTTACATAAGCATTCACAACATTAAATAGGTCTCATATAAGTTTACCGCCATAGATAATAGCAAACAGTAGTCCGTAGGATGCAAAACTAGCAGTTCCCAGTTCCGAAATTGCATTAAGCTAAAAATAGACTAAAGGAATAAGAATTTGAACATTGTTGTCTCTAGATACAGATCGGTCATTCAACTCTTGTCCCTGCAAATGCCCGTGAAATCAAACCTGTTGGTATATATCCTCTGACTTGGCTCCACAACCAACACGATATATTCATTTATTATCCATATGCACTTCATTGTCATTGTTGATTATAATACCGATCTTGGTTTGGAGCAGATCCATTCTCATTGGTTTCATTTTTGTAATTAATGTCTGCATTAGCCTTGTTATCAAGTTCTTCCTGTTCTTTTTCCCAGTTCCAGTGCCCTATTCTTGCACACGTCTCTTCACTGCCATCCCTAACTAGAATTTGGTCTCTCCTTCCACCGAGACTCCTACTTCTACCCCTCCTGTGGTCAAGCATTGTACTTCTATTCATCCTGCTCCGAATCTCATAATACTGATCTCTTTCATCATGCTTTCTATTATGAATCTTGTGGGAGCGGTCTTCATAGTTGTGATGCCTCAAGGGTCTTTGGCTCATGCTTCTGCTATGCCATCTCCTATACCTTCTAAACAACTGATGTCGCAATTCCCTACTGATCTTTTTAAGGTGAATAAAGTTGAAATATCCACCATGATTGAAGACATTTTCCTCATATTGTCTACTCGTGGCTACGAAAATCAGTCACAGGAGAGAAATTAGCAATGATGAGGCTTCCTGCATAGAACTCCCAGTAAGATTCTTTAATGCATTTGCAGCCTACTTTTCCACTCAAAACTAAACATAAACATTACCAACCATGTTACCAGATTGTAAAAAATATTCAGGCTCTCAATCTCTCCATACTTGTTCAGTTCTTCAAACATGTCATCATAAAAATCCTCAAAATGTTTCTAGATTTTGCGAGGATCGATGGGATTGCTTTGAGAATCAAACCAGTGGTAATTGAATCAAGTCTTTGATATATATTTGAGAGGAAAATAATAGTACTAATAGTGAGTTTCGTGTGGAGCCTCAAACATCGATCGCCATGATTGTCACGATCCAGGGGTACCCATTAGACGTAACATGGCATACAAGACCCCAAGAGGCCGCATATAAGCCACTTAGCTTTCATAACATAAGATAATGGAAATGAGCGGAAATTTAAAACATTTTTCAACTAACATCAATGTTCATATCAAAAGCGGAACTCTATTACACTTTGTCTCAAACCATCTAAAACATGAATATCTTGGGACACAGCCCATAAAATAGTGTTTAAAACATAAAATAAACAAACATAAGTGAAATGGTAGCCATATCCTCGAATACAATAAGGGCTCACCAACCTTCAAGTTTTGCGCTACTAAGATCCTAGACACGGGGATGAGAGTCGATACCACCGGACCCTACATTTGGATAAGAAATGTAGGAAAGAGTATGCGTTAGTACAAACATTTACTAAATATGATAACCAACATAAACAACAACATAAGCATAAGAGATAATCAACATAAGTCATAAGCATAATCAATGCACATTATTTATCATAACATAGGAGGAATACTTCTTGAAGTAACCTCAACTTATCTTGAATCAAGACTTGGGTCATCCACGTCTAGTCAAGTATATCATGGAAGGAAACTCAAGAAACAATCCAAGCTCATCATACATCATGTTATAATTTAACTTATCTTTTATAGACATGGAGAATCACCTCTTTTCCTTACTACAAAGGAACATGGGTAGTCACCTCTAGTCCTTATATAGATCATGGGTACTCGCCTCTAGTCCAACTCAACATATGGATCATGGGTAATCGCCTCTATTCCAACTCACCACAGGGATCATGGGTACTCGCTTCTTGTCCAACAACATGTGACATGGGTATTCGCCTCTTTTCATTGTATAAGGATCATGGGTATTTCCCTCTTGTCCAATCATATCATAACAACATGGGGAGTCACCTCTTGTTCAACTTTAAGGAATAAGGGTAATCACCTCTTTATTCTACTTCGTGGAATACGAGTAATCGCCTCATATCAATCTCATTTGGAGGTCATGGGTAATCTCCTCTAGCCTTATCAATATCTTAGTCATTAGCATTAGATTCAGTTTAGGTGAGCAATCCTTTTAACCTAGAATCATTTAATGTGAGCAAACCTTTCACATGCATAATCATAAACAATTCATGTGGGAACTATCCCTTCCACAACTATTACATCAACAATCACTAATTGACAACATAAGCTTTACTCTCAAAGAACTATATCTCATAGTCATTATATATGCTCAATCTCAAGCAATTAAATATCATAATCATCTCATTAGCTTCAACCTCAAAGCAATCTAATCATGCTTCATCATATGAGCTTCAATTCTAATGTATCTCATTAATCCTAGATTGAATACTTCTAAACTTACCAATTCTCCTTTCGTGGCATAAAACCCATTTACATCAATTTCATCCTTCTAGACATGGGTTAGGCAAGGGTACATGTAATTTCATCCTAAAAAATGTAATTCTATCAATTCAATCATAAACAATCATAATCCACTCAATTCGATCGACATTCATCAATACCCACAACATTGGAAGAAACCCTAACTCAAATTGGGGATTTCATCTTCTCAATGGGGGAAAATTTAGGAACTCCTTAGATGGAAGGAATCCATGGATGAAAAGCTATAATACCTTTATTACAAAATCCACAAATGCTTGAGGAATGGAGACTCGACCTTGATCCTTGCTCCAACTCTTTCTTCTTCTTCAAGTTCTAGAGAGAGAAATATTTGAGCGGAAGACTTTGGGATTTGTTTTGGGCTTTGGGAATAATGACGTGAATCGGTGAGTTTTGTGGTTAAAATGACTTATATAGGGCTTGTAGGCTTAGGCAAAACAACATAGCTTTGTTCTAATTAAAACCGAAAAAGGCCATTTAACCCCCAACCTATAGTGGTCTGCCACAGGACCACATGAGCTCCCACGAGCCTTGGTACCCACCACGAGCTGTGGTGCCCTTCGTGGTCCTTGGACCAGTACCTAGTCCCCCCCCTTAGCCCCTAAAAATATAAGGCATCACCACGACACATCCCACGGCTGTGGTGGACTTCACTAGCCGTCAAATATTTCGTGGGGAGGGTCCTTATTTAGGGCAATTTCTCTTAGCCACTGTGTCACCTCCACGAGTGGCACCACGAGCTGTCAAGGTTCTCGTGTGGAGGATGCTGTTTTGGGCAGTCTTGACATAGCTACTTCCCCCCTTTCACGAACCTCACCACGACTCGTGGTCCCTACCACGAACCATCATGGGGGTTGTGGGAAGGTGGGCAGTGCATGGTGAACTTTGGGCTATCCAAGCCCTCTTCCTTGGCCCTATCCCTCTTACTTAGTCCTACTTTAGTCTGCTAGATTCCGAGCTATTACATTATCTTCCCATTGGGAACATTCGTTCTCAAATGACATTTCTAGACACCTTACAGAAGTAAAAACTCAATACTAGCAGCCCATCATGCATGCAGCTCATCTAAATGAACACAACCAAGGAGGAACTTCGTCTCCAAGCTAAACATACTCAATGCATCACAGGGAAGTAGGAACTACTTCTAACAACCCATTATGCATGAAATCTTAAAATTTCTCATGTTCAAGGAGGAACTGCCTTCTCCAAGCTAAAAACATGCTTAATACGATATGGAGCTCATATGTAATTCGTTCTCAAAAAGCATAGCTAAAGCATGTTCATCAATTCATCTCATAGAGTCTATAAGCAACTCATATTCAATGCACTGCAACATGAGGAAAATCAATCATATAAGTCATTTTTCTTTCAAAACACAAGTTTTTATGAACATGCATAACATAAAGAAATTACGGGAACAACTAAACGCACGACTTCAAACAAGGAGTAAATCATGAGGAGACTGATTACCTCAAGCTAGATTAGGAGGAAAAATATGTGGATATCGGGACTTCATATCAGCCTCGGACTTCCAAGTAGCACGCTCAACTAGGTGATTCCTTCATAAAACCTTCATGGAAGCAACTTCTTTGTTTGTCAACTCCTTAACTTGCCAGTCTAGGATCTCAACCGGTACCTCTTCATAAGAGAGACTTTCATCAACCCCCAAGCTTTCTAGGGGAACTATGGATGTCGAATCTCCAACACACCTCTTAAACATAGAGACATGGAACACCAGATGCACCGTTGCCAAACCATTCAGTTAATTGAGATCATAAGCAACCTTACCAACACGTCTCAAAATTTGATACGGGCCTATGTATCGGGGACTAAGTTTCCCTTTCTTCCCAAATCTCATCAAAACCTTCATGGGTGAGATTCTCATGTAGACTCGGCATAGGACTTTTGTTGGCTTTGGGTTGTTCTCAACCTCTCTCTAATAAGGTGGACTTTCTCCATAGCCTTATAAACTAATTCGGGTCCTATCAAAGCAACTTCACCTAGTTCAAACCACCCTATAGGATATCTGCACCTCCTACCATGAAGATCATCAAAGGGGGGCCATACCAATACTAGAATGGTAGCTATTATTATAAGGGAACTCTATCAATGGCAAGTGATCATCCCGATTTCCCTTGAAATCGATGACACATGCTCTAGACATATCCTCTAAAGTTTTGATCATTCGCTCCTTTTGCCCATCGGTTTGTGGGTTAAAGCCGTGCAAAGTTTCACTTTCATGCCAAGACCCTTTTGGAATGACTTCAAAAATTGAGAAGTAAATTGAGTACCTCTATCAGAGATAATGAAGAAGGGCACACCATGCAACATTACCATTTCCCTCAAATCTAACTTAGTATAGTCTTCCGCCATATAAGAAACTTTGACGAGAATGAAATGGGCCGATTTCTTCATTTGGTCTACTATGACCCAAATCGAATCATATTGGCGCCGAGTATGTGGCAACCCTACTATAAAGTCCATATTCAAGTCTTCCCACTTCAAAGTAGGAATGCTAATGTCTTGGGATAAACCTCCTGGTTTCTAATGTTCAACTTTCACTTGTTGGTTTCTAATGTTCAGCTTCCCACAATATCCCTCTTCATCCCATTCAACCAATAGACCTCCCGCAAGCGACGATGCATCTTGGTGGCTCCAAGGTTAATGGAATACCAGGAACTATGGGATTATGTCAAGATTTGTTTCCTTAAGTCATCAACATTTGGAACACATAATCTACCTTGGTATCTAAGTACCCGATCTCCCCCTAGGGAGAAAGCCTCAATGGACTTCTTGTGCAACACTTCTTTCAATTCTACCTACATCGGATCAGGACATTGCTTAGCTTTCACATCACTCACAAAAGACGATTCAGAACCATTGTGAACTATAAAATCACCGTTGGTGGAATTCACTAGTTGAACACCCAAACGGGATAGACTATGTACATCTTGTACCAATTCATTCTTATTTTTATCAATGTGAGCAACACTACCCATAGACAACCTACTAAGAGCATCCACTACTACATTTACCTTATCGGGGTGATAGAGAACACTCATATCAAAATCTTTCAATAACTCAAGCCATATTCTTTGGTGAAGATTCAAATATTTCTGATTAACACATATTGCAAGCTCTTGTGGTAGGTGAACACATCTACATAGACACCATACAAATAGTGCCTCCATATTTTTAAGGCAAAAAATTTCGCCGCTACTTCAAGATCATGGGTCAGATAATTCTTCTCATGAACCTTAAGTTGCCATGAAGCATAGTCAAAAACCTTTCCATTTTGCATAAGCGTACACCCAACCCAATTCTCGATGCATCACAATATACCACAAACCCATCTGTCCCTTTTGGTAAAGTCAAAACCGGAGCGGAAGTAAGTCTATCTTTCAACTCTTGAAAACTTTTCTCACAACTGGGACTATACAAAACTTAGCCTTCTTTTGAGTAAAAGCCGTCAATGGAGAGACAATAAAAGAAAAGCCCTCAACAAATCGTCGGCAATAATTAGTAAAACCCAAGGCATTTCTAATGTCTGAAGGTGATAGAGGTCTAGGTCAACTCTTGACCACATCCGTCTTCTTAGGATCTACCTTAATACCTTTACTTGACACAATATGACCAAGTAAAGCTACGGACCTTAGCCAAAACTCACACTTGCTAAACTTTGCAAAGAGTTGTTGTTCCTTAAGGATTTGCAACACAAGCCTCTAATGATCAATATGCTCATTCTGACTCCTCGAGTAGATCAAAATATCATCAATGAACATAATCTAAACATGTCAAGGTATTGTCTATTACCCTATTCATCAAATCCATGTATGCCGCCGGAGCATCACTCAAGTCAAACAACATCACCAAAAACCTATAATGACCGTACCGGGTTCTGAAAGCCATGTTCGGAATGTCATCACCTTGGATTTGATCAAGAAAATCATCTATCTTTTGAAAATGATACTTATTCTTAATAGTCACCTTATTCAATTGTAAATAATCAATACACATTCGGAGTAAACCATCCTTTTTCTTAACAAACAAACCGGAGCACCCCATGGAGAGACACTCGGTCGGATGAAACCTTTATCCAATAAATCCTACAATTTTTCCTTTAACTCCTTAAGTTCTACCAAAGCCATTCTATAAGGAGGAATAGAAATAGGCTGCGTCTCTGGGAAAAGGTCAATACCAAAGTCTATTTCCCTTTCGGGAGGAATACCGGGTAAATCATCAGGGAACACTTTCGAATACTCATTAACAATGGGGACTGGCCCAAACTAGGGGTTTCAGAATCCATATCGCTCAGCCTTACTGAATGGTACAAGCAACCCTTAGAAGTCATCTTTCTAGCTTTAAGATAAGAAATGAACCGACCTTTCGTTATAGAATTTCCCCTCTTCCACTCTAGGACAGGTTCATTCGGGAACTGAAACTTGACTACCCGAGTTCTACAATTAATAAAAGACTAACAAGAGTGTAACCAATCCATCCCAAGGTTGACATAAAAATCTAGCATATAAAGCTCTACCAAGTCAATAAGAGTAACACTATGGGATATGAGATGGTACATTTTCTATAGACCCTCTCAGCCAACACAGAATCACCAACAGGAGTAGACGATTTTAACAACACTTCAAGAAGCACATCAAATATCATAGCAACATTGAAATGACCCAAAAAGTTCTTAAAAATGTGCTTCGGAAGTTACCGAAAACTTGTTTGGCTATATAAAAAAATTTGTTTCAAATTTTGAAAATCCGACTTCATATTCTTGTTTAGGGGGTCAAATTGAGTTGGAAATGGGTCTAACCCACATTTTAGAGCAACCGTATCAAAATCCGAAATTTCCAAGTGAAGCCTTTTTCGAGGGTCTACTTTGGAGGGTCATATCTCCAAGCACACAAATAATTGGGTGGCCCATAACTTGTCCATGGAAAGCCCTTTGAGTTAGCTACCTAACTCACTTCGTTTCACCTCATTCGGAGTTCGGACGAAGAAGTTATGCCCATTTTCGTAAAATTTGTCCGGCAGGAAATGCAATTTCCAGTGAGCGTTTTTACTGTTCACCCGCCTCATTTTTTTTCTAAGAGTTGGACCATTTTTTCCAAAGGGCATATGTTATTTCCTATATACCATTAGTTCAATTCCCATCTCTAAAACATTTCCCAAAACACCTCTCCCATACTTAGACACATTTTCTCTCAAGATTCTCTCAAGAACCCTAATCCAAAACCTTCCTCAAGATTGAAGAGACTCTTGCTCCAAGTTCCAAGCTTCCATTGAAGACACTCTCAAGACCTTCATAAGAACTCAAGGTATGTGGTGTTGAACTCATGGGTCCTTCCACCCATAGTGCCTAGACTCTATTCTACTCACTAATTCATGGTTTAAGTTAAGATTCATAAATTAGTCTTGTTCTTTGTAATAATTTCCTGCACATTGAATTTTAAACATGAAAAGTGATTGTTTTGAGCATGTTGTGACTCTAGAACTTGAATCTAAATTTGGAATGGATGTGGAGATTTTCATGTGGTATTGTGGGTGTTAAAAGGTGTTGTTGTAGGTTGTTCACTGGTTTGGCTGCATAATTACTACCCTATTTTCCATGCTCTTTGATTCCATTACATGCCTTCAAGGTGTTTGACAAAATGTCCAACTATGGAGAATTGATGAATCGATGCTTTAAAGCTTGAGTTATGAGATGTATGGCAATCCAGAGATGTGTTGATGACAAACTAAGCTTGTGTATATGTTCATTCCATACGTGAGATTGCATTAGAGCCTAATGGGAATTTCCTATATAAAGTGTTGCATGACCATGCCCGGTCCGGGGGAAAAGAACCGGACAACCATGTGAGAGGTTTATATCTCACCACCTAGGATGCTTGGGGTGTGACCAACATCAACCATGTGAGAGGTTTATATCTCACCACCTAGGATGCTTGGGGTGTGACCAACATCAACCATGTGAGGGGTTTATACCTTGCCACCAGGGTGTCCGGGTGTGAACGGCATCCCCCATCCTAAGTTGGGGTTATAGATTGGTTGGATCATGCATACACATATGATATCTACTATTAGTATAGATTTACTTAAACATGTTTTGACTTCACTTTGATCATGCATCCTCATATTGTTATTCATAATGCCTATGAAACTATTTCTTGTATTTCGATTGTGTCCTTGTCTATTGTTGTGTTGCACCCCGCATACTTAGTACATTCCAAGTACTAACGCATATTTTGCCTACATGATGTCACCATGTAGGGACCGGAGCTACTCTTGATCCTTCTCTCCATTCACGTGGCTAGTACGGTGCTTATCCGAGTTTGTTGGTGAGTCCTCAATGATTCGAGGGCTATGTTATGTTTCCTACTCCTATGTTTTGAGACTTTAGCTTGCAATTGTATTTTGACTATGAGGGGAGCCGGTAGTATGTCATGGCCCCTGTCCTGTCTATGTATGTAGAGGTGTGCGTTGGACAAGAATTTTGTAAATGAGCTTGACTCTTGTTCTATGATGTCATTTTGAAATGGTTTGCCCTTAGTACCTATTTCCCGTTAATTAATGTTGAATGTGCTTCCGCGACCGATGAAGTGTGATGACATGTTTGAGAGGCTTGTTTGGGGTTCCTTCGGGTTCCTCATTCGCCATGTCACGTCTATGCCCTAGGCTTGGGTCGTGACAAACATATGGCGTCACTGATGAGTTCAAGATTTGGACTCATTTATGGCATTCTTTATATAGTTTTAGTGTTTTCAAATTCTTAATTTGTGCCATAAACTGATGTTAAAGTCTTGATTTTTTGGTATATGGATTGAGGAGAAAAGCAAGGAAACTAACATGCAAAAAGGAACAAAACAAACTGAAGAAGTGAAGAAAGGCGAGCCTAATAATTGCCAAGAACACTAAACAAATCGTTGAATGGCTATTTAGACCGCCTAAAGTTCCAGTGTGCCGGCCTTGAGAGAAGAAACCAAGTTGGGGATAGGAAAGGGGTAATCGGTGAATCGCCGATCACTTTCACGATGGCAAGAGTGATCGTTCGATGTTACAAAACTTATGGTTGTTGAGAGACAATGCAAAAAGGCGATAAAATAGAGTGTTGGGTGGTTTGGCTTCGTGACTAATTTTTGGCAACTATAAATTGAATTTTGATCTGTTAATTTAGGGGTTCTCTTTTCCATGTTTTAGCTTAGTACAATTTAGAATAGTTTCCTAGTAGGCTTGCAGGCTTTTTGAGACTCAATTCAGAAATTTTGCAAGTGGGTTACTGATTTTGTACAATTTTAAGCATTGTAAAGGCTTGAATACTCTTAACGAGATGATGGATAATCGATATGGTAACCATTTTTACCTTTTTATGATGTTTGGGTAAATCCCCAATTCTTGGGTTGTGATCATGTGATTATGGGTATCGTTAATTACTAGTTTAAATTCTATATTGAAGTGGGTTTAATCATTAGAAAACATTTAATTTATGAATTTTAGTTGCAAATGCTGTTCTAATTTTGCGTTCTTAGCTTGCTCGAGGGAGAAGTTTTGGGACTAAGGCTTGTGAATAATGGTTTATATGTATTGGGTTGATATGGGTTAAGCTCGAGAGAGTGAATCCTAAACCCAATCTTACCCATATAGCTCGAGAAAGCGGATGAATTAAGGTGTAGGCTGTTCTTAATTGGTATGCCTGTTGATGTTCGAAAGAAATCACCTGATTCGGGGTAGTTGTTCGATAGAAAGCTATCTCTCTTATAGTCTAGCTTACCCACTGATATTTAGTTGTTTACTAGTAGTTACAATTACCCATATATCGAAATTTTCCTATAATCGATCATATATCAAGAATTCCTCCCTGTATTGTTATTTCAGTTTTGTGTGATTATTTTGTAGTTGATAATTGCAAACCAGAACCCTCCCCCCCATCTGACATTTGTGTCAACCCTTTTTATTTATTTTATGTCCTTTTTGATAATGTCTATTCCTATAGCTAGTTAGATCACATTTGTAGTTCTTAATTCAACCTTGAACACGTACCACTCCTTGTGGGTTTAACCCAACTCATTTGTTGGGTTTTATATTACTTAATGATCATTTACACTTAGAATTGGATGAGGTGTACCTGAAACGTTAAATAAAAATGGCGCCACTGCCGGGAGTGGTGTTGTTTAAAATTCTTTTATTGAAGTTGAATTGTGAGCGTTTTGGCTGTAGCTTAATCGACTTACTTTGGTTTTTGTTTTGTATTGCTTATGCTGACTAGAGGAGGATATGAGTGTGAACAGAAGTAGTTGTAGCCAAGTGGGCCACCAAGACGACATTGGGAACCTCAATGATGTCAATGACCTAAACGTCAATGACCCAATCCAAGTGGGTGGTGTTGGTGCCATTCATTTACCTCTGGCTGAATGAAACACTGTTTTTCACATCACAAGAACAATTCTTCAACTTCTACAATTGAAAGGATTATTTAGGGGGGGCTAAAGTGCTTATTTTTTTTATAATTGAACAAAAGCGAGTCTGAATGGGTATACTTAGTCGTGGAGCATTCCGAGTCTTTGCTTCAGGGATCGTTCCTGCGCATCTCCTTACTTTATAGCAGTTTTTGCTCCAGTTCCAGAAGGTATAACTCTCAAATGAGTTTTCAAAATTTTATATTTTTATCATAATTAATCGCCAACAGGAATTTTGTTCTTTTGAGGTACGTGATATCAATAAATTTGCGAATCTAGAAATTCATTTTGGCCAATTGACTGTGGATTTCTTTGGACCGTTCTCAATTAAGAACATATCTCAAGAATCGGTCCGTCTCAAGTTGTTTTCGTTCTCTTTGATGGGTGAAGCTGCTAAATAGTTATCTGAGTTATCTAGGGACTCTATCACCTCTTGGGATGAGCTGACCACAACATTTCAAGTGAGATTCTATCCCCCATCGAAGATGATGACTCTAAGCGATGGCATCCAAGGTTTCAAATGCTTGGAAGGTGAGCCAATTCATGAGACATGGCTAAGGTTTAAGAAGCTTGTGCTTTAGTGTCTAACTCATGGACTTGCAGATAATGTGTTGTCTTGATTCGGTATGCAAAGGAGTTGCTGAGCAACTCTCGCCAGGTGGTATAATGCAAAAGCCATATGCAGGGCGTCCCAACTCCTTGATTGCATGACCAAGATCAACAGGGCATGGTACGCTCGTGAAAACCAAGTCTCTCATCTCACGTATAAAATGAAAAATGAGCAAATCGAAAATGATTAAGAGAGAGACCAAAACATGGCCAAAATGATGACCCAACTGGATATCTTGGCTAAACATGTCATGGGTGTTAGTGCAAAGAGTGTTAATGTTGTGGGTGTTGGTGGAGTAAACCCCGATAAAGCAAAATTTGAAGCGTTGTACAATGAGGAAGTGAACTTCCCAGCCAATCAAGGAGGACGTTATCGTGCAAAATACCCAAGGCCGGGTGGAAATGAAGGATGAAATATAGATGAGGGCTGGAGAGACCGCGATAGAGATTGGCGTGATCGTAACGCCACTTGGAAGGAAATAGAGAGGGAGAAGGATAGGTATATTCCTCCCCATGAGCATCAAAAGCCCAAAGAATCTCAAGTTGGTCGTACATAAGATATGCTCTCACGAATTCTCAACAAAGTTGAAAGGTCCGACAAAGTGTTGAAAGAGATGAAATAGAATGTCTCGACGCTCAATTAGACACTGACCTCTCACTAAGTCTCTATTAAGCAGCTGGAGACCCAAATGGGTCAAATTTCTTCACATTTGAATTCAACACAACAAGGGGGGTTGCCTAGTGACACAATGGCAAACCCTAAAAATGAAGCTTGATTTGTATCATCAGCATGCAGCGACGTTAACTAAAGCGCTTCTTGGGAGGAAACCCAAGTTTTTAATGCTTTAGTTTTGATTTTGAATAACGGGTGTTGATTGTGTAGGTTGAAAAGTAAAGAGTATTGGGAGATGAGTAGTTTAGTGGGCCAAAAGTCCAGTCGACAACACGCCGAATAGGTCGGTAAACCCCGATTTGGACCGCTGTTGGAACCACCAAGCTTTAAGGGGCACTCTATAAAACCCGGCGGGTAATTTGCTCCATCGGCGACTCGCCGAACATGTCGGTGAGCCCGATCTAGTCCGCCATTTGAACTCCCAAAATTCCTGGAGGTCCTGTAAAAATCGGCGAGGTAAAATACCACTCGGCGCATCACCGAGTGGGTTGGTGAGCACGACTTACTCTATCACTGGTGCCACGAACCGAAATGTTTTAATGGCCATACAGTTTAAAATTTCAGAATCCTTCATATTCTCTCATTTTCAACTCTCGTACTCTCTTACCCATTAGTTAATCTTCCACATTTCACTGTTTTACTCACATTTCTGTGTCATTTTGTGCTCGGATTTGGAGAACTTTGCCGTCAAGCTTTTCAACTGTGATATTCGGCATGAAGATTGGTTTTTTGAACCCTGTAATTTAAGTTTGTGGTGGAACTGGAATGCAATAGGTGAATATATGTTAATATTTGTTGGGTTATTGCTTTAATCATATTTTATGTGTCAGATTGCCCGTAATTTGTATGAACTTGTGCCTTAATACCCACATCGATTGATTCCCGCGTTTTGTGCTTTAAAATTAGTTCTAAATTATTGGGTTGCGGTAATTTTGTAATAGGTCTAGTTGGGTGAAGTCTAAGTAACCCCGAGTTGTGCTAAATGACGTAATTTTCCTAAAGATTGAGCGTTTGATGTTATTCTTAAGGGCAAAATTTGTCAAATGGCTAATTTTGGCCAGATCGGGGGAAGCCTGAGTACCCCGAAGGATGGGTTGTATGGGTCTAGTGCCAATTGCATAGTGTGTGTTTGATTTTGAATTCGGGGGCTACGGGATTGATTTTGGGAAATGGGGTTGAAAACTGGCACATTGGGCCGTTTTGCGAGTTGCGTCGAGCTTGCCTAGTGGTTCGGTGGTTTGCCAAAGTCCCCCTTTTATCGCCCTTAATTTCATATATTGGCTAAGTTGTTCTATAATTTTCGGCGGGAAGCCTGAGCTCGCCGGAAGGTTCTCTTGATCCCCTATCGGCCTATTGCTTTTCCATTGATTAAACCAAACTTGGGCAACATGCTTCAACTGTTAAGCGGCAAGTTCCGCTTTTTCTATAAAAGTAACCCCCATAGCATTCACTACCTTATACACCTCATCCAAAAACTCTTGGGGATCCTCTCCCACCTTAGAACCTAGGAACACTGGAGGATTCATCCTCACAAAGTGTCTCAACCTAGAGGCCATAGTGCTCACAATAGGGTTCACATTAGTCTCCACATCCCTAGTAGCTTGAGCCGTCATGGCTTGGGCTTGAGTAGTTATGTATTGAGACATCATCAAAAGAGCCGACCTAACTTACTCATTGGTCATGGCCGGGGGATCCACCGGAAGTTGATTACTTTGAGGAACTTGGTCACCTTGAGGACCTTGGGGATGAACTCCCTCATTTACAATCTCCTCTTCCACTCTTCTTGCGGTAGTCCTTCTTCTATTCATATCCTATAAACACAAGAGAAGGGTTAGGAAAATGCAATTTATAGAGCTAAGATCTATGGCACGACTTCAAAAATAATGAAAGAAGTGTAGCTTCCTAACGTCCTATAGTCTGTCACTCATAGATGTGTCGCGACTCACACCGATGAACAAGACTCTACTAGAGGTGGCTTGTGAGACATCAATCCTAAAAACCATTCCAAAATTTTGTGCTCTGATACCATGTTTGTATCGACCCGAGCCTACACCCCGGAAGCGACACGACGTATAAGACTCCGAAAAGTGTCATACAAGCCTCATAGCATTCATAACATTCGATATAAGGAAAATGGTACGAAATTAAAACTTTTCTTTAAATACATACAATCAAAACTTCATTTAAAACAACGGAAGTCTATTGTCTCACATGACCATCTAAAACAACATCTTGAAAAGAAAAGTAGGGTCACGACGTACAATCAAAAGTCTATAAATAGTCTATTACAAAGAAGCACATGAAACATCAAAGTACTTGTCCTCTAATCCATGAGGACATACCACTTAGTCTTGGAAGAACTCAATCCAAGCTTCAACTAAAGAGAATCAACTCAAATGCCGAAACCTACACTTTGGTAAAAATGAAGAAATATGTGTTAGCACATTTAATGTAGTAAGTATGATTGCCATGCAACAGCATGCTTAAAGCAGACATTTTATTTGAAATCATGCATTAGGCCAATTTGAGAAAACCATCATGAACATAAGTATAAGTTACATAATATACAAACATAACCAACATACAAGTCATTTCTTCACATTAGAACATAATCAACATATACACCATTTCATCACATTAAGCCTTCACCTTAAGCAACCCCAAGCTATACTTTGTGCACTGTATGGATAATGTCCTATACCACCATCCACACTAAGTACCAAGGTGAACTTACCATTCTTCCCTTTCACCATTAGTCAATACTCATACATAAGGAACAAATATTTCATATGGCATGACAAGGAAGTAACTCATAATACAATCCAAGTATAGCATGCATCATTACATTAAGTATATAAGAGTCAACATTCTTCATTAGCTTCATTAAGAGCACTTTCATTCATTAGTCATGAAGACATTAGAGAACTAACTATAGCCCTCTCAAAGCCTATTCGTGCAATGCATGAATGGTATCCCATACTACCACCCACATTTCATAGAACTTCTCAAGAAACCACAATGCACATCTCATATGATGGGAATAAGCGTTTAACCGACATAGACCATGTGCGCTTGACATGGAATCTGGTGTCATATGACCCTACACCGAAGAAAGGTGTCCTACTTGCATAAGGTAGAACTAGTAGCATGTTAGCTTACGTGGATCCACTAGCTAGGACCTATGTGGGCACATAGTTATGGGATAAGAAATATGTTCATTGAATTCCGACCTAACGTAAGGAGAACTTCCGTCTTACCATATCCTCTCGGTACTTATCCATTATTCCCATAGAGTAGTTCACTCACATTACATTATCATACTTGAGTGGGCCACCAATATTAGGCCTACATACCCAAGGTACATTACACATGAAAGGGACACCACCGTTAGGTCTACCGAATCAAGGTACATTATAATGATAGCTTATTGACTTTCCAAGAAAGGGCCACCGACATTAGGTCTACCATTTCAAGGTTCATCTTTTCACACAAGAAAGGGCCACCAACATTAGGTCTACCGTTTCAAGGTTTATCATCACATTAGTTTCTAGACTCATCATAAAGGGCTACCAATATTAGACCTACCGGTTCAAGACATAGACTAGAATACTTCATCACTCATTTAAGAAAGGGCTACAAACATTAGGTCTACCGATTCGAGGTTTATCATTACATTCATTCATTGACTCCTCATGAAAGGGCTACTAACATTAGATCTACCGGTTCCATGATCATTAAGTCAAGGAACATTCATTACACAAGAAGAGGATGTCTAAGCCTACCAATTCAAGGTACTTCATTCATGATCACATTCATCAATACAAGAGAAGGATGCCTTAAGCCTACCAATTCAAGATACATCAATCCACATAAATTTCATTTATACAAGAATAGGATGACTAAGCCTACCAATTCAAGATATAACATCACATTATAGAAACCCTTCACATTCTATCATCATCATTCATAAGTGTTAATTGAGAATATGCTTCCAATTAAACATGATCATTATACATTCATTGAGATCACACACATATTCTTCACATCATATTCATACATAAATTCTTTATGAAATTATCTTCCAAGGCTACACATCAATCACAACCCAAACATCTATGATACTACAATAGATAAGGGAATTAACATGATTCAGTAACTAATTCAATATAAACATAAACAATTAAACATACTTTCATGATCAATCAATTCCCAATCACAAATAACAACTTAGGGTTTTGTGGGAAAACATGGGTTCATAGGAGAAATCATCTTAATTCACTATTAATTCAACAGTTCCATCTTAAATCATCATATATGAACCTTTGAAAATATTTTAGAATTGAACCCATGCATAGATTGAAAACTAGGGTTTTTGGGGGATTTTGGAGACTTGAAATTATCTTTGAAATTGTCTCATTAAAAGAAACTAAGTCAAAGATGACGACTACCATACCTTTAGGGAAGAATTCTAGACAAAATTGAAGAATAAAGCTACTCCTTGACTCCTAGACTTGACCTTGAACTTGATCTTCAATGGAGTTTCTAGAGAGAGAACTTTTGGAGACGTGGGTTTCTAATTTGAGTGCTTTGAAATAATGAAGTATAAAAATGAGTTTAATACTTTAATAAACCTTAAAATAAATTGATAAACCAATAATAATTGTCCATTAGCTCAACTAACCAATAAAGGAATTTACCATTTAACCCCTCCTATTGGCCGAAAGTTGGCAGAAAATAGTGGTGACCTACGACCCCTTACCTACGGATAGTAGGTGGGGTGACGCCCTATCCTGCTGGTCCATGGTTTGGGTATGAGGGTCACCATTTCGGACCTTGACCCACGAAGGCCACCTACGGGGCGTGGATGGACCTACGGGGCGTAGGTCCCATCCGTAGCTCCCAACATTTTTGATAGCTTTTTGGTTTCTTGGGGTCTTGGGTGTTAGGCTTTAGGGTCCTCCTCAAGACCCCTTAGGTGGTCCTTGGGGATTCGTACCTTGACGTTTAATCCCTAAACCCCTCAACCTAGGCCCAGGAAGACATTCTACCACACGAAACCCCATAACAAACTCAAACACATACTCGTTAGGCTCTTGTTTCACTACTAATTTTCTGGGACCGGCCACACTGTTTTGTCAACTGGATCTCTTAGCCAAAAAGGTCATAGGGCTGGAAATGATGTACCAAACAAAAGATAGGTACATTTCCCCTCACGAGCGTCAATGGACAAAGAATCATGCGGGTGGACAGATAAAAGAGGAACTCTTACTCATTCATCGAAAAGTCAAAGAGAACGACGGAGTGTTGAATGTGATAAAAGAGAATGTCTCACTGCTGAATCAGATGACTGCTTCCCATTCCATATCTTTTTAGCTATTGGAGACCTATATGGGTCATGTGTTGTCTCGTCTCTACCCCACAAATCATGATTGAGTGGGGAAGTCGTGCCATAACTTTAACTTAGGTGCTTTTTGGGAGGCAACCCAAGTGTTTATAACTTTATTTTTGTTTTAGAAATAATCACGTATTGATTTTGCAGGTTGAAGTGTAGAATGTGTTTGAAAAGTGCAGGCTGGCGAGCCAAAAGTCCAGTCATCGACTCGCTGAAGAGGTCAGCGAGCCCGACTTGGACCGCCATTGGAGTCAATAAATTTTGACATTGGAGTCTATAAAACACGGCGACCCAAGGAGCAAATCGGCATGTCACCGAATGGGTTGAAGATCACAAATTTGTCCATCGTTTGGACCCACACATTAATTGGAGGTCCTCTAAAACTCAGCGAGGTAAGTACCCACTCGGCGTGTCGTCGAGTGGTAGGTTAGTAAAACTAATGTTGCCGAATATCCGAGAACTGGACGGTTTTAAAGGCCAAAAGTTTAGAAGTTCAAAATATTTTGCATTCCCACACTTTTTAACTTTCCAAATTCACACCCGCATTATATATTCCCATATTTTTGCTTTATTATCACTTTCTAGTCATCGATTTTGTCTTCGGAGTTCGATTATTTGTCGCCTAGCTTTTCAAATCTCGTATTCGGCATACAAGATTGGTTTTCTGAACCCTGAACTCGTTTTTAGTGATATTTACTCATTTGCTATTGTTCTTATCTTAGTGATGTGTTTTGGTCCTCTCTAAATCGTAATTGTGTGCTTGTATCCCTGTTTCAATTCGAATATCATGCCCAATGATTAATTTTTTATTTCTCAAATTTTGGTGCTTTAAGAATTCGTCAAAAATTGTTGGGTTATGCTAATTTGTTGTTAGGTCTAGTCGGCTAAAGTCTAAGTAACCAGCAATTGTACCAAATGATGTACTTTTCCCAATGATGGAGCTGTTGATGTCATTCTTAAGGGCTAAAGTAGCAAAATGGCCAAATTTGGCCAAACCGGGAGAAGTCCGAGTATCCTGGGGGCATAGGTTTATGGGTCTAGGTATAATTGAATAAGTGCATGTTTTGATTTTGTTTTTGGGGGCTATGGGGTTGAATTTGGAAGTCGGGGTTGAAAGTAGGCACGTTGGGCAGTTTGACGAGCAGGGTCGAGCTCGCTGAACCACTCGGTGGTTCACCGAATCCCCCTTGATCGCCTTTAATTTCACGCTAAAATTTAGTTTGGGTTCTGTAACTTTTGGCGACAAGCCTGAGTTCGCCGAAAGTCCTTCTTAATCGCCCTTTCTGCGCCCCTAACCCCTAAAATGAACTGTAACTTTCGGCGGGCTAGTCCTTGCTCGCCGAATACTGTTGGCAATTCGCCGTAAGGCCCTTCCCATTGCCGACATACCAATATTTCTGAGAAATTTTTAGCAAATCCTTTCGGCGAGCCTGATCTGGCTCGCCAAAGTGATTCGGCGACTCGCCGACCGATTCGGCGAGTCTGTCTGCAACTTTGTTTGAGCTATTTCTAACTCTTTTTGATGTTTTTGCAAATATGGCTAGAACCAACATCGATATACCGCGCCGTAAAAGAGCACGGGGCATATTTATAAATGAAGGAGGAGCCAACCTTCCTAAAAAGGGAAGAACAGTGCCTCCAAAGGGACGTAAGGGCAAGGGAAAGAGGCCCACGACTGAGTTTCTGGAGCACAACTCCGGCTGCGAGGGAGAGTCCTTTGACTCCCAAGCTGTATTATTCGAGCCGGAGGATGAGCAACCATTACAGTACCGGATGGCGGATATTCGTGCTAGGTCTAGCCAGAGTCATCTAGAACTCGAACAACCACTTCTCCAGCAGTAGGCAAATTGCCAGCTCCGGCACCACCTGTGATCCCTGTGCCACCAGTGGTTCCTCCTCCTCAGCTACTTAACATATTGAAAGCCGATGGGCTGCAGAATATTTTAGAGGAGAAGCTATTTGCCACAGAGGTCCTAGAGTTCAGATACTCCTGTGTGAGGGACACCCTCCAGTTCCACCGGTTCTAGCATTTCACCAGACCCCGAGGCCCCAATATTCCTACATGGGTCCAGGAGTTCTATACACCATACAGAGAGCTGGTGCCCAAGGGGAAGAAGAGGTCTAGCACTTTCCGGCTGGTAGAGTCTATTTTGGTACGAGGAGTAGGGGTGAGATGCAGCCGCGATCATATAAATGCTGTGTTGGAGAGGGGGTTAATCTTTGACTATCCAAACTTGGCCACTACTACGACTCCCTTAGATGATCCGAAGGGTTGGCTTGCACCCCTCATCTCTGACACCACCCCAAGGTGGATAGAGGCAGGAGCTCCCAATGAGAAGAAGAAGCTAACGTAGCTATGAGATATTGGTTCGGATTCATCAGTAGCTCCATCATGCTGTCACAGAATGAGTCCATCCTCTGCCATCGTAAGGTGGCCTACCTTGGGTCTATCATATCCAAGAGAAGCATCGACATGGGACTCATCATAGAGCAAGAGATGGCCATGAGGGCCAAACAACATCAGACATCCCTGCATTTCCTTGTTTTGATCACAGAGTTATGCCGGCATGTTGGAGTTCCTCATGATGGGATGAGAGATTTTGAGGTGATAGAGTACATCCTCCATTGATATCCGCCGTATAGAGGCTGAGAACACTCAAGAGTAGGCAGACAGGATGAGAGCAGCTCCGATGGATACATCTCCGGAGGTGGACACTGACTCTATACCTACAGAGGCATCTTTGCCTACTCCGGCCTCTGGGCCTTCAGGTACACCTGCTTCCACTTCTTTCTCCCAGGCTCCTAGTACTTCTACCTCTTCCCAGCCCACTAGGATTACTCAGGCTATGATCCTGAAGATGGGGCACTTGGCCCATTCCGCAGATGTGAGGGCTACCCGATTAGATGTTGCAGTCCCATGCATGATTGACAGTTCCATCTTTGCTGCACTGACCCGACTCTAGACTTCTGTTGATGATTTGACTGCGAGATTCGCTACTTGTGAGCGTCGACCAGAAGAGTCTTCTGAGGTGATTGTTTTGAGAGCTGAGGAGGAAGATCTGAGAAAGGATCTAGACTATCTCAAGTCTATAGGATTCACTTCTTTATTTGAGGCAGCCGAGACAGAGGGTGCTCTAGCTACATCTGAGATTCCTCCTACTACCACTGGAGATGTGCCGATAGATGATGTGGCAGTTGATGAGTCGAATGCAGAGACCGATGAGGAGCAGATTGATGTGAGAGAGGAGAGCATCTATGGAGACTTCCTTGACCTTGAGGAGACAATTGTACAGTCGGTGATTCAGACATCATTGATAGAGACGTCCATGGAAGGCCCTAGTGGATCGAGTGTTGTTGATGTGATTAAGGGGACTGATGCCCAAGATCAGAGTACTATACCGGATACTGATACCCCGACAGATGGAGCGACTGCGTAGACAAGACTTTTCTTTACATCTCTTTCTGTCATTTTTATTGATTTTTGGATGTTTTATTGCATTTGAGGACAAATTGATTTTTATTTGTGGTGGGGTGAGGTATTTCCATACCTACCTCTTATGTTGATGACATTTTCTATATATATTGGGTTTTGTGCTATGTATTATGTTTTGGCACTGTGCTGTGGATATTTGAACTTCTGGGTGAAACAATTTGACATTATACCACTTTTGTGGCATATCTTGTGAGTGTGTGAACTTTTCTTGAACACCGTTTGAGCCTTAATCTTTTTCTTGGAAGAAAGTTGATGAGAGTGTGACCTTTCTTTATCCCTTCACCCATAATCCTTATGAAGTGTCGTTTGTTTGAATAGCCAACTTAGGCCACAAGCCTAAGTTGGGGGTGTGGTGAAAATAGAAGGAAAATCAAGAAGTGCAAAGAAGTCCCCTTTGATCCATAGTTGTGAAAAATATGGAACCCCTCCATACAAAAAAGAAAAGAAAAGAAGATTGAAAAAGAAGAAGATCGAAATGGTTTTGAAATAAAGTTGTGAAACTGCAAGAGAAATGGGGTGTCCGGTATTCCATGGAAAGTGAATAAAGGGGTGAATTTTGAGCATGAATGAAAATGTTGAAGAAAAGGGAAGAAAGTTTTGTTCATACCACATTTCATGATGATAAGCAGCCACTGAACCTAAATGACCATACCTTTACAGTCTTCCCCAATACAAGCCTTGAAAATACCATTTTAATCTTAAGTGAGCTAAAAACAACGGTTGATTGGAAAATAAGGGCAAACCTATGGGTGGAGTCATGCATGTGTTCATATTTGTGAGTGTGATAGTTGTATGTGATTCTGGAACTATAAAGTGTTGAACCATTGTGTGTGATTATGGAATCATTCCATATATGAAGGCATTTGAATACCTTTGTTGAGCTTGAACTTGCATTTGAAGAAAGTATTGTAAACTTGAGAATCTTTGATAATAGCGAGTCACAACTTGAATCTTTGAGTGCACAATTGATTCTTGCATGAGTAAGTTGAGTCTTTTTGTGTGCATTCATGATTGAGTCTAGTGTAGAACTATTTGAGACATCCTTTTAGAATTGCTGAACTTGAGTTTTACTTGAGGACAAGCAAAAGTTTAAGTTTGGGGTGTTGATGAGTTCGAGATTTGGACTCATTTAGGGCTTTATTTGGGTAGATTTAGTGATCTCAAATGTTTATTTTGTGCCAATAATTGATGTAAAATCCTTGATTTCCAGGTATTTGGATTGAGGAACAAAGCAAGGACACTAATTTGCAAAAAGGAACGAAGTGAGCTGAAAAAATGAAGAAAAGAGAGCGTGGTGATTGCCAAGTCCTTTTGGCGAGTCGTCGAGTGGCCATTTGACCGCCTAAAGTTCCAGTGTGCCAAGCCCTGAAGGAGAAAATCAAGTTGGCGAGAGAAATGAGCAGTCAGTGGATCATCAAGTGATTCCGCCATGCCGAGTTAGATCGTCCAAAATTACAGACCTGGAGGATGTTGAAGGCCAAGGCAAAAAAGCTATAGAATTGACCAAAGGGCAGATCAACGAGGCTGACTTACTGCGCCGAATGGTCCTTCGCATCATATTTTTGGCGACTATAAATATATTTTTGAACATTTAGTTTATTATCTTTTATCAATCAGATTATTATTGAATATTGAGTTTGAAGTTCTTGACAGAGAATTCTGAGTATTGAGACAATTTTTCCTTATCTTTGAAAAATTGAAGTTTTCCATTTCAGAGAAATTGGAAGTGGGTCTTTGAGATTCTTCAATTTGGACCTTTGTAAAGATGAAATTAATCTTACCCAGTTGATGGAAACACAATTTGGTAATGATTTTTGTCTTTTTATGAGGTCTAGCTAAAACCCGAATTCTTGGGGTGTGACTATGTGATTATGGGCTGATTTAGCTTGTAGGTATTGCTAATTGTTAGTTTAAATGTTGTTTAGAAGTGATTTCAATCATTAATTGTTGTTTAATTTAAAGAATTGTAGTTTCAAATGCAGTTCTACCTTTGTATTTTTGGCTTGCTCGAGAGTGAAGTTTTAAAACCAAGGTTATTGATTGATGGTGTATGGGTATTGGGTTGTCATGGGTTCAGCTCGAGAGAGTGAATCTTAAACCCTTTTCCACACATTTAGCTTGAGAGAGTGAATGGACACAACTGTAGGTTGTTCTTATTTTATATGTTTGTCGATGTTCGAGAGAAATTGACTTGATTTGGGGTAAATTGTTCGAGAGAAAGTTTATCCCCTCTATAGTCTAGCTTATTCACTAATATACAGTTATTTTCTAACAGTTGCAATTACCCATTAGTTGCAATTACCCATTTGTCCACATTAGACTATAATCGAATCACATCCCAAGAACCCGTCTCATTATTGTTATTTCGTGTTATTTGCTGCAGTTGTAGTTGATAATTTCTAACCAAAAAACCCTTTTTTAACATTCGTGTTACCCCCTAATTTGAATTATGTTTTTATTCGTAATTGTCTATTCCTATGACTGATTTGATCATATTTGTACTTTCCTATTGAATATTAAACACGTACCACTCCCAGTGGGATTTGACCTCACGTCATTTAGTTGGGTTATATACTGACTAGCGATCGTTGACACTTAGAATTGGATGAAATATCCTTGAAACGTTAATCAGTACTGGCCTTTAGTCCAACTAAACATATGGATCATGGGTACTCTCTTCTAGTCCAACTAAACATAGGGATCATGGGTACTCGCCTCTTGTCCAACAACATGCGACATGGGTATTCACCTCTTGTCATTGTATACGGATAATGGGTATTCGCCTCTTGTCCAATCATATCATAAGAACATGGGGAGTCATCTCTTGTTGAACTTTAAGGAATAAGGGTAATCGCCTCTTCATTCTACTTCATGGAATACGGGTTATCACCTCATATCCATCTTATTTGGAGTTCATGGGTAATGGCCTCTAGCCTCATATATATATTAGTCATTAGCATTAGATTCATTTTTGGTGAGCAATCCTTTCAACATAGAATCATTAAATGTGAGCAAACCTTTCATATGCATAATCATAAGCAATTCATGTGGGAAATATTTGAGAGGAAGACTTTGGGATTTCTTTTGGGTTTTGGGAATAATGACTTGAATGGGTGAGTTTTGGGGTTAAAATGACTTATATAGGGGTCCTAGTCTTAGGCAAAATGACATAGTTTTGTTCTAATTAAAACCGAAAAAGACCATTTAACCCCCAACTTACAATGGTCTGCCACAGGACCACGTGAGCTCCCACGAGCTGTGGTCCCCACCACAAGCCGTGGTGCCCTCCGTGGTCCTTGAACTAGTAGCTAGGGTCCCTTCCCTTAGTCCCTAAAAACCTAATGCATCACCACGACACATCCCATGGCCGTGGTGGCCTTCACGAGCCGTCATGGCTTTTGTGGAGAGGGCCCTCATTTGGGGCAGCTTGTCTTAGCCACTGCCTCACCTCCATGAGTGGCACCAGTATCCATAGAGCACCACGAGTCGTCAAGGTTCTCGTGTGGATGAGGCTTTTTTGGGCAGTCTTGACATAGCTACTGTCCCACCTTTCACAAACCTCACCACTAATCATCGTGGGGGTCGTGGAAAGGTGGGCAGTGCATGGTGAAGTTTGGGTTGTCCAAGCCCTCTCCCTTGGCCCTAGCTCTCTCACTTAGCCCTAGTTTAGTCTACTTGATTCCCAGGTGTTACATTATCTTCCCCTTGGGAACATTCGTTCTCGAATGACGTTTCTAGACACCTTACGAAAGTAAAGACACAATACTAGCAGCCCATCATGCATGCAACTCATATAAATGAACACAACCAAGGAGGAAATTCATGTCCAAGCTAAACATACTCAATGCATCACAATGAAGTAGAAACTACATCTAACAACCCATTATTCATGAAATCTCAACATTTCTCATGTTCAAGAAGGAACTACCTTCTCCAAACTAAAAGCATGCTCAACAAAATCTCATGGAGCTTATATGCAATTCGTTCTCAAAAAGCATATCTAAATCATGTTCATCAATTTATCTCAGGGAGTCTATAGGCAACTCATACTCAATGCACTACAACATGAGGAAAATAAATCATATAACTCAGTTTTTTTTCAAAATACAAGTTTTCATGAACATGCATAACATAAGGAAATCATGGGAACATCTAAACGCACATGACTTCAAACAAGGAGTAATTCATGAGGAGACTCAATACCTCAAGCTAGAGTAGGAGGAAAAAGATGGGGATATTGGGACTACATATCGGCCTCAGCCTCCCAAATAGCACGCTCAACTAAGTGATTCCTCCATAAAACCTTCACGGAAGCAACTTCTTTGTTTCTCAACTTCTTAAGTTGCTGGTCTAGGATCTCAATTAGTACATCTTCATCAGAGAGACTTTCATCAAACCCCAAGCCTTCTAGGGGAACTGTGGATGTCGAATCTCCAACACATTTCTTATGCATAGAGACATGGAACACTAGATGCACTGTTGCGAAATCATTCAGTTAATCGAGTTCATAAACGACCTTACCAACACGTCTAAAAATTTGATATTGGCCTACATATCGGGGACTAAGTTTCCCTTTCTTCCCAAATGTCATCAAACCCTTCATGGGTGAGATTGTCACGACCCGGGGTTACCCCCTAGGAGCAACACAGCGTACTTGACCCCAAAGGGGTCTCATACAAGAGGTTAACATAATCATAAACATAAAGTCATAGAAATGATGCGAAAAATTTAAAACTTTTACAATAGAAGTCAAATTCTTTTTCATAAACGAATATAAGAGTCTAGACATTATCTCAATAACATCTAGTTCAATAGAGAGTACAATTTGGGTCAAAGCCCTTTACATCAATAAAGCCTCAAAAATAGAAAGTATAATAGAAGCAAGAAAAGAATAACATCTTGTCCTCGAATCATGAAGACTCACCAAGCCTAGGGAATAGTCAACCCAAGCTTCACTTGAAAGGAGAAGTACGTCTAACCGACCGGAACGTACACTCATAGTAAATGTAGAAATATGGGTTAGCATAAAGTACTAAGTATGGTAGCTATGCACTAAAATCCTTAAAACATGCATAAAAGGGACATTTAGTTGAAATCATGCATTTATCAAGGTTAAAAGCCATCGTGCACATTTGTCAAGAAACATAAGTCAAGTCATATCATAAGCAACCCCAAAGCTATACTAGTGCAATGCAAAGGGAAGATTCCATAACCCTACAATATGCCAAGTACCAGTTTTAGGTCACCAACATCACACATATCACACCTTGACCTGACCCATAGCCAATACTCATATACACATAACCATTCATATTCATAACTTATAAGCAAGTCAAGTCAACCTTAACAACCAAACATATCATACATTGCAGAATTCATAAGTCTTCATAGCATAAAAGAACCTCACCATAACCCTTCTTAAAGTCTACTTGTGCAATGCAGAAGTGAAGTCCCATATCTCCACTCATACTAAGTAGTACCTCTTAAGAAGTCGTAGCTAAAGTTCATGTTCAATATTCTTATCATGTAGGGAAATATAGGCTCAACCGGTATACAACATGTGAGCTACATGGAATTCGGTGTCTTACTCCCACACCAAAAAGAGATGTCCTACTTGCCTAAGGTAGGGATAACATATTTATCTTTTAGGTGGATCCACTAGCTAAAGATCTATGTGGGCACATAGTTATGGGATAAGAAGATTTCTACTAGAAACCCAGACTTTCTAACGTAAAAGGTTTCCATCTCATGAGATAACATATATTGGGAAGCCGGACTTTCTAACGTTAAAGCTTCCATCTCATTTTCATAACTACTCGGTGCTAGCTAAATTGTGATCTTAATGAAATTTAGAAGCATGTAATTGGGTCTTGTATGAATGAATTGGATTGATTGAGTTATGTATTACTACCATCCAATGTAGAATTTCTAGAATGCTGGATTGAATGTGATTCATGATTTCTTGATGGGTAAGTTATGAGAATTGGTACATGAATATGAGAATTATGCATGTATTTCAAGAGATTTATGTTGAGAATGAAGATTATGTGGCTATAGTTTAATTGTGGTATTGATTGGAAAGGTTATTCTCCCTTATACCCTTACACATTATTATGTATGAATTGTTATCACTAGGATGATCTTTTTGTGTTGAATGAAAGGTTATTCTCAAGAACACATGAATATGATGTGAAAGGTTTATTCACATGTTGATGATTATAAGGTTGAAAGGACACTCTCACCTAATGGATCTATGAGCTATTATGATACCATGTTCACTTGAGTGCCAAGTGCGTTCTTTTATGAACATGAACGTAAGTAAAGACTTAATATGACATTAAAGGGAATTATGCTAGACACATAAAGAGGTTGTGGCCACTGGATCTATACCTGCCGAGGGATCTTTACCTACTCCGGCCACTGGGCCTTCATGTATATCTGATGTCATGACGACTTCTACTAACTCTCCATGTCCCTATGTTGCTTTATTAGCACCCATACGTATTGCTGCCTCTGCCTCCTATGGGCTGATCACTCAGGCATCCTTGATTCGAATGGGATAGCTTACCCAATCTGCTAATTGTCGAACTGCCAACATAGAAAGCTCCATTCAAGGCATGATTCAGGCTGCCCTTGATGATGTTGTAAAACCATTGAGCACTACTATTGATGATCTAGCGGCCAGGATAGTAGTGTGTGAGTGAGACCAAGGAGTCACAGAGGAGGTAACAGACTTAAAGGCCGCCATTGCAGAACTAAAGAAAGATGTGGACTACCTAAAGTCCACCGATATGTCCATGATCTTTAGAATAGTGGAAATTCCAGATGTGCCCGAAATGCCTCACACTACCACAGGACACAAAGATGAAATTTAGCATACAGCCGATCCTGAATCAGAAGCAGAGACTGACGAAGAGATGTTTGAGAAAGTTGCAGCGGACGATATAGCCGAGATTGAAGAAATAATGATAAATGCTGCTATGCAGGCTTCCTTGGCAAAAACTCCTGCTGCTGGATCAAATGAAACTGGTCCTTCTGGAGGTCACTTTGGGTATTGAAGCCTAGACAGATAGAACAACCGATTAGCTAGGATCACCTCTTTACCTCCTCATATGTCTTTCTTTATTGTATATTTCAGATTCTATTCATTGCATTTGAGGACAATTGCTTTTAATTGTGGTGGGGTGAAGCCCACTTTTTGTGTGTTAATTGTGACTCGTGTTTTTTCTTATGTATTTGGGCTGTCTGTTTTTCAGTTTATTTATCTGCTTATCGTGGATGTTTGAGCTTATGGCTCTTTTTATTTTAAATTGTAAAATGATTTTGATCCCTCCAATTTTTTTTGAATTTTTCGCACATTTTCGCCACCCGTTATATGCTCTTGAATGTGGCTGTTCTTTTGCAAAAAATTAAGTCTCGATTCCAATCAATATTGATGACGTGAATAGTGCTTATAATCGAACGAACATGAATGTGCGGCTAAGATAAGGCCAAATGAAGTTGCATAGACAATATGTGAACTCTTTGTATCTCATTATGACTAGCCTTGTATCAAATTGATTCTCTTGCGATGATCATTGCACACTAGCGAAGTGTGGAGTCTTGTTTAACTTATAGTGTCAATGTGATGAGCTTACCTGTGAACTATGCATGATAGATCCTAGAATTTTCCCCATTGGTCCGGTCAACTAAGTGATGCTATATCTTGATATGATCTTAGACAACTTCTACGAGTGTGACACAATTTGACGAATACCTCTTTTTTGACCTACGTTGTAAGTGTGTGATTCTCTCTTAAACACCCCTTGAGCCTTACCTTTCTATGGAAGAAACTTGATGAAAACTAGACCTTTCTTAATCCACCACCCATAATCATCATGAAGTTGTGGTTAGTTTGAATAGCCAACTTAGGGGGTGTGGTGAAAAGATAAGGTCAAGTCAAGAAGTGCAAGGAAAGTCTCCTCTTACCCATGGTTTTAAGAAAAATGGAATCCCTCCATATATAAAAAAAAGAAAAAGAAAAAGAAAAATAAAAGAAGAAGAATGAAAAAGAAAGTTGTGGAATAAAGTTGAAAAATGAAAGGGGGTTTCCAAACAATCCATGGAAGTGAATAATAAGATGACTTATGAGCACTAATGAAAATGATGAAGGAAAAGGAAAGGAAGTATTGTGAGCACCTCATTTGATGAGGATGAAAGTCAATGAGCCTAAATGATCATACATTTACACTCAGCCCCATTACAAGCCTTAAAAAGACCCTTTTGATCTTAAGGGAGCTGAAACAAATGTTGATTGGAAAATACGAGCAAACCTATGGGTGAAAGGATGCATTGTGTTCTTCCTTGTTAGAGTGAGCATTGCATATGATTTCGAAGCTTTAAACTATGAAACCATTGTGTTAATATGGAATCATTCTTTCTGTGAGGGCACTTGAACACTATAGTTGAACTTGAACTTGCATTCGAAGCAAGTATTGTGAGCATGAGAATTTTTGGTAATAGTATATCACAACTTGAATATTTGAGTACACAATTGATCCTTGCATAAGTAAATTGAGTCTTGCTATGTGCATTCATGATTGAGTCTTGTGTAGCACTATTTGAGACACCCTTTTGGAATGGCTAAACTTGAGTTTGCTTGAGGAGAAGCAAAAATTTAACTTGGGGGTGTTGATGAGTCCCCAAATTGGACTCATTTAGGGATATATTTTAATAGGAATTGTGTCCTTGAATGCTTATTTTATCTCAATATCTGATGAAAACACTTAAGTTTCAGGTATGTGAAGTTTTTAGGAAAGAATGAACACTACATTGCAAAAAGGAACGAAAAAGCTAAAAAGAACGAAGAAATGAAGGCCTGAGGATCGCCGAGTCCACTTGGCGAGTCCCCGAAGGGTCTCACTTCCCCTTTTCTTCTAGTTTGCTGGCCCTGAAGGAAAGGATCAAGTCGGAGGAAGAAAAGAGCAGTCGGCACATCACCGAGAAGTTCTACGAAGCAGTAATATGTCGCCCAATGACCCAGAGCACGACGATGCCGAATAATGGTGCAAAACGGCGATGAACTACACCAAAGGGCTAATCGCCGATTTGATAGGCGATTCTGACTAATGTTGCTGAATGGTCCGTTGCATCACATATTTTTGAAAACTATAAATACTCGTTGAGAGATATAGCTTAGTATCAGATTTTTAGTGTGAAAAACAATTATTAAAATTTTCATATCGAATAGTACTTTTTATTTTGCTTTGAGTTTGAGAGGGTTTGGAAACTTGAAGAAGAAGAGGGCTTCATCTCTAAGGATTTTGACTTGGGTCTCTTGATTTCTTCATTTTTGGCCTGTAAAAAGACTTAAATATTGATACCCATTTGAATGTAAGCTCATTTAGGTAAACCCTCTCAGCCAACATAGAATCATCAACAAGAGTAGAGACAATAAAAGGTTCTAACAACACTTCGAGAAGTATATCAAATCTCAATGCCACATATGGTGTCACAAAACACAAAGTAGCATCGAGATCAAGTAAAGCATATGCATCTTGTTGGAAAACTTTCAACGTACCAGTTACCATATCGGGAGAATCCTCTTGTTCACTGTCACGCCCCGAGCTACCCCCGAGACGTGGACACGGGGCCTGGGATCACAAGTGACCCCAAGATAACCCTGCTGACATGACATGAGCATACTAAGAATAATAAAACTAGTGCGGAAGCTATTCATAAAGTAAATATAAAATGATGGGGAATACCCATACACTAAAACTGAATATATCAAATCGAAGAGTTTAATACAAAAGAAATACCAAAGTCAAATACTAAGGTGAATCTAACTATGTCTGAAAATAGCCTCTAACTGACTAGAAGTGATGGGACATGCCCCAACTAAGTCTATCAAAACTGAAATACTGAAAAAATAACATGACTATTGTCCTCGAAGAATGAAAACTCACAACTGATACTGCTGAACTGGAGATCGGGAATGGATCTAAGCATGATCTAGATGCTGAGAACCTGGACCTAAATCACGAGAAGATGTAACACAGAGTATGTGTCAGTACATGAAAGGTACTGAGCATGTAGGATAGAGTAAAGCTGAAATAAACATATAATTGAACAAGCAATAAAGTAAGAGTATAGTCTGAACATGATATAGGTACTGGATACTGAGCTAACGGAATGCAATGACCAAAGTTATAGCATGCTAAGATAGAATACTGACTATACGAAAATATGGTCAATGCAATGGAGTCTGACTAAACGTTGGGAGCTACTAATAACCGATAATAAAAACTAAATGAGCTAAATGTGAAATCCGATGTATAGGCCCCATCAAAAGGTATAGCGACATGCTGGAGTAATCACTAAAACGATGCCCACGGAGGGGACTTACAACCTACATGACTCGTAGTTCTGGGACTATATGGGTGACTGACCCTAGTCCAACTCGGTATTACGCTACTCCCAATAGATTAAATGACTAATGTATTATGACTAAATTTTTGTTATATACTAGATAGCTCAAAAATGACATGCAAACTGAGAATGCACATTAATATACTGATAATGACACATTCAAGACTGATGCATGTATATTTGAAATGCTGAAATATCTGAGCTAGCATGTGTAATTCAAGAACTAAAGAAATACATATCTAGGGTTCTGAAATTCATGCAATAAATGAAGTAATAACATGATAATCTGATTTGGAACATGTAATTAGCCAATTCATGATAATCTGATGAAGTGTTAGAAAATCTAGGTCTAGTTGATAATAGGGAATAAAGAATCTGACTGAAATCTAGGGACCTAATGGGCAAAAAGGAACCCACTAGTGAAATCCCACATACCTGGAGACGAATTCCATGGAGAAATCTTTTGATTTCAGGGATGGAACTGATGAAACCTTGTTGTGTTCTTGAACTAGGGTTCCTCGACCTTTCCTCTTCTTTACACTAATTTTCTATGTTTTTGATGAAAGATCTGACTTAGGTAAGTTCTAGTTCTGTTTCTAGGATAAAACTAATCAAAACAACGTAGTTTAGGGTTAAAACGACTTAGTTTAGGGGTCCGATAAAATAGGAAAAGACCAAAAGACCCCTGACTTAAGTTGCAGACGGGGCTGACCACAGCCACTTCCACGGACCGTGAAAGGGACCACGGACCGTGAAGTGGGTCGTGGTCTTTAGTCCAGTGACTACTGGTTTCTCGATCTACTTCACGGGCTCTACCACGGACCGTGAAGGTCCCCGTGGTCCTTACTTCGTCTGGTGGCTGAGAGCTCATCTTCACGAACAATCCCACGGCCCATGTGAAGGACCACGGACCGAGAAGGTCCTCGTGGTCTTCACTTGGACGTGGGGGTCTAAGGGACTGGAGAGAGGGAAGATACTGTCTAAGCTCCTACGGGCGCCACCACGGCCCATCATCAAGACTACGGCTCGTGAAGGGTCCCGTGGTCTAACGTCTGGGCATGGTAATGTTTAAGTCACCACCATAAGTAGGTCTGGTTTTCGAGGTGTTACAATATCTTTCCCTTGGGAACATTCATCCTCGAATAAAGACTAAACTAGTTGAAATGGAGGGGATGAGCTGCAACCTTACCACTGGGAACTAATTTCTGACTAAACTAGTTTCCAAGAAGATACAAATACACTGAAAATGCAAGTACAGACTGAAGGAACATGATACTAAGACTGATTTTACGTATGAATGACTGAAAAACTGAAGAAGAACTATTACCTCAACTTGGAGTGGAATCAGAAGGAAAGAGCTGAGGATACTTGGACTTCGTGGCTGCTTCTACTTCCCAAGTAGCTCCCTCTACAGATCGACTCCTTCACCAAACCTTGACTGAAGCGAATTCTTTATTTCTCAAACTTCTAACTTGACGATCAAGAATCTCAACTGGTACATCCTCATAAGAAAGACTATCTTTCACGGCCACACTCTAATGGGACTACGGATGCTATATCCCCCACACACTTTTTTAATAGTGTAATGTGGAAGACTGGATGCACTGCTGCTAAATCTGTTGGCAACTCTAACTCATAAGACACTTTACCAACCCTTTTCAGAATCTTGTAAGGGCCTACATATCTGGGACTGAGCTTCCCATTCTTGCCAAATCTCATCACCCCTTTTATAGGTGATACTTTCAGAAAACTGAATTATTAACTTGGAACTCTAGTTCCCTTCTCTTTACATATGTATAAGATTTTTGGCGACTCTGGGCTGACTTTAGTCTATCTCTAATGAGTTACACTTTATCCATAACATCAAGAACCGAATCTAGCCCTATGAAGGCTGCTTCACCTCCTTCAAACCAATCAACTAGAGATCTACTTCTAAGCCCATACAATGCTTCATAAGGGGCCATCTGAATGCTGGAATGGTAGCTATTGTTGTAGGAAAACTCAATAAGAGGAAGATGATCATCCCAACTGCCCTTGAAGTTGATCACACACGCTCTCCACATGTCCTCTACGGTCTGAATGGTATGCTCTGCATGGCCATCCGTCTGCAGATGAAATGTTGTGCTACGGTTAACCTGAGTACCAACACCTTTCTGGAATGACTTCCAGAAATGAGAGGTAAATTGAGGACCTCTATCTAAGATGATAGACAAAGGAACCACATGCAACCTCACAATCTCAGTAATGTAAAGTTGGCGTAGTTCTCTGCCGAATCTGTAGTCTTGACCGCCAAAAAGTAAGGAGACTTAGTTACTCTGTCAACTATCACCCAAATGGAGTCATGTTGTCTGCGAGTACGAGGTAATCCTGTAATGAAGTCCATGTTGATCTCTTCCCACTTCCAAGTAGGAATCTTTGATCTCTTGAGTCATATCTCCTGGTTTCTGATGTTCTACTTTCACTTTCTGGAAATTGGGGCACTTAGCCACAAAATCTGGTATATCTCTTTTCATGCCATTCCACCAATAGACTTCCCGCAAATCACGATACATCTTAGTGGCGCCTGGATGAATATAATATCTAGAGTTATGGGCTACTGCTAGAATCTGTTGTCTCAACTCGCCCACCTTAGGAACACATAATCGACCCTGATAGTGAAGTATACCATCTCCCCGTTGGAGAAAACTTCCACTCTCTGCTGATGGATTGCACCCTTTAACTCAAGCATTATCAGATCACTGTCTTGTTTTTCCTTAACCTCCACTACCAAAGAAGATTCTTCCCTATTCTGAACCGTTACACAACCATCTGATTGTAACGACCCGAGAGCACCCCCTAGTCGTTACCGGCGTATTTCACCTCGAAGAGGTCTTATACAAGCCCTTAGCATTCGTCATAACATGTATCATAGAATAAAATCATGGAAAATTTAAAACTTTTACTTTGGAAGTTCAACTTCAATTCATATATGAAAAATAGAATCTAACTTCGTCACAATGCACCATCTAGACATAGAAGTATCGAAAATGGGACTTAGCCCTTACATCAATAAGAAGTCTTGGAAATAGGAAGTACAACATTGTCTTTCAACATAAGCAAAAACTAAACATAGAACCTAGATCATATGGTCTTGTCCTCGAACTTGAGGACTCACCAACTTGGGGAAGAAACTCCAAGTGTCTTGAGAAGTAAGCTTGAATCCTCAACGGCCCGAACCTAAATGTTTGGGAAATGGGAGAAGATATGGGTTAGTACAACACATGTACTAAGTATGGCTACTATGCATAAAAATCATTGAAACATGCATAAAAGGGCATTTTATTAAAGTTTTTTGCCAAGTAAATCCAATATGCACACAAATTAAGTATCATAGTCAAAACCAACATAATATCATCCCAACATGTAGACAGCCCAAGCAATACTAGTGCAATGCAAATAATAGGACCCCATAACCCTATTCAAAGCAAAGTATCACATTAAGCAACCTACTTCATGCATCATTCATAAGATCATAACTTACCATATTCATAATGATCATACATAAGTCATAATCATCAAAATCATAAGAGAACAGTACTACAACCATCTCTTAGGATCCCACAAGTGCAATGTGCAAGAGAAGTCCCATACCCTCCCTTACACTATGTAGAAACCCTTAAGAAAGCCCTAGTAAGAGTTCACACCTTTCATACCTTTATTTACTTTTACATTAGAGAAATATTCCAATAACCGACATAGACCATGAGAGCCACATAGAATTCGGTGTTCTGCTCCCACACCGAAAAGAGAGGGTTAACACTTGCTTAAGGTGTAACCATTCGTACATAGCTATCTAGGTGGATCCACTAAGCTAGAGTCCTATGTGAGCACATAGTTAAGGGTCAACGAGATTGTTTCTAGAAACCCTAACTTACTAAACGTAGGGGTTTCCATCTCATAAGACAACACATACCATAGGTAATCCGGACTTTCCAAACGTGAGGAAACCCATGTGGGGAGTCGGACTTACTAAACATGAGACCCCCATCTAATTTACATGCCCTTTCGGTGCTAGGCATCTATTTCCCTTTTGAAATCATCTTTAGTCATCACATAAGTTCACATTAGCCTTTAATAGACCCTTATGTAGACATCCTACCATAATTGCTCACATGTGTTCATAAGTGAGTAACAATCCTTTCACTTTAGAGACACTTAGCAAGTGACTAATCCTTTCACTTTACAGTACACTACAATCATGAGAACTACCTTTCAATCATATAGAAATCATACCATAATATTCATACATACTTCATAGCTAATTCAAGTGTAGAGGGTTAAGGATGAGGAAACAAAGTCATCAACACCACAACAACACATTAGGTATAGTATC
>NC_064282.1:41209306-41301244 GCF_019186545.1 Solanum stenotomum
GAATTCTATAAATGGCATTTTATCAAACACATGGTGGGCTATTGTTCATGTAGATAAAATTATATCTTTCGAGAGTACTAAGTCCAACCAATTCCGAAATACATATAAATCAGCCCACCAACAACATACATATATATATCAACCTTCATAATTTGATTATGGAAGCATGAAAACCATAAACATCACATAATAATTTCATTTCATGATAATATGCAAAAATAGACCATAATAGAATGTGTAGTAGTAATTCCATAATTCAAGAGTTCATAAATGATCATAAGGACCCATAAACTTGACATAAAATAGAGAATAAATGTTTGGACTTGTGGAAAGGAAGGTTTCCACAATCAACCCACATACCTCAACTTTGGAGAATCCTTGATGAAGATTGGAATGGAGAATTGAAGCTTGAGATTGAGTCTTGAATCCAGAATTAGAGCTTGAGATTTTTGAATTTGGTTGAAGATCTTGGTGAAATTTTGAAGAGGGCTTGGAGAGTGTTTTTGAGTGTTTTGGAGCTAGAAAAATTTATAACTAAGTATGGGACATATCCTCTTTTTGTAAAAGAAAAACGTCTCCAGCCGCTACAGTAACTTTGCTCACTGGAATTTGCAATTCTGCCGAGACAGGTTTTACGAAAATGGTCATAACTCCCTCATCCTAACTCGGAATGAGGTGAAACCAAGTGCATTGGAAAGTTAACTCATAGAGGTTTAATTTAATAGGTAGTGGCCCTTCCAGTTCCTTGTGTGCTAAGAGATATGCCCCTTTAAAGTTGACCCTGAAAATCGCATTTTTTGCGATTTTCGAATTTTGATACGGTTGCTCTAAAATTCGGGTTAGACCCATCTCCCAATCAATTTGACCCCTTGAATAAGAATATGAAGTCGAATTTCTGAAATCATGCACGGATTTTGAGATATATGGAAATTACAATTATAGGTGTTTCCGAAGCACATTTTCGGGCATTTTTGGGGTTGTTTCAGCTACACTACCCATAGATAATCTTCTAAGAGCATCTGCTACTACATTGGCTTTACCAGGATGGTAATGCACACTTATGTCATAATTCTTGAGGAATTCCATCCATCTTCGCTGGCAAAGATTCAACTCTTTCTGGGTGAGCACATATTGTAGGCTCTTATTGTCTGTGAACATATATACATGAACACCATGCAAGTAGTTTCTCCAAATCTTGAGTGCAAACACCACTACTGCGAGCTCAAGGTCATGAGTTGGATAGTTCTTCTCATGCACCTTAAGTTGTCTACAAGCATAAGCTATAACTTTACCTCGCTGCATCAACACACAACCTAGGTTGACTTTGGACGCATCACAATAAATCACAAAACCATCTAAAACCTCTGGTAGAGTGAGTTGTAGTAAACCTAGTTTTTATTTCTTTGAAGCTTTTCTCACAATCATGTGACCACTAAAACTTGACCTTCTTTTGATTCAACCTAGTCGATGGAGAGACTATGGATGAAAATCATTCCATGAACCTTTTGTAATAGCCCGCTAGACCTAAGAAACTTCTGATATATGTGGGAGAGGTAGGTCTGGGCCATTGTTTCACTACTTCAATTTTTTGGGAATCTACTCAAATCCCTTCTCTGGATACTATATGCCCAAGGAAAGCAACATATTGTAACCAAAACTCTCACTTACTGAACTTAGCAAATAATTTGTGATCTTTGAGACTCTACAGGACAACCCTCAAATGAATCGCATGTTTTTCCTCATTCCTAGAGTAAATGAGGATATCATCAATAAAGATGATAACAAACAAGTGTAAGTACTGCTTGAACACCCTGTTCATCAAGTCTATGAAAGCTGCATGAGGCAATGGTAAAGCTCTATCTATAACTTCAACAGCACCAGCGGGTCACCTAACTCAGCAGGGTAACTTATCTGGTACAGGTGGCAAAGAGCGCCAAAACATGTTGAATGCTCTTCAGGCTCGCCAAGATCAGGAAGATTATCCTGACGTAGTGATTGGTACGTTGTGATCTCGATATGTATGCTTTGTTAGATCCAGAGGCTACTCTTCCCTTTGTTACTCGTTATATAGCAGTTAAGTTTGATGTTAGTCCAGAAATTCACAGGACCTTTCTCAGTCTCTACTCTAGTCGGTGACCTAGTTATAGCTAGATGGGTATACAAAAATTTCCCTGTCACAGTCTCTCACAAAGTCACTTCAGCAAATCTTGTAGAGTTAGAAATGGTAGATTTGGATGTCATTCTAGGCATGGATTAGTTACATTCTTCTTATGCCTTAGTCAATTGTAGAACTAGGATTGTTCATTTCCAGTTTCTAGACGAACCCATCTTAGAATGGAAGGATAGTAGCTTAGCGCTTATGGGTCGATTCATTTCTTACCTTAATGCTAGAAAGATGATCTCTAAGGGTTGTCTCTATCATCTAGTTCATGTTAAGGATTCAAGTTCTGAAACCCCAACTCTTGAGTAAGTTCCAGTAATAAATGACTTTCCAGAAGATCTTCCCGGAGTTTCTCCCAAAAGGGAAATTGACTTTGAAATTGATCTCCTTGAAGATACCCAGTCTATCTATATTCCTCCATACAAAATGTCTCCAACTGAGCTTAAGGAATTGAAAGAGCAATTGAAAGACCTTCTAGATAAGGGCTTCATCAGACCTAGTATTTTTCCATGAGGTGCACCAGATTTGTTCGTGAATAAGACACATGGTTCTCTCAGAATGTGCATTGACTTTAGGCAGTTGAACAAGGTTACAATCAATAAGAAGTATCCCATCCCCATGATTGATGACTTGTTCCAAGAACTTGAGGGTGCTAGTCATTTCTCAAAGATAGACCTTAGATCCGGTAGTTTAGGGGTCCAACGAAATAGGAAAACACCAAAAGTCCCCTGACTTAAATTGCAAACGGGGCTGACCACGGCCATTTCCATGGACCGTGAAAGGGACGATGGACCGTGAAATGGATCGTGGTCTTTTGTCCAGTGACTACTGGTTTCTAGGGGTCTGAGCGCCACCACGGACCGTGTGAAGGACCACGGACCGTGAAGGTCCCCGTGGTCCACAGTTAGATTAGTGGTCTGAGAGACCATAGTCACGAACCATCCCACGGCCCATGTGAAGGACCATGGACCGTGAAGGTCCTCATGGTTTTCACTTGGACGTAGGGATCTAAGGGACTTGCAACGGGGGGAGCTACTGGCTAAGCTTCTACGGGCGCCATCACGGCTCGTCGTCAAGACTACTGCCCGTGAAGTGTCCCATGGTCTGTCGTATGGGCTTGGTGATGTTTAAGTCACCACCACTGGCAGATCAGCAGACCATGGACCCTGTCACGGTCCATGAGCCTTGTCGTGGTCCACTGGTTTCAGGTAATTTCTGCAATTTTTTTCTAGGTCTGGTTTTCGAGGTTTTACATTCACCTCGAGTCTAAAGAGCATAAAACCTTTTTTTCTTAGCAGTACTATCACCCGAACCACTTGGACTGGATGAAGGATAGGTTTGAGCGCTACGAAGATTATCTCCCTCATTCTTACCAATCAAAGGACAATCCCTTATCTTGTGATCTGTCTTACCACAACCAAATCAAGCATTAGAACCCGCTAGACATTTTCCCTCATGTTTTCTTCCACACTTAGTACAATTAGGCATAAAAGGCCCATTACCACCTCCTTGAGGCTTAGGGTTAGACATCTTTTCATTGTTGGACCTTGGATGAGCCTTAGAAGAACTTTGCCTAGAAAACCTTTGTCAAAACCTTGAACGACCACGTCCACCAGACCTAGAGTATGAACAATTACCATCATCCGTTATTACCCTCTTTGTTTATATAGACTTTTATTTGAGATTTTCCTCTTAAATTTGTTGGGCATAGGATATTAGACGAGAAATATCCATGTCATGGACAAGCATAGTCGTACGACGCTCTTTGACAACCAATTCAAACACACCCGAAACGAACTTGCTCATCCTTGCCCTAGAGTTAGCAACAATAGAAGGAGCATATTTGGACAATAGAGTGAATTTCAAGGAATATTCTTTTACACTCATATGTCCTTGTCGAAAATTAATGAACTCAAGCACTTTAGCCTCCCGCATCTCAAGGGAAAGGAACCTTTCAAAAAAAGCAGACTTAAATCTACCGGTCTTGTCTCTTTCCATTGGTTGAACCAAATTTGAGCAACCCCCTTGAGTTGATAAGAAGCCATTTCCGCAATCTCTATCAGACACTCCCATGATAGCCAACACCTTATAGACCTCATCAATGAACTGTTGAGGATACTCCTCATGTTTAGAACCATGAAACTCCGGATATTCCTCCTTGTGAAGTCCGTCAATCTTGATTTCACCGTACCCACATTTGGGTTAACAGGGTTCACAACCTCCCTATTGGCTTGGATCGTCAGAACTTGAGCCAACACTTGAAAAGCCTTTCTAAACTCCGCATTGGTCACTTGGTCAGCCAAAGGGTCAAATGGAGCTTGAGGAGGAGCTCCTTGGTTAATCTCTTTTTCCTCAGTCCTTCTTGCAAAAGCCCTACTAGTAGTAATATCATGTAGACCATCGGGTAAGGATTAGGAAAAAGACATTATAGAGTTAAACTCTATGGCACAACTTAGAAAAATGAAGAAGTGAAGTTTCCTAAGCATCTAATAGCTTCTCATTCATAAGATGTGGAGCACTTCACACTTTTGAACAAGACTCTACTAGACGTGTTTTCGAGACATCCTAGAACCATTCTAAACCTTGTGCTCTAATTACCAAGTTTGTCATAACCCAGGGGTACCCCCGTAGATGTAACATCCCATAACAAACCCCGAGAGGCCGCATATAAGTCACTTAGATTTCATAACATAATATAATAGAAATGAGCGGAAATTTAAAAAAATTTTCAAGCAACATCAAAGTTTATATCAAAAGCTAAAGACTGTTACACTTTCTCTCAAACCATCTAAAACATGAATATGTTGGGACACATCCCATACAATAGTGTTCAAAACAAAAAATGAACGAACATAAGAGAAATGATGACTAGATCCTCAAATACAATGAGGACTCACCATTCTTCAAGTCTAGCTCTACTAAGATCCTAGCCATAGGGATGGGAGTCGATACCGTTGGACCCTACATTTGGATAAGAAATGTAGGCAAGAGTATGCGTTAATACAAACATGTACAAAATATGATAGCCAACATAAACATCAACATAAGAATAATAGATAATAAACATATGACAAAAGCATAATCAATGCACATAATTCATCGTATGTAACACCCCGAAAATTTTATGACTTAAGTTAGAGCCTCGCCTTACGAATAATGACTTAAAAATAGTTAAAATAATGTTTATAAACCTAAATTAATGTAATTGACTTGGTTTGGAAGAGTAAAACTCTAAACGTCAAGAAACGACCGCGATGTCCGAAAACTAGAGAAGAATGTGTTCTAGTGTGTCCTTAGGTTTTGGGCAGGTTTGGGAGTGTCGTATGATGGTGTAATCTTGTAAAAAGATTTAAAATAGGTAAATATATTCTTATAGGGTCAAAACATTCGAATACGACGCCTCGGGATCACCCTAAGTGGCCCCAAGGAGGACCCCAACCTTGGCCAAGCAAGCTGCCAAGGCATCTTGCGAAATGCTCTTGGAGGGAACAAGGGCGCGTCGCGGACTTGCTCCCCCAAGGAGCAACAAGTTTCTTCGCAACGTGGTCGTGTCGCGGACTCTACTGTCTCGAAATTTAATTCCAAATATCTTGAGGGAAAAGCCTCGTCCGCGACGAAAATACATAAATTCATAAATCTATTTTACTTCATTTAAAGAGTCCATTTAAGTGAGGGGTATTTAGTGTACTTTAGGGGACGTGTATATAATGATTTTTAAGTCTATTTACCTCACTTTTATCACTCAAACACAAAAACCCCAAAGATCTAAACCTAAACTTCCTCCTTCTCTCTACTCTCTCTCTCTCTTCTCAAGAACTCCATTGAAGAAGATTGGAGCTTCATGAAGAAGACCAACTCTCCAAGGTTTCAACTCAGATTTTCATGGTTAATTCGTCAATAAGGTATGGTTGCTTATTACTCTTGGGATTCCTTTCCCCAAGAGGCCCCTTCAAGATGAATTTCAAAATCTCCAATTTCTAAGTTTTCAATCCAAAAATGTGGGTCTTCTTTCTAAAGTGAAATTGATGTTATAAACTGACTTGGATTGGTGTTATATGAACAATTATGGATGAATTCATATTTTATTGGTGGTTTCTTGAAAAATTCCCCATGAGATCCATGTTTCTCCTTCTTTCCTAATTATAACCCTAGTTTGTGTTGGATATTGATTGAAGGCTGTGAATTGAATGTGATGTTATGTAATTCATGTTTGTATGATGATTCTACCCTAGGTTATGTATAATTTCTATAAAATTAGGGTTGAATCTTTGAATGAAGCCTTGAAGGCTATGAAGGGAATATGTCAATTGCTTATATTGATGTTGATTATGTTATTACTTCATGAATTACCTTGTATTATGTATTGGTTATGAATGGCTTGGTGATTGAAGTATACGTGTCCCACGAAGGGCAAGAAGGTATGAAGGTTGGTTCTTCTTTGAACTCAAGTATGGAAGCTGAATTACTTAGGTTGTAATGATGCTATACCTAATGTGTTGTTGTAGTGTGGATGACCTAGTTTCCTCATCCTTAACCCTCTACACTTGAATTACCTATGAAGTATGTATGTATAATATGGTATGACTGTTATATGATTGAAAGGTACTTCTCATGATTATAGTGTAATGTAAAGTGAAAGGTTTACTCACTTGCTAAGTGTCTCTAAAGTGAAAGGATCGTTACTCACTTATGAACACATATGAGCTATTATGGTAAGATGTCTACATAAGGGTATATTAAAGGCTAATGTGAAGTTGTGTGATGACTAAAGATGATTTCAAAAAGGAAATAGATGCCTAGCACCGAAAGGGCATGTAAATGAGATGGGGGTCTCATGTTTAGTAAGTCTGGCTCCCCACATGGGTTTTGTCACGTTTAGAAAGTCTGGATTACCTACGGTATGTGTTGTCTCATGAGATGGAAACCCCTACGTTTAGTAAGTTAGGGTTTCTAGAAGCAATCTCCTTGACCCTTAACTATGTGCCCACATAGGACTCTAGCTTAGTGGATCCACCTAGATAGCTATGTACGAATGGTTACACCTTAGGCAAGTGTTAACCCTCTCTTTTCGGTGTGGGAGTAGAACACCGAATTCCAAGTAGCTCTCATGGTCTATGTCGGTTATTGCAATATTTCCCTAGTGTAAAAGTAAATGAAGGCATGAAAGTTGTGATACTTGGCTTTGAATAAGGTTATGGGGTTCTATTCTTTGCATTGCACTAGTATTGCTTGGGTTGTCTACATGTTGGGATGATATTATGTTGGTTTGGACTATGATACATAATGTGCGCATATTGGATTTACTTGGCAAAACGCATGTTTTGAATAAAATGTCCTTCTGTGCATGTTTCAATGGTTTTTATGCATAGTAGCCATACTTAGTACGTGTGTTGATACCATTTTTCAGTGCGGAATTGGTAGCTGTCTTATTCATAGAAGTGGTAGTGTGGTAGGTGGTAGTGTGGTAGGTGAGTATTTTATTTTAAAGATTTTATTATAATAATATTCTTTTGTTAAGTGTCTTAATCTTGATATCCCTTTAATATTAGTTTTTAGTAGTGCTAAATTCATGGTAATATGTAATAATATTTATTGTAATATTCTTTCGATAGTTGTTTTAATCTGAATATTTCTTTAATATTATTTATGTTATACTCTAGATATAACATATTTTGGGTTTTTGATACATATATAAATTTTCCGCCATTAATTGTTCTAATAGTTTTATATCTTCCATGACTTCTATCCAATATTGGAAATATTCGTAATTCATTTTAATTTGAATTTATTTCTAAATCGTACCATTCTATTCTTTCATTATCTAAATATAGATCTTGTAAATCTATTTCATACCATTCTTGATTTAATATATCTTCTGATTCGTAATCATTAAATATTTTTTCCCATATTATTCTTCTTAATTCAATTATTTTTATATCCTTAAGTACATATAATATTAAAGTTTCATAGTTTTTTATCATTTCGTCATGCATATATGTAGTCATGTTCGTTGTTTATGCAATTTTTATTTTCAACTATTCCTTCCTATCATATTCATAATTGATTAAATTCATATTAGATCATTATGAACTAGATTATCTTTATCATGTTTTCCTGTCACTACTAGCATCGTACTTTAGCGGATACTTCCTTCTTATCAGCGCCTCAACTTTGTTTACTCCCCTAAACGGCTTTCTTCGCCTACCGGTTTCAACATTAGGATGGCATAGTATAGAAGTTTTCTCCCTGTTTCCAGTGTGCTAATAAACTAGAAATCACGATTCAAATAATTCTAATGCATAATAACTAACATAAATTTATTCAATCACGTATATGATATACAGGAATATATGAAATTAGTTCCGCATATTTTTTGAACAATATACCTTTGCCTCTTGGTTATTCATGCTATCTGAAATATCTTATTGGATTTCAGATTTCTCCATATTAACTCTTAAGTATTTTTATAACTTAGGGAGAGAGTGTTTTCAAGAAAAAGTTTATTACGTTAGGCATTGCCTATCTTTACAATGTTTACTACTAAGTCTATATATAGACATACAAATTTACTATTCTAAATACTTATCCTAACACATTTTTTACACATGTCCACTACTATTTACTACTATTCATGACTACTATTCATGAATAGTTCTTATTTTGTCTACCACTATCCTCTTTACGACTTATTTGCATATATTAATAATGTACACTATCTACCACATACACTTGTCATATTTTGTACAAAAGACCCATACCTACTTTATGACAACTATTATGACTTTTACATTTACATTATTTTACACATAACTTTTTCCGTTCATATCTCTTTCTCTTTCTTGTTTTCTTCCTCGTTGATTATTCCAGCTGGACATCTGGAATTATATTATTTTCTCTGTTGCATTTTGAATATATATGGTTCGGGTATTTATGACCAATTAGCTTGCAATATCTGGTTAATAATTTTACTGAAATAAATCCTTCTTTTAGTGCTCGTGTCGTAGGTCGTTCTTCTGGCTTTAGTAGTGATAAAATCTATCTTTGGACTTCATCCATATCAGCTTTCCTTAGCTTCCTTGAATTGGAATAAATCATTAGCTGGTCTCTTGCATAGTAGCTCCATATAGCGTTTCCGTTTAAATAATTATTTGCTAACTCTTGTATAATTGTTGATATACCAATTATCCTTTTGTTGGCATAAAAACTTGGTATCTCTATTTTGCATATCTCTTCTTGTTGTCCGATATCCTCGGGTATAATCATATCTTTAGTTAATCCTATCTTGATAACCTGTATTGGAGGTTTTATTTCCTCGTATAATATCTCCGCTGGTGCTGTATAGAATTTTATATAAAATAAATTTCCTTTCGTAACTCTTTTGTATGTGATGAATGCTTTGTGTAGTTCTGGTATTCCACTAACTTCTTCTCCGTCGTATGTGTATACGGTATTTAACAGTCCGTAGTTGTAACATGTTCTTACTAAATTAGCGTTAGTTTTCGGTTGTGCAATTAACTTGTTATATCCTTGTAACTTTTGTGTCAAATAATCTTGGTTTGGTTCTTTTGTAGTTGATCTGGGGTTGCGGTTTAAATAGGTTTGGATTTTGTGGATATTTTCAATATAGGTTCGTGTGATGTAGTTATATGTCTTTTTCTCATTTTGGTTTTGCAAACTATCTGCGTATGTAGATGTTTGTGGTTCTATGGACACATGTCTAGGTGTCCTTTGGGTAAATGGTTTTGCAAATAGCTGGTTTAAGTTCACATTTTTATGTTGTTTATCGCTAACTTGTTTGCTTGTACCTGCAGCTGTATTTAAACAAACATTATGGGTTTTAAGGAGTTTCCCATCGTCTCCTTTTAGCTCTGGCTTTTTTCCGTCTTCCGATCGACGTAGCTCCGCATTTTTATAGTCATGCTGCTGACTAGCTTTAGACTTCAGATTATCTTCATTAGTCTTTAGCTTTTGTATCTCGTTGTCCATACTATCCACTTTTGTACAAAGTGTAGTAATAGCTTTGAGTATTTTTTCGATTGTATCTTCTTCCTCAGTCTCAGTCTGAGTAGCTTTGTCGTGATAGGTAATCTGCAATAACATTCTTATCAGTTTTTATTACTTCAATTGTAAATGTAAAATTTAATATATTTAATACCAATCTCCTTATTTCTTTTGTTGTTACCGAATCTTGTATTTTTCTTGTTAGCCACCATTTTACTTGTGTATTATCTGTTCTTATAATAAATTTGTTATATACAATATATGGTTCAAATGATAATAAACACTTATATACTGAATATAATTCTTTTCTATTTATTTCCCATTTTATTTCTGTATTATTAAACGTTCCTGAATAATACCTGCAATGATGTTCTATCGTAGTGTCATCATACCTGTATTTTAATATTCCTCCATAACTTTTTTCACTTGCATCTGATTCTATTATATAAGTAAATTTTTTATTTTCATCTGGAAAGTATAGTTTAGGTAAGTTTTTACATAATAATTTTACCTTTTGTATTTGTATTTGGTCTTTTTTATCAAACTGATATTCTATATCTTTCTTTAATTTTTGTTGTAATGGTTTTAAATTCTCTGCTAATTTTGGTATGTATTCTCTTACTTGATTTACTAGTCCTAAGAATGATTGTAATTTCTTTTTTGTGTCTAGTTGTTCATTTGAGTTAATTATTTTTTGTACTATATGTGTTTGCATTTTTATTCCGTTTTTATCAATTTGTATTCCTAAGAATTCTATTTGATTTTTCATTATATCAGCTTTCTTTTTACTTAGACTTATACCTGAATATTCTATGATGTGTATAAATTTTTCTAATAATCTTATATGTTCATCTTGTGTCTTAGAATATAATAATATATCATCGATGTACACTACACAATTTTCTATTTGTTTAAAGTAATTGTCGATAAAGTGTTGATATCTACCTGGTGCGTTTTTATATCCAAATGGTAATACATTCCATTCATAAAATCCTTGTGGTACAGTGAATGCTGTTAGTTTTTTAGATTCTTCTTCTAGTTTAAAGTGATAAAATCCTGATTTACAACCAAATTTGCTAAAATAATTATATCCTTGTATTTGTCTTATCTTTAGTATTTTATTTGGTATCGGATAATTATATGTTTTAGNAATCAAATTTGCTAAAATAATTATATCTTCGTATTTGTCTTATCTTTAGTATTTTATTTGGTATCGGATAATTATATGTTTTAGTTTTTTCATTTAAATTTCTATAATCAATAACCATTCTACTTTTTCCTCTTTTTTGTTCACTATGTTTATTTACGATAAATGTCGGGCTTGTATGCTAACTATTGCTTTCTTGTATATATCATTTTTCTAGTAATTCATCTATATGTATCTTCAATTCGGTTAAATCATTAAAATTATACTTTAATGGTTTTTGGGTTATTATATTGTTATTATCAATTAGCTCAATTTTTAATTTTGTTTTATGTTTTTCCCATCCTTGTAAAGGATCCTCACTATATAATAATTCTAACTTATCTTGAATTATTTTTACTTTATCTATAGAGAATATAATTAATTCTATTTTAGGGTTTTCTTCTTTTATGTTTTCTAATTTTTGTGTAACTTTTTCACTTCCTTTTATCCATTATGTTGTTTTTCGTTTTTTATTATTTAATCTTTTGCTCTTATTTTTTGTTTACACAGTGTTGTGAACCACAAGTGTGTTTTTGTTATTATATGTGAGTATAATTTTTCTAAAAATGGCATTCCTAATAGCATATCTTTTGTAGTTAATTCAAAGTTATATATTTCTTCTATAGTTAATATCTTATCCCATATTTGTACTTTTATATTTTTTGCCTTATATGTGATCATGCTTCATTCATTATTAAATCCCGTTACTACTATCAGTGTTTTTAATTTTTCCTATTTATCTTCTGGTAAACAATTGTATTTATATTTATTAGCTTCTGCTCCCGTATCTATCATTGATGTATAATATCGGTTGTAATATCCTTCTATTATTATCTTTGCAAGTATATATATTTTCATATTTTTATCATACCAAAGTCCTTTTTATTATTACTCTTTTATTTTCATAATTTATTGTTAACTGTTTGTCTTCTAGATTATATGGTTTTACTTGTTCCAACCATTATATTTCTAAAATGATATTTTCATTTCCTTGATATATTTTGAATTTTATTACTGTTGGTACTCCTCCGATGATTATTTCCTTTTCTGTAGTTTCTTCGGTATATATTAATGCTTTTGGTAGTTCGGAGCATGATTGTTCAATAGTTGTTATTTCATCTTCCGTCACTAATTCTCTTGTAATATAGTTTTCTTCTCATCCTGTATCTATTAATATTAAATATTTTCGTTGTTTCATTATTCCCGTTATGTAGTAATGATGTGGGTTTATATCTTCTTCTATTGATTTTTGTGGGGTTTTAACTATTCTCCTTGAGGTACTCATTTTTGATGATATTTGGGGTATCTCATTGTTTATCCTTTTTGATGTGCTTAGTCTTTCTTTTACTATTTTTAAATCTTCTTCTATATCAATTTCATTATAACTATAATCGTTTTTATCTATGACTGTAACTATTCTTTCAAAGGGATCTTCTATTTTTATTTTATCTATTTTATTTTTTGCTGTTATTTTATGTTTTGTTGTTAGAACATATAAGTTTTTATATCTAGCTGTAAATATTTTACTTCCTGGGGCTAGTTCTATCCCTGACATTCACCAGTATAATACTAGTGATTTATCTATATTCCTGTCATTTATTGCTACTGAGTAGTTAGCACTTATTATAAACTTAAATTTTTGGTATATGAGGTTACCTCTTACTGCACTTATTATACTTTTTTCTATGGGTTGTATAATTCTATCATCCGCTAAGTATATTTCTATGGGTGTATCTATTGCTTCTCTAAAACATGCATTTATTAATATTTCTGTTCCTCCTAAATGTACATATTTAATTGGATTTTTAGCCTTAATATCTTGTATTTCTTTATTTATTATTGGTATTTTGGCCTTTCCTTTAGTGTATTTGCAATCTATGATATGTTCTCTTTGACTTACTACATAATATTCTTCTTTTTGTCGTTTAAATCAGTTTCTTACTGTTGGTATTTCGAATATTTTCGCTACGCTTAGGTCTAATTCTTTTTCTTTTATTTGTTCAAATATATTATTATCAGATATTATTTTCTGTTCTAACTATTCTTCGTCTTGATGTTCCTCTTTATTTATTGTTTGTATATATGCTTTAGTCATTTGTTATATTATAGAATCCATTTTCTATTTCTATGTCATTATCTATTTCATTTTCCGATAATTTATATATACTATCATTGCTTTCTAATTCATAATCTACGTTTTCTATTTGTGTATATTTTTCATCGTCTATTATTATTTTTTATATTTCTTTTGTCTTTGGATTTTTAGGTAATTTACAATCTCTAGCTATATGTCCTAATTTTTCACAATTATAACAAGTACATTCCGCTAGTTTTCTTTTTGGTGTATATGGTCTTTTGGTTTTGTAATTTTTTACATAGTACCTTGTTCTTGACTTACTACATAATATATTTCTTTTTATTTTTATAATACCTATCCGTACAACCAAATTGAGGTGTTGTCTTGTTTTTGCAACATGCCAAGTTTTTTACTAATATTTTTTCCATTTTTATTTGTTCTTTATGTTTTTCACATAGTTCCCCATAAACCATTGTTGTAAGAATTTTATTCTAACTCCTAAGGTATCTGTTAATTCTGCTTCATTCCAACTTTTTATTACTTTTGAATTAAAAGGTTCTCGTAATTTTGTAAAATATAATTTTCTTATTTCTTTACTTTCTTCTATGCTATATGTTCCTTTATAATAATATTTTCTAAATGCACATGTATATTCATCTATGTTACACATATTACATATTGCTAATTTTGTCATTAGATTCCGATTTATGATTTTTTCTTTATTTTGTTCTTCTACTTCTGTTGTCATACTACTAAATTCATTTCTTATAGCTATTTCATATTTATATAATATTTCCATGGTTGTAGTGTCTATTCCACCATCAAATTTTTTATTATTTCTTAAAGTTGTTAAGCTTTCATTTGTTAAATTTTGTAGCCATAATTTTACTGTTCCTATAAGTGTTCTTTCTATGTATCCTGATGCTTCTGCTATTACTATCTTGTTATCTATTAATTGTTTTGATATGTATCCTACCCATAATTGGATTGTTTTATTTATGTCTGCTACACAGTCTAAATCTAAAAATTCATGTTGTCCAGTTATTGGTTTAGGCGTCCATTTTTTATTTAATCTTTTATCCCATGTAGTTTTTTCTTTATCATATTGTTCATCATTTTCATTATAATATTTTGGATTAAAATTTTTTGGGTTTTTTACTCCTGATGTGCTAGGTTTTTCGTCCATGTCTACGTCTTCTGTATTTACTTCTAAATTCTTTGTATTATTTATGTTTGCTAAAAGTTCCGTCTATGTTTCACTTGTTTCCGAATGTTGTTCTAGATCATCATCGTTTATTTCATCAACTCTTATTTCGGGTAGATTATCTTGGTTATTTTCTTCTTTTTCTCCTAATTCATCTTGCAATTGCAAGTTTTCTTTAAATTTAATCATCTCATTTGCTAATCTTGTTTTTTGTTCTTTTTCTTTTTGTTTAATTTCATACATTTCTTTTAATATTGCTAGCTCTTTTTCTAGCTCTATTATTTTAGTATTTTTTACTTCTTCTAATTGTTGTACTTCCTTTTTTGCTTGTTGTTTTATTTTTTCAATTTCCGTTCTTCTATCTATTTCTTCATTTTCTTTTGTTATTCTTACCATAGCAGTTAAACTATCTTCTAGTTTTACCGTTTCTTTTTCTAACATTAAACTTATATTATCACCTATTTTCTTATATCTTCTTCCTAGATTAGAAAATATTATCTTTATTTTTAATCCGTCATAATTTTCATATGTTTTTTCATCTATTGCGTATTCTTCTTTATTCATTTATAAGTTGTGTTGTAGTTTATATTCTAAGCTGTCTATTTGTATTTGTAGGTAAAAAATAGTTTTTCTCTGTGCTACTATAGATTTTTAACAAATTCCTGCAAATATATTATTGTTAAGACTATTTTGCCTATGTCTTAATTCTTGTCTTTTTTCTATAATTATTTCGTTAAGTTTTTATCTGTATTCTTCATTCTCGTTATTCATTGTTGCTTTAAATATTGAATATATTTATATTCTATTTTTGAAATATTATCTATTAATTGATCTAATTTGTCGTTATCAATTTTTGTGATATTGAGTTTTTTATATTCCGGATATAATTTCTTTAATTTCCTTTTTATTTTTCTTAACTTTCTACTAGTATGCTTTTTCCTTAGTTTCTCATTATCCATAGCTCTAACCCATATTTTCTCCCTTTTCCCAAACATTTAGGTTCGGGCCGTTGAGGATTCAAGCTTACTTCTCAAAACATTTGGAGTTGCTTCCCCAAGTTGGTGAGTCCTCAAGTCCGAGGACAAGACCCTATGATCTAGCTTCTATGTTTAGTTCTTTTCTTATGTTGAAAGACATTGTTGTACTTCCTATTTTCAAGACTTCTTATTGATGTAAGGGCTAAGTCCCATTTTCGATACTTCTATGTCTAGATGGTGTATTGTGACGAAGTTATATTCTATTTTTCATATATGAAGTGAAGTTGAACTTCCAAAGTAAAATTTTTAAATTTTCCGCAAATTTTTATTCTATGATACATGGGCAATGCATGCTGATGTTTTCGCTATCTAAGCCCTCTATCTTGGCCCTAGCCCTCTCACTTATCCCCAGTTTAGTCTACTAGATTCCGAGGTGTTACAATGATACATATTTGTGAATGCTTAGTCAGTTATTTCTAGATGATGTTTATTTCACACGAGATTTCTGCCCTATTTATTGTTCATTACAGTTGTTTTTGCCCAATTTACTTTTCATTCCTGCTCGTCTCTAAAGCTATTGAGTCCATATGTTTTCATTATATGATAAATGTTATATATTTAGTTGTAATTATTCAAAATAGATATTAGCTTCTCTGTTAGAGCATCTCAAAGTTTTTCTAATGGATTTTTTCTTTTTTCTTACAGCTTTTGTTGATGATTTTGGATAACACTGGATGAAGATTGGAACTTTTAATTTTTTACCTAGATTTTGTTCAGTCTTCTGTGCAAGATACATGTTTAGAAGAAGATGAATGAGCTCACTATTAGTTTACTACAAATTTTATGCAAAACTTGATGTCAAAGTCTAACTCGGATATTAGCTATGTTTTTTTGTTAAGCAAATATTGAAACTAATATCATGGATGTCAACTAGTTTATTGTAATTAATTGCTTTATTTACATATATCTTATTGTTTTTGTCTCTTCTCTCTATATATATCATCTTTTCGTAACGAAATTTTAGTAGCAATTTGATAATTGTTGAATTGTATTAGTGCTCAATCTAGGACAAGAATTATTGCTGGTCTCTATATGTCCATCTATGACCAGACTTGTTGCTCGTCTCTAATGGATAATCTTGACCTATAAATTATGCTCGCCTGTAAAGTTAATCTAGGACGGGGTTGTCGATAGTCCCCAAAGCTATTCTAGGATGAGGTTGGTGATAGTCGCTAAAGGTATTTCTAGGACCAGATAGTTCTCGTCTTTAAAGATATTCTAAGGACGTGTCTTTAATGGTCCCTAAAGATTACTAGGACCATATCTATATCGTCTCTAAAGATTATTACGACTAGTTTTTGGTGGTCGCTATAGAGTTTTACCGACCTGAAAAACGTATTTCCCAAGATACAATTGGTCTATTTGAGACCAGAAATATTGTCTCTAAAGGTATTTCACGACCAGATGGGATCCCCATCACAAAAACCTTTAACGACAGGTTTCTTTGTCCCGTCGTTGCTGAGCGATAGCGAAGGAAGCTTTTACGATGGGTGGCGACCAGATTTTTGAAGTCTCAAATGCTCGTTTGGGATCAAATTTTCACTTTCAGGACAAAATTTCCCTTCCTTAGAGACTGTTTTTTTTTGTCATGATATATATATACCTTCTTCATCCCTCTTCACTATTTTTATTCTCTCATTATTAAATATTTTAAACTCTCCTACATGCATATGCAAAATCTATTGTTATCTATTTACAAAAAGAATTCAATTGTGTTTTTTGGTAGCTTCTTAAAATTTCATGATCTTTAACAAGTCAACACTATTCAATATCATTATATCAACTTACCAAAATTAGCATAACAATATTTTTATATCATTGTATCAACTACTATAATTCTTGAGCCAAGTTTTATTATTTTTATTTTATGTTATAATTTTAACTCAAAATTTACATTGTTTTACATTCTTACTTGATAAGGTTTGTATATATTCTATTCCCTTAAAATAACATTAGTAGGATTGCATTGAGTATTTAATCGCTATTCAATTTATATATGTCAATTTGAAGAATAAATTAAGGCACCTCTATAAAGTTTGGTTTAAGGTGCTCAATCTTGTTGAGTTAACTATACATTTCACTGAATGTCAGAGAAGAATAAATTGTCCTGTTCCAAAACTAGCACTTTCTGCAAGCTAGTAATCAGACATGGTTCTTAATCTAATTTTGGTGCAATATTATGAATCTTATCATATTTTATTTTTTTCAGATACGTCTAGATACTTGCATCTCAGAATACATGGGATAAAAATAAGGTGAAATTTATTCTACATACAATTTATCCAAGGGGATTCACATGTGTCGGGGATACATAACAAATCTCACTTGATATTCTCCTATGTATCTCGTATCCCAGATACATGAGAATCACAACAGATACATGTATATGGAATACATGTCTAATATGTCACTTTCTCATGTCATGATGACATTTATTACACATCATCAGTAGGTAAGTTTAACCCTTAGCCTGGAGTCATAAGCAACATACTACTGAGCGGAAGTCAACAACAAGACACATAAAGCTTATAACAAAGCAAAAAAGGGTAATGGATACAGGTACAATATAAGGAACCATCCCAATACTTGACATCAATCAGTAATCAAGCATCTAATCCAAAACAAGAGTACAAGTCTTTTACAAATACAAGATAAGTAAGAGGTTGTCTAAGAATACAATATAAAGATTATTCCTAGCCAAATATTGACAGGAACCGGCAGCTCTAAACACCAGGAGCTTATCCTAGTCTCTGAAACCCTAAGCTACTCTACACGACTCCAGATCAGCGGTGGTAACTCAAACTATGATATGTAGGGAGCAAAAGTGTAGTATGGGTACCAAAATGGTACTTAGTAGGGCATCGACCGACTGAGCTTAGAAGATAAAACAACTAAATACAACAAGTAACTAACAAGAGATACTAAGGTAGACAATAATAAGGAACACAAATAAGATACAACGAAAAATAAGTCGATTCAAGAACGTACTAGAACGCAAGCCAACAACCTATTTGAAAGCAACTAAGATACCAAATCAACTATCCAGGGTCAGGAGGAGCCACATCAAAGTTCTAAAGTTAAAGCCTATCAACTAACAATCAAACAATAATAGAGAACATAATATAGTCAAATAATAACCTAACTGCACCCCCAGAATCCCCAAAAGTACAAAGAACAAACATATCCAACTGCCCCCCATAAACTGGAGTGTGCAATAAAAAAACAAGAACACTACTGATAGAAAATTCATATGAATGTAGGGTTAGCAGCAGGACCATTGATAACGCTCAAAGTACTTGTAAAACCAGTAAACAAGTAAGCAATCGTTAGCAATTACAAAGTAAATTTGTATCCCAAGTCATTGCAAGTAGATGGTAACAAGGGTAGAAATAACTCCAATTACCTAATTAAGATTCTTTGATAATCAATTTCAATCAATTGAACTTAAACAAGCAATTAGCGAGCAAGCATAGTGAGAATCTAGGTGTGTGTGGAAGTGGGTATCAAATTCAAAAGGTGGGTAAATGGGATTGCTCAATAACCTTAATTACCCATGGGTAGGCCGGGTAAAACTCAAAAATATATTTTATTTATCAACACACGAAAAAGAGGCCAAAAACATTGAAACTTCCACCTAAGTCACCTAAACAAATAGCAGATCACTCAATAGGCTAGACTTCAGTAAATTTAAGAGTGTTAGATGATTAAACATCAAGTAAGGTTGGTGAAGAAAGAATACATTGGAAATGCACTGGATGTGAGGGAAGCGAGCTTCACTTCATCGCAGAAAGGGGCAACTTCCCAAGTTAAAAATGGGCTAAATTAGGGGAACAATGTGATAAACGGTGATCCCCCGATCATGAAAGGTGGACTCCATTGAGTTTTCCAACTGGGGTTCAAACGCCTAAAGCTTGAAGTACAGAAAAGGTGAGCTAAATGACAGAACGACGATTCACCAATCGTGCTAGGCGCACCCGACTAATGTCGCCGAGTGGGACATGAATAATATTTTTGTTTAAATTTTGAGGAAATTATAAATAGCCCTGAGGAGAGAGAAAATGTATCCTTTGGAACTATTCCTTTTTTTTGGATATTAAGAAATAGAATTTTGAGTTTGTTTCTTAGTTTTTGGAGGTTTTTGAACAACCTTGTAATTGACAATTGTGGATTGAATTTAAAGTTGGTACTGAATATTATTGTTGATTTCCAACTCTTTTATGGCTTTAAACATCATGGGTATACTTTATTTTCCTTCTATGATGCTTGGCTAAAACTCCAAGTTGTAGGGGTTTGATTATGGAGTTGGGTGTTGATTTAATTTAGAGGTTCTTCTGTCTTTCTCTATTTTATTATTGTTCATTCAAGGATTCGAGTTATTTTGTATGGGGTTAACTTATGGATTAAGGTTTCCTACTTAATCCTAACCTAGATCTTCGATTGATGCTCGAAAGAGATTAATAAAAGTGAATAAATAGCTTGATGCATACAATGTAGGTTTAATTTCTATTGTTTGCTCGAAAGATGAATTGTGGTTCAATCCTAGTTTCCAATATGCTCAAAAGAAAGATTTTAGTAACGTATTATGTTGATTTGTAATTAAGATAGATGAGATTGAAATGAGATTCAATGATATGATGCTTTGAGATTGAAAGAAGTTTAGGGTCATTGAAGATTACCAATTTTTCCATATTTGTCTAGCATTATTAAGAAAACACGTGTACCCATATTTACTCCCACACCCCTAAATTTTTCTTAGTTGTTTAAATTTCTATTTTAAGTTTATTTGTGATTATTGATACCAAAAACCTGTTAGTAAATTTTGTGGAATTATCCACTCACTTGTTCTAATTACTACAATGAATCGGTTTGCATTCTTAATTTCCTAATTGAATTCATTGCATTATATCACTCCTTGTGGGGTGCGACCTCAACTCTCTTATTGGGTAATTTTATTGCTAATGGCCACCTATTCTTCTCATTTATTTTAGAGTAATTTGAGTATTATAAAAAATGACGTTGTTGTGATGACTTAGAACTCAATTTATGGAGTTAGCTTGTAAACTTGTTGATTTGTAGAAGATTGTTCTCTAATGTTGTTGTTGTAACCCCATTTGCAGGTGGAATGATGAATATAGATGGCGGTGACAATGCTAGTCAATATGGCTAAGCCAATGACATTGGGGGATATGGATGGTGTATATCTCGATGTCATCAAGAGTTATGGAGAAATTTGATTACTTCTTGATGAGTGGTATATTTACACTAATTTGAGGCCAATTTTTCTTTACAATTAGTGTCCTCAATGCCTAATAATGTCTTATTCTAATGATATTTGATTATTTGCAGCTATGAAGGCTAAAGGATATGACAAGGATGGATGTCTCAAAGAATGACCAAAATAAGAAAAGACGTGTATACTCCATATTGTTGATAGCCTAGCAATAAGAGAGGATTATACAATGAGTATGACCTCGCCCAAACTGATAGTACACAACATTTGAGATAAGGTAACATTGGGAAGGAAATGAATATGAGAAGGGAAAATATAAAACACATCATGACCTAAACAAAATAAGGATAAAACATACAAACCCGAAAAATGCTCAAATTGAGGAGTTGCTAGCCAATATTCTTGATAAGGTGGAAGGATCTGATATGATGTTGCATGAGATGAGGAGTGATTTTTTTATCATTGACAAAGATGGTCACTTCTAATTATTCATTAATTAAGATACTTGAAGAGAAAATGAGCCAACTTGCTGTTATTATGTGTTCAAGTTCGAAAGAAGTATTAGGTCATCAAGTGGTTGTTGATTCAAAGAGTGTCACCCAAGTGTCAGCTATAGTAACTCGGAGTAGTGTGGTGCTCTGTAATGAGCCATTGGTTGACAAACTTGGTCACAAGAAGTTGGTTGCCGATCATGATCAACCTAAGACAGGGGTTGAACCATAAGTGGATGATGTTGAAAATGATCCAAAACCAAATGATAGATATGGTGATATGATAGCTCCAACTATTCAAATAACAATTAAAATACCTCCTTTTCCTCAAGGATTGAAAAATAAAGACGATAGTGCCAAATTCAAAAGTTTTTTTCGGGGGGGGGGGGGGGNGGGGGTAGTCAAAGATTTTTTGGTAAATATCCCTTAAGTTGATACATTGCTTTAGATTCTCGGTTATGCAAAATATATGAAGGAGCTGGTCACAAAAAAGAGATTAAAATAATTTGAAACTATTGAGCCCCCTCAAACCTGTAGTTCAATTAAGACTAACATGCAGTCATGACGAAGGATGATCCGGGGGGCCTTCACCATACCATACACTATTGGAAAGAACCTATGTTCCAAGGATTTATGTGACCTTGGGGTGAGCATAAACCAAATACCTTTGAAGGTGTTTAATCAACTCGGGCTCGAGGAACACTGCCTACTAATATGAGGCTACTAATGTCAGACCGGTCAATAAAAAAGACAGGTAGGGGTGGTGTATGATGTCCTTGTAAAAGTGGAGAAATTTTTATTCCCAGCCCAATTTTGTGATTTTGGATTGTGAGATTTACATGGAAGTTCCAACCATATATGGTAGGCCATTCTTGGCTACCAGAAAGGCTTTGGTTGATGTTGAATGGGAAGGTTGAAGTTCTAGGTAAATGAGGAAGAAGTCAATTTGAATAATTGAAAGTCCATGAAGTATCCAAGAGACTTCCTACTAATATGAGGCTACAAATGTCAGACCGGGCAATAAAAACGATAGGCAGGGGTGGTGTATAATGTCCTTCTAAAAATGGAGAATTTTATATTCCCAGCCAATTTTGTGATATTGGATTGTGAGATTTACAAGGAAGTTCCAATCATACATGGTAGGCCATTCTTGGCTACCAGAAAAGCTTTGGTCGATGTTGAAGGGGATGGTTGAAGTTCTAGGTAAATGAGGAAGAAGTCAATTTCAATATTTGAAAGTCCATGAAGTATCCAACAGACATGCATGTGGTCTCAAATTTAGACCAAATTGGTTATGCCATAGAAAGTATTAGTGAAGCATCGTGTAGTGGAGAATCATGTGTAGCGGTCTTGCTGAATTATGATGAAGAAGAGATATGTGACTATGTTTAGGTTATTACTTCCCTTATAGGTGTGGGATCTTTTAAATCTAATTCAAATAAATGAGACATTGATTTGTCAAATCGAGAAGCGCCACCAGCCAAGGCAACCATAATAAAGCCTCCAAAAGTGGAGTTGAAAATGCTTCCTCCAGATCTTCTATATATCTTCTTGGGGGCTGAGAATACATTGACGGTAATAATTTCAAATGATTTAGAAGATTGTCAAGCGAATGCATTAATCAACATTTTAAAGATGCACATTAAAGCTTGGGGTTGGTCTAATGCAGATATAGTTGGAATTTTAACAGGAGTTTGCACTCATAAAATCCATTTGGTTGTAGGGTGTAATCCAAGAATAGAGCACCAACATAGCTTAAATCCTTAAATGCAAGAATAGGGAAGAAAGAAATCATAAAGTGGTTTGATGCGAGTGTGATATTCTCAATTATAGACAACCAATGGGTAAGTCTGGTTCAACGTGTCCCTAAAAAGAGAGGCATGACGGTAGTCCCAAATACAAAAATGATTTCACAGCTACTAGGCCAGTGACTGGTGGAGAGCGTGTATGGATTAGCGGAAATTAAATTCATGGACCGAGAAAGACCATTTTCACATGCCCTTCATTGACCAAATGCTTGATTGTCTTGCTGGAAAAGGGTGGTATTGCCTTTTAGATGGTTATTCAGGCTATAATCAAATCTCGATATCATCAAGAGATCAAGAAAAAGGTGTAGGTTGTCTATATTACTTATCCATATGGGACATTTTCCTTCAAGCGGATGCCCTTTGGGTTTTGCAATACACTGTCCACCTTTTAAAAGTGCATGTTGTCTATATTGGCTGACATGGTGGAGTAGTGTTTGGAAGTTTTTATGGATGATTTCTCAGTTTTTGGAGACTCATTTGAAGAATGTTTGAACAATTTGGGGAAAGTATTGTGATGATGTATTGAAACAAATTTGGTCTTTATTAGGAAAACTATAAATTCATGGAAAAGGAAGGAACAATCCTTGGACATAAGATTTCCAGAAAAGGGATTGAGGTCAACCAATCTAAAATCGATGTTATTGCTATGTTTCCTCCCCCAATTTTGGTGAAAGGTGTAAGGATTTTCCTAGGCCGTGTTTGATTCTACTAGCGTTTCATAAAGGATTTCTCTAAGGTGGTTGTTCCTTTGTGTCGTCTCCTTGAAAAGAAAGGTGTATTTGATTTTGATACAAGTTGTAAGAAAGCGTTTGTATGCTTGAAAGAAAAGTTTGTCTCGAACCCTATCATAATTGCACCTGATTGGAGTCTTCTGTTTGAAATGATGTATGATGCAAGTGGAGTAGCGCTTGACGTTGTTCTTGTGTAACATAAAAATACACTTTTCATCCCATTTACTACACTAGAAGACATTAAAGTGTTCCCAGTAGAAACCTACCATGATGGACCAAGAGTTACTAGCCATCGTGTATCATTTTGAAAATTTTAGAGCATACTTGTTGTATACAAAAGTTGTATTGCATACCAATCACGCAGACCTCCAATATTTGATGGCAAAGAAAGAAGCTAAGACTAGATTGATTCATTGGGTACTACTTCTTCAAGAGTTTGATTTCGAAGTAAAGGATAGGTAAGGTTGTGAAAATCAGGTGGCCGATCACCTATCAAGATTTGAGCTAATTATTGCTTTGGCCTACATTGTATCGGGATGCCCATGCATTTTAAAAGATTTTTGTGCAATGCCAAATGCAAGGGAGTATTTCAAGGAAACATGAGTTGCCTCTTTCACAAACTAAAGTTAAACTTTTTGATATGTGGGGGATTGGCTTTATGGGTCCATTCTTCAACTCTTCCGGGAACAAAAACATTCAAGTGGCTGTGATTATGTATCAAAATGGGAAGAAGCCACGACTTTACCTATCAACAAAGGGAGAAGTATCACATAGTTCCTGAAGAGGTACATTTTTACAAGGTTTGGTACCGCAAGAGCTATTGTAAGTGATCGTAGTTCACACTTCTATAATCATCAATTTGAAGCACTTTTCTCCAAGTATGGGGTAAAGCACAAGGTTGCTACGCTGTACCACAAGCAAACAATTGGGCAAGTTGATGTCTCCAACAGGAAAATCAAGAGCATATTGGCAAAAAACAATGAAAATCAACTGCACCAATTGGTCTAGCAAACTTGATGACACACATTGGATTAGAGCACAAATCATTATGGGCATAGAAGAGGGTGAACTTAAATTGGAAGTCATTTCAAGGAACCGTGTTGACCAATTATTTACATTTAGTGAATTTTTGTTGAATGCATATCAGAACTGCGCACTCTACAAAGAAAAGGTCAAAAGACGGCATGATGCAAAAAACCTACACCAAGGTTTCAGATAGGTGGGCGAATTGTACTTTTCAATTTTATGCTGAAGCTTTTTTTGGGAAAGTTAAAATCAAAGTGGATTGGTCCATACAAGGTGAATAGACTGTATGGTAACAAGGTTATTAAAATTAAAGATGTTAAAGGTTTCAAATTTAAGGTCAACAAAACAAAGGTTCAAACTCTATTATGAGGAAGGGTTTGATGTGAAAGTTATTGAAGTGGTGTCTGGTGGCGATACTTAAGAACCTATCCACATCATGTCATGACTCAGGGGTACCCCCTAGATGTAACCTATCGTATAGAACCCTGAAAACTCCATGCAAGCCACTTAGCTCTCATAACATATGAAATACAACAATAAGAGTAAAATAGTAGTCCAAGAAAAAAAAGTTTTTATAAAAGTAATGCGGAAGTCTAATACACTTGTATCTTCATATCCATCTAATACAATAGAGTGCAATTGAGCCTAGCCCATACATCATGTCCAAAAGAGAAATACATGAATGAAAATGCAACAATAAAACTCCGTCCTTGAAGTATGAGGACTCACCAAAGCTCAAAAATATCTCAAATCAACCTCTAGCCATGAAACTGATGACCCTGACTGTCCGACCCTACATTTGGGGAAATATAGGCAAGACTATGCGTTAGTACAAAACAATGTACCAAGTTTGATAGCATGCATAAAATAGTTAAATCATGCTAAAAAGGGATATTCCATTTCATGACATGCAATTGACCAAGCTAAGCATGATATAAAAGAGTTATGAAAGATAAGTCATAAAATCATAGTCAATGCAAGCTAACATCATCTTTAAAACTTTGAACTCATATGCGATACTTCTTGAAGTAACCTTAGTTCATCGTTAATGTGGGGGATTAGCCTTAACCGACATAGAGACCATGTGAGCTATCACATTATCCCTCGGTGTCTACCACATCGGAAAGGGTTTTCCTACTTGCCAAGGTAGAACCATGAACTTCTAGCTTAAGTGGATCCACTAGCTAATTAATCTATGGCGGCACATAGTTAAGGGATAAGGAGATTGCTACTATAAACCTGACCTCTACTAACGGGAGAGCTTCCATCTCATGAGATTGCTTCTAGAAACCCGACCTCTACTAACAAGAGAACCTCCATCTCATTGTCAATATCCTCTCGGTGCTAAGCATAAATCCCACGGAATAGTCATTTTTTACTTGACCTTATTATTCATGGAAAGGCATCCTAGGATAACCAATCCAAGCTAGTTCATTTGGATTGCTCCTTAATCTTTGATTCAATTAGCTAAGAAAGCCTTTCAACCTAAGAATCATTTCTATATGAGAAAACCTTTCACATCTTACTCTTATGTGAATATGAGAAAACCATTTCAATAACTCATCATGATCATCATTGGTACTTTACTCTCAAAACACCCTTAAATCATTTGCATAGATTTCATAAGAAAATGCATAAGTTCATTATTTACCTCTTGAGGTTCAAAACCCACTTTCAATCATCAATACTTAGAAAACATGGATTAGATATGGATTTAATAATAAATACTTGTAAAGCTTGCAATACATGGTTGATTTCATAAGTATCTTGCTTTATACTTAAAATCCCACATCATATGAATCATAACTTAAATATATGGAGATTACATGAGTTCATGGGGAAATCATCATAAAATCATTATGTTTCATCAATTCATGCATAAGAGATCATAATTAAATCATTTAAATCAATATTAAAGAGAACCCATGATAATTGAAGAAAACACTAACTCAATTGGGGAATTATACTTTCAGAAATAGAGGAATTTGGGAACTTCGTGAATGGAAGAAATCCATGGATGAAAAGTATCATACCTTGAATCTAAATGCTAGCCTTCAATGGAGGAATTGAGACTTTGACTCGAAACCCTAGGTTGAATCTAAATGCACCGCCTAGTGGCTTTTTAGCTAACCCAAAGTTCCAGCGTGCCAGCCCTGAGGAAAAAGCAAAGTCGGTGAGAGAAATAGGCATTGGGCAAATCACCAATCAGTTTCGCGACAAGAATCTAGGTCGCCAAAAATCAGAACTTGGGATGCTGAGGACCAATGCAAAATGGCGATGAGAGAGAGAAAATGGTGGATCGCTGAACCACTTGGCGAGGCGCGACTTATCCCGCCGACTGGACTTTTAGGCCAAAACGGAGGCAACTATAAATTGGATTTAAAGAAGTTTAGAGAAGTTCTAATCCCCATGTTTTAGAGTTAGAGTTTTCTCTTTGTTTTTGAGTTCCTCTTGTAAACTTTGAGGATTTATAAGCTTAATATTGAGGATTTGAAAGTGGGTCTTTGAATTTAACCCTTGGAAAACATTATAAAAGCTTGGAGACTCTTACCGAACTGATGGCTGATCGAGTTGGTAATTGTTTTTACCTTTTTCTGATGTTTAGCTAAAACCCCAACTCTTGTGGTGTGATCATGTGATTATGGGCTTAATTAGCTTATGGGTATTGTTAATTACTAATTTAAATTGCTTAATTGAAATGGTTTTAATTGATAGTTGTGTTTTAATCTAAGAATTGTAGTTGCTAATGCAATTCCAACTTAGAATTTTGGGCTTGCTTGAAAAGACGTTTTAGAATCAAAGCTTTCAATTGATGACTGTAGTTATTGGGTTGATATGGTTTTAGCTCGAAAGAGTTAATCCTAATCTCGATTCTACATATCTAGCTCAAGAGAGTAGATAAATTAAGGTGTGGGCTCTTCTTATTTGCTAAGCTAGTTTATGTTCAAAAGAAATCACCTGAATCGTGATAGTTGTTCGATAGAAAGCGATATCACTTATAGCCTAGCCTACCTACTGATATTTACCTATTTATTAGTAGTTTCATTTACACAATATAGTGAAATTTGCCTATAATCGATCACAACCCAAGAATTCCCCTTAATATTGTTGTTTCCCTAGTTTTCATTATTATTTCATCTGTTAATTGCAAATCCAAACCCCCCATCTGACATTCGTTGTCACCCCTTTAGATTTGTTTGTACGTTTTCAATAATTTTTATTCCTATAACCACTTAGACCATGTTTGAACTTGACAATTGAATTTGAACACGTACCGCTCCTTGTGTGTTCGACCCCATCTCTTCGTTGGGTTTTATACTAGCTAACAATCATTTACACCTAGAATTGGATGAGGTGTACTTGAGAAATTTTTCTTTCAAAATGGTGTCACAGCCGGGGAGTGGTGTTGTTTAAAATTCTATTATTGAAGTTGAATTGTGATCTTTTTGTGTTATAGTTTAATCGGCTTACATTGGTTTGTGTTTGTGTTGGTTTGTGCTGAACAGAAGAAGAGATGCGCGTAAACGGGAGTAATGGTAGCCAAGTGGGCCACCAAGATGATATTGGAAACCTTAATGATGTGAATGGCCCAATTCAGTTGGGTGGTGTTGGTGCAATACGTCTACCTCCTGTTGAGGTGAATGTTGTCTTCCATGTTACTAGTACGGTGCTACAACTCCTCGAAATGAAGTGATTATATGGATGGCTAGCCCACGAAGATCCCCATGAGCATATTCGGAACTTCGTGGATATTTGTGGTCCGTTCTCATTCAAGAACATATCACAAGAATTAGTCCATCTCAGGTTGTTTCCACTTTCTTTCATAGGTGAAGCTACTAAATGGTTAGTTGATATACCGAGGGACTCCATCACCTTTTGGGATGAACTTACCAAAATGATCGGTGTGAGATTCTTTCCCCCGTCAAAGATGATGATGCTTAAAGATAGCATCCAAGGTTTCAAATGCTTGGAAGGTGAACCAATCCACGAGACGTGGTTGAGATTTAAGAAGTTGGTACCTTAATGCCTGACTCACGGACTTCGAAACAACGTGCTGCTACAATACTTCTATAGGAGTCTTGACTTTGTGAACAAAGGAGCTGCTGATCAACTTGTTCCCAGAGGTATAACGCAACAACCCTATGAAGTAGCGTCTCAACTCCTTGATGGCATGACCAAGATGAATAGGTCATGGTACACTGTGAGGAAAAAGTGTCTCCTCTCACTTCTAGGATGACAATAGAGCAGACCAAAAAGGATGACGAGATAGACCAAAACATTGCCAAAATGATGACCCAACTAGATATCTTGGCAAAAAATTTGATGGGTAGTAGTTTGAAGAGTGTTAATGTTGTGGGTGTTGGTGGAGTGAACGCCGATGAAGCACATTTTGAAGCATTGTACAAGGAAGAAGTGAACTTCCTTGCTAACAAAGGAGGAGTTTTTCGTCAAAGCTATCGAAGGCCGGGTGGAAATTTGGGTTGGAATAGAGATGAGATGGGGAGAGACTGTGATAGAGATTGGCGTGATCGTAACGCTACTTGGAAGGAAAGAGAGGGTGACAAGGATAGGTATGTCCCACCCCATGAGCGTCAACAACCCAAGGAGTCAGAAAATGTCTGTACGGAAGACTTGCTCTCACAGATTCTTAATATGGTAGAAGGGTCGGACAAGGTTTTAAAAGAAATGAAAGAAGACGTCTCTACACTTAATCAGACGATCACCTCTCATTCAATTTCAATCAAGCAGCTGGAGAAACAAATGGGTCAAATCTCAACTCATTTAAATCCAAGGCCAAAAGGAGGGTTGCCTAGTGATACAATGGAAAAGCCCAAAAAGGAAGCTTAAATTGGTACTTCTTTCGTGCCATGTCGTTAAATAAGGTTCTTCTTGGGAGGTAACCTGTAACAATCCAGAAAATGATAAGTGAACTACAACCTTAACGTTTGGGTCAGTATGACTTTAAGTTGATGTCTTGGCTGTTTTAGAACTTAAATGGAGTAAGGTAAAATCCTAGGGTGCAAGAAAGGGCCTAAGCTAGAAAGATAGAGTGAAAGAGCCCTTGTTCTTTGTTGGACCTAGTAGGCAATGGGGCAGCATGATCGCCCAAGTGACTTGGCGATGCACCAAAGTGCACTTGGGGTCGCCTAGTGGGCTATACCCTTGGCGTAGGTTCTGGAACAAAGGGCGAGCTAAGTCGTAGCTCACCTACCAGGTTGGAAAATCACCCATTGGTCCTCTAGGTCGCCTAGTGGACTTCACAATTAGGGAGCTCACCAGAAAATTGGGAGAGCCAAAGTCCACTTGGTGAGTCATAGTTGGAGATGGGGCAGCATGATAGCCCAACTGAATTGGCGATGAGGCAAAGTGCACTTGGGTCACCTAGTGGGCTGTCCCCTTGGCCTAGGTTCTGGAAGAAAGGGCGAGCAAAGTCGTAGCTCATCTACCAGGTTGGTGAATTGCCCATTGGTCCTCTAGATTGCCTAGTGGACTTCACATTTAGGGAGCTCACAAGAAAATTGGGCGAGCTAAGGGTCCACTTGGCGAGTCGCCTAGTGCGCTTGGCGAGCCATGAGGGTCAAAGGGCGAGGTTAGTCAGGTAAGGTGTAAAATTTTAAGTTAAAACGTTAAGGGTCCTTAGTTCTTTCCCAAAGTTGAATCCCTATTATTTTATTCCTTTCCTAGTATCTATATAACCTTTTTAGACTTGAAATTCCTTCAATCAAGTAACGTTTTAAGAAAACCCAAATCAAATTGAAAGAGTTCCTCCTCTCAATATGTCTCTATCTAGAAGTTCCCAAAGAAGAAGAAGAAGAAGTGCGAGCTAGGGTTGTGGATTCAAGGTGTTCTTCCTCAAATTTCTTGGGGATTCACATGCAAGGTATGGTGATCCTTCATCTTGGGGTAGCTTCACCCCTAGAGTCCATTCAAAGTTAGTTTTCGAAGGTTGCAAGTTTATTAAAACCTAGGGTTTTACTCAATCTCATGGGTTCCTTCACAAAACCACTTCAAATGGTTATTAATGACTAATTATGATTGTGTGAATGTTTAATTGATGATTTATGATGGAAATACTCTATGAACCTAGGAATTCTCTCCATTCCTATATTGTGCCTTTATGAAGTGGGTTTGTATAACATGAAAGCATGTGAATAGAAATATCTAAATTGCTTTGGGTTATTGAATTGTATCAATATCCATGACTTAATTATAGTAAATTGATGGTGTGTTGGCGATTTGAGATTCATGTCCTTGAAGGTATGGTATGAGGAATTGAAGTATTGTCATGATATCTTGTATATGAATGTGAATTCAATGAAGTTAATGGGATCATGTTGTGAATGTATATGTCTTATTATTGAAAGGCTCTTTCTCAAGTTGACACTCATTAATGTGATGATAGAATGTGAAGGGTTTGTATAATGTGAAGTAATATCTTGAATTGTTAGGCGTAGGCATCCTTTTCTTGTATATTTGAAAGTAATGTGTATCGATATATCTTTAATTGGTAGGCTTATGCATCCGCTCCTTGTATAATAAATGTGTCTTGACTGATAAATATGAATCGATAGGCCAATGTCATTCCTTTCATAAATGAATGATGAAGTTTTCTATGCTATGTCTTGAATCGGTAGATTGGTAGCCCTTCATGATGAGTCTGGAATCTAATGTGATGAAAACCTTGAATCAGTAGACCTAGTGTTAGTAACCCTTTCATGTGTGAAATGATAAACCTTATATCGGTACGCCCAATGTTGATGGAACCCTTATTGGAAAGTCAATGAGATATCCTTAATGTACCATGAATCGATAGGCTTATGGCATTCCTTTCATGTGTAATGATGTGTCGTGAGTCGATAGGCCAATGGCATTCCTCTGAAGCACCATATTGAAAAGTAAATGAACTAATATATGGGAATGGAGGCTAAGCACCTAGTAAATATGGTAAGATGGAAACTCTCCCAATGTTAGGCTAGGGTTCCGATGAACATCTTCTTATCCCATAACTATGTGCCCACATAGTACATTAGCTAGTGGTTTCTACCTACGCTAAAATATTTTCGGTCCTACCTTAGGCAAGTAGTCCACCTCTTTACAGTGTGGGGCCATATGACACTGAATTCCATGGTTAGCTCTCATGGTTTATGTCGATTAATGTGTATTCCCATCATGTGAGATGTGCACTACGGTTTCTTGAGAAGTTTTATGAAGTATGGGTGGTTGTATGGAATGCCATCCATGCATTGCACAAGTAGGCTTTGATAGGGTCATAGTGAGTTCTCTAATGTCTTATTGACTAATGTATGAAAGTACTCTTAATGAAGCTAATGAAGAATGTTGACTTAATTATCTAATGTAGTGACGCAAGCTATATTTGGGTTGTATTATAAGTTATTTTCCCTTGTCATGTCTTATGAAATGTTTATGTCTCTTATGTATGAGTATTGTCAAAAAATGGAAAGGTTGAATGGTAAGTTCACTTTTGGTGATCTTAATGTGGTAGTTTAATGTTGATGGTGGTATGGGACGCTATCATACATTGAACAAGGTATATCATGAGGCTTACTTAAGGTGAAGGACTAATGTGAAGGTAATGGGTTATATGTTGATTATGTTCTAATGTGATGTTATGACTTGTACGATGATTATACTTGTATTTTAAATCTCATATGCTAATGTACATGATATTTCTAAAAAGTGGCATAATTCATGGTTTCCAACCAAAATGTCCCATTTCAAGCATGTTTTTGCATGGTCATCATACTTAGTACATTTTTGTGTGCTAACCCACATTTCCCTTGTTATAGTACAAGTGTAGGTTCCGGCAAGTGAGTTGCTTCTCTCTAGTTCAAGGTTCTTGGATTGAGATTCCTCCAAGTCTAAGTGGTATGTCCTCATAGATCGAGGACAAGTACTTTAAAATTTTCTTTCTTTCATGTAATAGACAAATCTAGTCTTTCCGATTGTAAAGGGTCGTGACCATACTTTAGTTATCAAGACATTGTTTAGATGGTCATGTGAGACTTTAGACTTCCACTGTGTTTTTAAATAAAGTTTGTTTGTTTGGATTTAAATAAGCTTTAAATTCCGCACTATTTCTATATATCGAATGTTATGAATGCTATGAGGCTTGTATCAGGCTCTTCAGAGTCTTGTACAGTGTGTCGCATCTAGGGGGTAGACCCGGGTTGTGACAAAAATAGTATCAGAGCACAAGATTTAGGAAATGGTTTTTAGGATTGATGTCTCACAAGCCACGTCTAGTAGAGTCTTGTTCATCAGTGTGAGTCGCGACACATCTATGAGTGAGAGGCTATAGGATGTTAGAAAGTTACACTTCTTTCATTATTCTTGAAGTGGTGCCTTCGAGTTTAGTTCTATAAGTGTCCTTTTCCTGATCCTTCTCTTGTATTTATAGGATCTGAATACAAGAAGGACACCTGCAAGGAGAGTGGAAGAGGAGGTGGTGAATGACGGAGCTCCTCCCGAAGATCCTCAAGGTCCTCAAGGTGACCAAGTTCCTCAAGACAACCAAATTTCGGTTGATGCTCAGGCCATGACTAATGATGAAATTAGGTCGACTTTTCTAACCTTAGCTCAAGTGACTAATGATGAAATTGGGTCCTCAAGTGAATGCTATTGAGAGTACTATGGCTTCTAGGTTGAGGGACCTTGTGAGGATGAACCCTCTAGTTTTTCTAGGATCTATTGTGGGTGAGGATCCACAAGATCCTCAGTGAATTCTATTGAAAAAGCGGAACTCCTATCAATTGAAGGATGTTGCCCAAATTTGGTTCACTCAATGGAAGAGTAATAGGCCGGTAGGAGCGAGGCCTATGGACTAGGAATTGTTCAAGGAAGCATTCCTTGGTAGGTTCTTTCCCCGTGAGAAGAGGGAGGTTAAGGTGGAGGAGTTTATCAACCTTATGCAAGGTAATATGAGTGTCCAAGAGTACTCCTTCAAGTGTACCCAATTTTCTAAGTATTCTCCATCTTTGGTGTCTAACCTTAGAGATGAGATGAGTAGGTTTGTTATGGGGATATCCGACCTAGTTGAGGAAGAGTGTCGTACAACGATTCTCCATGATGACATGAATATTTCTAGACTAATGGTGTATGTTTAATCTATTGAGGAGTCCAAGCTTAAGAGGAAGAATAGAGAGTCGAAGAGGTCTAGGTCCGATTAGCAAGGTCAACCTAGGTTCAACAATAGAGCTCCAAACCAAGATTATTCAAACACTCCTAAGGTTAACCAAGATAAAAGTGGTGGATCTCAATTCTCTAAGCCTACGTGCACCACTTGTGGTAAGAGGAACTATGGGAAGTGCTTAGCCGGTACTAGTGGGTTCTATGGGTGTGGGAAAAGTGATCATGAAGTGAGAAATTTCTCTACTCTTACGGCCAAAGGAAGGGAGACCAACCAAGCCTCTCTTAGTGGCTCAGATCTTGATGCTCCCAAGAGGAATCGTTGCTATGCTCTTCAAGCTAACAGGGACAAATGAGCTAATCCGGATGAAGGCACCAGTATGTGATAGTACCTTATAGATTGTGAATGTTATATTGAGGTTCCTATGTTGTTTTCATGTTTTCCTTAGAATGGGTTTACCTTTAAGGGGGAGATGGTATGTTGAATAGTAAGGTTGTGGAGAGTTTTGATAACATTATCACTTTCTTCTATTCCAATTCAAGCTTGAGACCACGACTTCCTTGTAGCTTGTTTTATGATTTGGAGTCATGTGTGAAAATGTGTTTCCATGATCTCCTTATGTTATGATTGTTTTGATGAATTTATGTTTAAATGAGAAAATGAGTTTTCATGATTGTGTTCCTCATGTTGATGTGCATATATAATGAGTTGCCTAAATGTTTCATGAGTTAACTTGCTGATCATGCTTAATTGTCTTTTGAGAAGAGTTGTATAATTTCCCTTATGATGTTGTAATGAGCATGATGTGAGTTGAAGAAGGAAGTTCCTCTAACGAAATGGGAAATGTTGATGTTTTTGTGCATAATGAGTGTAGATGTAGTCCCTACTTTCTTGGAATGCATTGAACTTGTTGATGTGGTGTTGATGTTTCCTCCTAGGATTAATCATTCATATTGATGTGTCATGCATGATGGGATGATAGTCTTGGGTCGTTATCCCTTAAAGTGTTTAACATGTCATTCGAGGATGAATGTTCCTAAGGGGGCATAATATAACGACCCGGAAAATGATAGGTTGAACTAGACCTTTAACGTTTGGGATAGTATGAATTTAAGTTGATATCTAGGCTGTTTTAGAATTTAAATGGAATAAGGGAGAAACTTAGGATGCAAAAAAGGACCTAAGCTAGAAAGATAGAGTGAAAGAGCCCTTGTTCTTTGTTGGACCAAGTTGGCGATGGGGCAGCATGATCGCCCAAGTGACTTGATGATGCGCCAAATTGCACTTGGGGTCACCTAGTGGGTTGTCCCCTTGGCCTAGGTTCTAGAACAGAGGGCGAGTTAAGTCGTAGCTCACCTACCGGGTTGGCGAATCTCCCATTCGTCTTCTAGATCGCCTAGTGGACTGCCCATTTAGGGAGCTCACTGAAAAAATTGGGTGAGCCAAGGGTCCACTTGGTGAGCCATTAGGGTCAAAGGGCGAGGTTAGTCGGATAAGCTGTAAAATTTTAATTTAAAACATTAAGGGTCCTTAGTTCTTTTCCAAAGTTCAGTCCCTATTATTTCATTCTTTTCCTAGTATCTATATAACCTTTTTAGGCTTGAAATTCCTTCAATCAAGTCACTTTTTAAGAAAACCCAAATCAAATCAAAAGTGTTCCTCCTCTCAATATGTCTCTCTCTAGAAATTCCCAAAGAAGAAGAAGAAGTGGGAGGTAGGATTGTGGACGCAAGGTGTTCTTCCTCAAATTTCTTGGGGATTCACAAGCAAGTATGGTGATCCTTCATCTAGGGGTAGCTTTCACCCCTAGAGTCCATTCAATGTTAGTTTTCAAAGGTTTCAAGTTTATGAAAAACCTAGGGTTTTACTCAATCTCATGGGTTCATTCACCAAACGATTTCAAATGGTTATTAATGATGATTATGATTGTATGACTGTTTCATTGATGATTTATGATGGAAATACTCTATGAACCCATGAATTCTCTCAATTCCTAAATTGTAACTTTATCAAGTGAGTTTGTTGTATATGAAAGCATGTGAATAGAAATTATCTAAATTTCTTTGGGTTATTGAATTGTGTCATTATCCATGACTTAATTATAGTAAATTGTTGGTGTGTTGGCAATTTGAGATTCATGGCCCTGAAGGCATGTTATAAGGAATTGAAATATTATCATGATATCTTGTATATAAATGTGAATTCAATGAAGTTAACGGGATCATGTTGTGAATGTAAATGTGTTATTATTGAAAGGCTATTTCTCAAGTTGACACTCATGAATGTGATGATAGAATGTGAAGGGTTTCTATAATGTGAAGTGATATCTTGAATTGGTAGGCTTAGGCATCCTTTTCTTGTATAAATGAAAGTAATGTTGATCGATATGTCTTGAATTGGTAGGCTTATGCATCCTCTTCTTGTATAATAAATGTGTCTTGACTGATGAATATGAATCCATAGGCCAAAGGCATTCCTATCATAAATGAATGATGAAGTTTTCAAGGCTATGTCTTGAATCGGTAGAACTAGTGTTGGTAGCCCTTCATGATGAGTCTAGAATCTAATGTGATGAAAATCCTTCAATTGGTAGACCTAGTATTGGTTGCGTTTTCATGTGTGAAATGATGAACCTTGTATCGGTAGGTCCAATGTTGATGGCACCCTTATTGGAAAGTAAATGAGCTATCCTTAATGTGCCATGAATCGATAAGCTTATTGCATTCCTTTCATGTGTAATGATGTGTTTTGAGTCGATAAGCTAATGACATTCCTCTCAAGCACAAAAATAAAAAGTAAATGAACTGCTCTATGGGAATGGAGGTTAAGCACCGAGTGGATATGGTAAGATGGAAACTCTCCCAATGTTAGGCTAGGGTTCCAATGAACATCTTCCTATCTCATAAATATGTTCCCACATAGGATATTAGCCAGTGGTTTCTACCTACTCTAAAATATTGTCGGTCCTACCTTAGGCAAGTAGGCCACCTCTCTATGGTGTGGGTCCATATGACACCGGATTCCATGGTTAGCTCTCATGGTCCTTGTCGGTTAATGCCTATTCCCTTCATGTGAAATATGAACTATGATTTCTTGAGAAGTTCTATGAAGTATGGGCGGTAGTATGGGATGACATCCATGCATTGCACGAGTAGGCTTTGATAGGGTCATAGTGAGTTCTCTAATGTCTTAATGATTAATGTATGAAAGTGATCTTAATGAAGCTAATGAAGAATGTAAACTTAATTGTCTAATGTAATGACGCATGTTGTACTCGGGTTGTATTCTGAGTTATTTTCCCTTGTCATGTCTTATGAAATATTTATGTCTCTTATGTATGAGTATTGTGTAAAGATGGAAAAGATGAATGGTATGTTCACTTTTGGTGACCTTAATGTGGTACTTTAGTGTGGATGGTGGTTTGGGACGCTATCCATACATTGCACAAGGTATAGCATGAGGGCTACTTGAGGTGAAGGATTAATGTGAAGGTAATGGGTTATATGTTGATTGAGTTCTAATGTTATGTTATTGTAACGACTCGGAAAATGATAGGTTAAACTATAGCCTAAATGTGAGGATTAATGTCAAGAGTTAAGGGGTTTAGTGGTGAAACATTAAAGTACGTATTAGACCCCTAAGTTTAGAACAGCTTCTAATGTTTGGTTGAGCGTGCAAGGTCAAGAGCTAAGCCAAGAAGGGGCAAGCCTAAGGCAAAGGCCAAGGTTGCCCCAAGTTTTGGCTGTACACTTCCCTAGGACCACGACCACTTTCACGACCAGTGGTCTTGACCACGGTCCGTGAAAGGGCTCGTGAAGGTCCCTTAGGCATATATGAGGCATGGAATTGAAGCCTAGCCACTACCTAGTAATCACAACCTTCACCACGATTCGTGGTCTTGACCACGAATCGTTGAAGGTGTCGTGGTCTTGCCTTGGCATTGTGGGAGCCTAGGGTGCATGAGACACCATCTAGACACTACTTACCATCACCACGAGGGACTTCACGACCTGTGGTGGCCACCACAAGTCGTGGTTCTACTTGTGGGTGGCAAGGCAGTGTGAACAAGAATGTGCCAAGTCAAGGCACCCCTTCACGAGCCATTTCACGACTCGTGGTCATGACCACGGGCCGTGGGAAGGCTCGTGGGATTGCCTTAGTTTGGTGGGAGTTGTGCATGATTTAGGAGGCTACTGCACCAAAGACCACGGGCCCCACCATGAGCCGTGGTGCCCTAGATAGTCCGTTAAGGTGGACGTGAAGGTCACTTGGCCACATGGAAGGCAAGGCAACTTTTCCTAGCTACTACCTCCATGCCCACGACCATCACCACGACTCGTGGTCTTGACCACGGATCGTGGGAGGTCTGTGGGACTTGCCTTAGGCCTTTGAGGGATTGGCAAGTTGGTGGAGTGCACTGGTCAAGGGACCACGGGCACCAAGACTGCCCGTGGTGCCCTTCACGACCCGTCAAAGTGGGTGTGGTCCCTGACAGGGCTGGCCAAATTAAGGGTCTTTAGGTAATTTCATTTTATTTAATTATTAAATGGAATTGATTTTAAATGGTTTATATCACTACTATATATAGTTTTAAGTCCTAAAATAAGTCATTAACTCATTATTTCTCTAAAACCCAAAAGAAGTTCTTCCTTTCAAATATTCTCTCTAAACTCAAGGAAGAAGAAGGAAGCCATTGAAGCTAGGGTTGGTGGATTCCAAAGTGTTTCTTCTTCAATTTTCGTGGGGATTCAATAGAAAGGTATGGTAGTCTTCATCCTTGTCTAACTATTCATTCAAGGAGCCAATTCCCAAGTGATTTCAAGCTATCAAAAACCTAGACTTTTACTGAATCTCATGAGTTCTTTCATCAAACGATTTCAAATGGTTATTAATGACATATTATGATTTTATTAATGTTTAATTGGTGATTCATGATGGAAATACTCTATGAACCGATGAATTCTCTCAATTCCTAAATTGAGCCTTTATGAAGTGGGTTTGATGATTATGAAAACTTATGAATGGAATTTGTATAAATTGCTTGGGATGATTTAAAGGCGATAGCTCTTTTCACCAAGGAATTGGGGCTTAGAGCTATGAGCTATAACACATACGCAAGAAGGAAGAATGCCATAATGGGCGGGTACGCTAAGGAAGGGGAGTCACTTGCTTGTTTGGTGTGTTTGGAACCGGGTTGTTTAAAGCTACCCTTTCTTGAAGAAAGAGAACCTGGGCCCAGGTCTTGGTGTATTTTGACATGATTCTCAATACGCTATCTAAACTAGGAAAGTCAGTGAGGAAAGGTGGGACAAAGAAAGCTCTACTTCGGGTAGCTGGGTGCATCAACCTCTTTCTTTCACAGGAGAGGGGACAATACGCTTTAAGGAGCTTGGGCTACTCAACCGATAGGAATAGGGGCTTGTTTCCACAACTGAAAGAGAATCTGAAGCAGGATCGGAAACAGAATAAGATTGAGGAGCGGAAAGCCACTTGGCTCAAGCCGAGGAGCGGAGTAAAACATTGAATTGTATCATTATGTATGCCCTAATTATGGTAAATTGAAGGTTTGTTGGTGATTTGTGATCATGGCCTTGAAAGGGAAAGTTATGACTAAATTACATGTTGAAGTAGAATTGAGCTTGAACTATTGATCCACTAGAAAGGTGGAGGTGTTTAATTACTATGTATGTTTATGATGTGAAATATATGTGTGTGTGATCTCTATGAATGTATTATAATCATGTTTAGAAGGAAATTGTATGAATGATGATGATCATGTAAAAGTCTATTCTCACATACACACACTCATGAATGACTAATGAATGAAGTTCTACGATAATGTTGATGATGATGGGTTAATTGAAACGCTATTCTCAATTGTACTCTAATTAATGTTAATAACTTGTTGTGAAAGGACTTTCTCACAATAATGGGTTCTTAGTTGAAAGGCTATTCTCATCTTTGAATCTATGAGCTTTCCAATGAATGAATAAATGTAGGATTTAGGATGGATGCTCATCCGGGAGTTGAGACAGAGTATCTAGTAGCAATCCTTTGTCCCCGAACTAATGTAATGAATGTAATGTATTCCGTGGGGAATAATGCTAAGCACTGAGTGGACATGGCTTGAGATGGGTGTTCATGCGGGAGTTGAGGCGGGGTACCTAGTAACAATATCTTGAGATAGATGTTCATCCATGAGTTGAGGCAGAGTATCTAGTAGCAATCTCCCTATCCCTTAAGTTATGTGCCCACATAGGTCTAGCTACTGGATTCACTTAAGATAAAGAACAATAGTCCTACCTTAGGCAAGTAGGAATCCCTTATCTAGTGAGGGTGACACCGGGATTCCATGAATTGCTCACATGGTCTATGTTGGTTAAGGCTTACCCACACAAAGAATTTTAATGAACTATGGCTTCTTAAGGATGCACTACTTAGTGTGGGTGGTGGAATGGGACACCATATCTGCATTGCACAAGTAGGCTTTGAGAGTAGTCATGGTGTGTTCCTTTATAATGTTAATGAAATGAATGGGCTCTTATGATGATGTTTATGAACAATGCTGATCTAATGTCTAATGAATGAAGGTTCTCTTAATGTAATGAAGCTAATGAAGAATGTGACTTATGCTTAAATGTAATGATGCATGATATTCTTGGATTGTATTATGAGTTACTTCCTTGTTATGATTTATTGTATATGAATGTGCCTTGCCTATGGTGACTTCAAAGGAGTACCTAGTGTGAGTAGTAGTATGGGATGCTACTTGCACATTGCACAAGTATGACTTAGAGTTGTCTTAGGTAATGGTCCATATGTGATGATATGACTTATGTAATGTTTATGTCTCTTATGTATGAGTATAGTGCAAATATGGTAAGGTTTAATGGTAAGTTCACTTGTGGTGACCTTAAGGTGGTACCTTAGTGTGGGTGGTGGTATGGGACGCTACCCATACATTGCACAAGTTATAGCTTGAGGGTTACTTAAGGTGAAGGCTTAATATGAAGGTAAGGGTTCATGTGTTCATTATGTTCAAATGTGAAAAATATGATTGGAATGTTGGTTGCCACTTATATTATGCCTCTTTTATCAATGTTCATGAAGTTTTACCAAAATGGCATATAGCATGACTTTCAAAATCAAATGTCTGTTTTAAGCATGTTTTTGCATGGCTATCATACTTAGTATTTAATTGTGCTAACCCATATGTTCTTCATGTTTTTACTACAAGTGTAGGTTCCGACAAGTGATTGAATTCTTTCTAGTGAAGCTTGGATTAGATCTCTCCAAGACATCTTTTGGTATGTTCTCATAGATCAAGGACAAGGACTTTTATGTTTCTAGTTCTTCATGTAATAGACTATTTTTAGATTTCTATTGAAAAGAGTCGTGTCCCTACTCTTGTTTAAAGTTTTGTCTAAGATGGCCATGTTAGATGTAAACTTCCGCTTGCTTTTAAATGAGTATTTTGATGTTTGATTTATAAAGAAATTTTAAATTCCTCACTATTTCTATATATCGAATGTTATGAATGCTAAGAGGCTTGTATGAGACCCCTTCGGAGTCGAGTACGTCGTGTCGCATCCGGGGTCTATTCTCGGGTCGTGACAGTTATTATTTGTATGATGATTATACTTGTATTTTAAGTCTCCTATACTAATGTACATGATATTTCTAAAAAGTTGCATAATGCATGGTTTCCAACCAAAATGTCCGTTTTTAAAGCATGTTTTTGCATTGTCATCATACTTAGTACATTTTTGTGTGCTAACCATTATTTCTCTTATTTTACTACAAGTGTAGGTTCCGGCAAGTGAGTTGCTTCTCTCTAGTTCAATGTGCTTGGATTGAGATTCCTCCAAGGCTAAGAAGTGGTATGGCCTCATAAATCGATGACAAGTACTTTAGAAGTTTCTTTCTTTCATGTAATAGACAATTCTAGTCTTTCCAATTGTAAAGAGCCGTGACCCTACTTTAGTTTTCAAGACATTGTTTAGATGGCCATGTGAGACTTTAGACTTCCGCTGTGTTTTAAATAAAATTTGTTTGTTTGGATTTAAATAAGCTTTAAATTCTGCACTATTTCTATATATCGGATATTATGAATGCTATGAAACTTGTATGAGGCTCTTCGGAGTCTTGTATGCCGTTTCGCAATGGGGGGTGCCCTGGGTCATGACACGACCCAAGCCTTTGATGTTTTAAATTTTGTTTTTCAATAAGGGGTGTTGATTTTGTAGGCTGAAAAGTGAAAAGTGTTGGAAAAATGGTACTTTGGCGACCCAAAAGTACAGTCGGCGACCCCTGACATGGATCGCCGTTAGAACCACCTAGCTTGAAGGGGAACACTGTAAAACATGTCGAGCTAAAAGCTCAGTCGGTGACTCGACTAATAGGTCGGTGAGCCCGACATTGTCTGTCGTTTGAACCCCTAAATTGCAGCGAGTTCTGTAAAACTCGGCGAGCCAAAATACCACTCGGCACATCGCCGAGTGGTTAAGAGGATGCGACTTACTTCACCGAATGGAGTGAGAACCGAAAGGTTTTACAGGACAAATGGTTTAAAATTTCAAAATCCTTAATCTTCTCACATTATCAACTCTTACACTCTAACCCAGGTACTATATTTTTTCATATTTTTTGTATTTCTACTTTTGTATCTTTGAGATCTTTGCTTGGATTAATTTTGGATTCTTTGATGCCTAGCATTACAATCTCGTTTTTGGCATAAAGGTTGGTTTTCAAAACCCTATAATAAATTTATGGTTTAACTCGAATGTATTCGGTAAATTGTTGTTGAAAGTTGTTGGGTAGTATGATTTTATCATTGATTAACTATTGGATCGCCCGTATTGAATTGAAGTTGCGCCTAATTGAGCATATATGGTTGATTCTCGTGTTGTGCTTGTTTAAAATAGAGTCTAAATGGGTGGGTTGCGATGAAATTATGTTGGGTCTAGTGGGGTAAAGTGTGAGTAACCCCGAATTGTGCTAAATGTTGGATTTTTCTCAATGATGGAGAGGTTTACATTATTCTTCACGGCAAAAGACGTCAAATGGCCAATTTTGGCCAAATCGGGGGAAGTCTAAGTATGTCGAGGGCATGTAGTATGGGTGTTACCTTAATTTCACAGTGTAGGTGTTTAATTTTGTTTCCTAGGGCTGCGGGCATGATTTTGAAGTGAATGGTGAAAATTTTGCAAGTTGGGCTGCTTAGCAAGCTGAGTCGAGCTCGCCGAGTGGTTCGGCGATTCACTAAACACCACCTTGATAGCCCTTAATTTCTTTAAATTGGTCTGTTTGATTTTGTAACTTTCGGTGATATGCCTGATCTCACCGAGTTCACTCCGTGAATCGTCGAAAGTCCTGCTTGCTCGCCTTTCTGCGCCCCTAGATTCTAAAAATACACAGTAACTTTCGGTGGACTACTTCTAGTTCACTGATTTGTGTCGGCGATCCGCTGAAATGCCCTGGACATCATCGATCAGCCTTGACTTTTTAAAGTTTTTGTGCTGGAACTTTCGGCGAGCCCGATCTAGCTCGCCAAAGTGATTCAACTAGCCTTTCTACAACTTATTTTTTGCAATTTTTTCAGGAACCTTTTTTAATGTTTTTCAATGTTATTTGCAGAAATGGTTAGACCCCAAGTGTCCAGAAGAGACATGCCGCCCAGCAAGTGGGCATGTGGAGTGACTATTAATGAGAATGCAATTGCATCCCGAGCACATGAAACAAAACTCCCTACAAATGGAGGCAAAGGCAACGGAAAGGGCAAGGCGCCCGTGGTTGAGACACCGAAGGACTTCTCCGACAGTGAGGGGTTCTACGAGACTCACCTCACCGCATCAGACTACTAGCGGGATTCGCGCGATTCTTAAGCTTTCTTCTTTGAGCCTGAGGATGACCAACTTTTATAGGCCCGGAGAGCAAAGCTTTGCTCACAAGGGATGCATGATCCGTTTAGGATCCCAGTGCCTTAGACTCCTCCTCCTCCTCTAGCTCCAACACAGACTGCGGTCCCTGTGCCACATGTACATGATCCTCATCCCCGGTATCTCAACACCTTAAAGGCCGAGGAATTGAGGGCTATTCTTGAGAAGAATAGATTTTCCATAGATGGTGTGGTGGATAGGTACCCAGAGATATGGAACACTCTCAAGTTCCATAAGTTCCAGATTTTCACTAAACCCCAAGGCCCTTATATTTACATTTGGGTCTGGGAGTTTTATTCGGCCTATGGTGAGCTGATCCCTAAGTAGAAAAAGAAGGCCAACATGTTCAGGCCGGCTGATTCTGGGAATGTCAGAGGCAAGAAAGTGAACTGCAACAGTTCTAACATCAATGCGGTTCTTGGTGTAGTTATGACTTTGTGCACGAATATATCGATCTGATTAAGAAGAAGACGTTAGAGGATCTTACGGGTTAGCTGGCACCCCTTCTCTCTGATGTTACCCCGAGATGGCTTGAGGCTGGAGCGCAAATAGAGAAAAGAGATCTTAATGTGGCAGCTAGGTACTAGTTTGGGTTTATCAGCAACACAATCATGCCATCCCAGAACGAGTCTATCCTCAGACACCGGAAGGAAGCTTGTCTATGGTCTATCATTAATCGTCAGGAGATGAATTTAGGGATGTTGATTTAGCAGGAGATGGCCATGCGGGCCAAATAGAGATAGACTTCACTCCCATTCCCGGTGTTGGTAACCGAGCTATGCAGACGAGCCTATTTTCCTAGAGATTAGAAGACAGATGTGGAGGTAACACCCACTTCCTCTACTGACATCCGACGTATTGAGATCGAGTACCAGAGGGATGAGGCTGAAAGAAGGAGGGCAGCCCCGGTGGATAGATCCATGGAGGTTAATGTTGATATGATTCCTTCAGAGGCAATTATGCCTACTCCGGCCACTAGGCCTTCAGGTACATTTAGTTCTAGTCCATCTGATACCCCTGCTACTTCTGCTGCACATCCTTCTCCCAGATCTTCTTCTGTTGTTGCTATTACTTCTGCTACTAGGACTCCGATCACCCATGTCATGCTCTACAAGATGGTCCATTTAGACCAGTCTGCTGATATGCATGCCTCCTAGTTAGAGGCACCTATTCTTGGAATGACCGAGAGGGCCATTGTTGTTGCGTTGACACCCCTCCGAGCTGAGATCGATAGCCATAAGTTGGTCCTAGATGCCCTGACTATGAGAGTGGCAGAGTGTGAGAAGGGCCAGGGAGCCACTGATGAGGTGACAGCCTTAAAGGCTGACATTACAGAGCTGAGGAAGGATGTGGACCATCTGAACACCACACATTTTACTTCATTATTTGGAACTGTGGAGATTCCAGATGGCCTTTTTATTTTTGCACCGTTGTTCCTGCATATTCTAATGTGCCTCCGGCTACCACCGGAGATGAGGTTAGAGTTGATGAGGCCATTTCTGAGTCTGAGACTGAGATTGGTGATGAGCAGCTTGGTGTTCGTGAAGAGACTGTTTATGAGGAATTGGTTGACTTGGAGGGTGAGATGTTTGAGACTGTGAGGCAGGTGTCGCTTCAGGATATCTCGATGGTGGGGCCCAATGGAGCCAAGGTTGATGAGACACCGAGCACTGATGCCCAGACAACTAGAGCGATGGACATGCAGACTTCACCCAGGCTTAGCCTAGCAGGATGATCTTTCCCCTCCATCTCTGTTACTTACTAGTCTGTTTTAATTTTTTGTTGCATTTGAGGACAACTGCTTTTTTTTTTTGTGGGGTAAGGTATTTCAATACCTACCTCCTATGGGCTATGTTGTGATTTTTTGTGTTTATTTTAATATTGTGTATCATTGGTTTATATATAGATATCCTAATTGTGGTATTGTGGTTGTTCTTAGCTTGTGGCCCATTGTTTTGATTTGAAAGTGGTTTTGAACCAATTTTAAAATATTGCCACCTCTTGTGTGTGTGGTTGTTGATGTTCTTGTGCAATTTTGAGTGTCAGTTGTGGTCAATACCGATGACTTGAATAGTGCTCTTAATTGAACAAAATAAATGTGCGGCTACGATGAGGCATACTAAGTTACATAGGCAATATCCAATCTTTTAGCATCTCATTGTGACTAGCCGGTTGTTGAATGAGTCTCTTGTGATGAACATTGCACACAAGCTAGAAAGTGTGGAGTCTTGTTTGAGAAATGTACCAATGCCTTGTGTGGTGAGGTGGTCTTGAACATTGTGCTAGATGACAACTCGAACTTGCCTAGTCGGTCTGATTGATTTAGTGAAGCGAGTAATTGAAATGATCTTCGGCAAAATTTTTGAAGAGTGAGCTAATTTGACATATACCTCTTTGTGGCCAACCTTGTGAGATGTGTGAACCTTACTTGGCACCTTTTGAGCCTATCCTTTTCTTGGAAGAAACTTGAGAAACTTTGACCTCTTTATCCCATCACCGATAACCTTCATGAAGTTGTAGTTTGTTTGAATAGTCAAGTTAGGCCAAAAGCCTAAGTTGGGGGTGTGGGGTGTGGTGAAAAACAAGGAAAGTCAAGAATTGTGAAGAACTTCCCCTTTGATCGATTGTCTTGAAAAAAATTGAACCCTATATGTCAAAAAAAAGAAAGGAAATAGAAGAGATCAAAAGAAAAGAAAATGACTAAAAAAGAGAAAAAGTTGTGAAATAAAGTAGTGAAAATTGCAAAAGATATGGGGTAACTGTGATTCATTTTAATTTGAAAAATGGGGTGGAGTGCTTGATTGTGAAAGAGAAGGAGAAAGAATGTTTTTTCAGGCCATACTTCATGAAGGTAGAAGCTACCAAGCCTAAATGACCATACCATTTCACTGAGCCGTATTACAAGCCTTTAAAAAGACCTTTGTGATTTTTAGTGAGTTGAAATGAATGTTGATTGGAAAATAGGGCAATCCTATTAGTGGACTAATGCATGCGTTCATCTATGTGAGTGTGAGAGTTGTATTTGATTTTGGGACTTCCGGGACTTTCAATTCTTGAGATATTTTGTGTGATTATGGAATAATCTTTGTTGTGAGGGCATTTGAGTACCTTCATTGAGCTTGAAATTTCATTTGAAGCAAGTATTGCGAGCTTGAGTACACTGGAATTTGGTGAGTCACAATTTCAAACTTTGAGTACACATTTGATCATTGTATGAGTAGTTTGAACCTTGTTGTGTGCATTTATGTTGAGTCATGCAGCACTATGTGTTGATGAGTCCGAGATTTCCACTCATTTAGGGCTTTGTTTTGATTGAATAAGTGTCCTCAAATGGCTATTTTATGCTCTAAACTGATGTTAAAGTGCTGATTTGCAGCTTTGGAGGCTAAAGAGCAAGGCAAGGACAATACCGAACATAAAGGAACTAAAAGCTGAAGAACTGAAGAAAAGTGATCCTGGTGATTATCATGACCACTAGGCTCACCGCCTAGTGGAGCTTTAGCTCGCTCAAGTTCCAGCATGCCAGCCTTGGGAAAAAAGCCAGTCGGCGATAAAAATGGGCATTTGGTGAATTGCCAATCTGTTCCGCGATAAGAAACTTGATCCCCCAAAGTTACAGAACTTGGTGTTGGAAGAGAGAAAACAGCGGATCACCGAACCACTCGGCGAGGCGCGAGTTATCCCGCCGAGTGGACTTTTAGGCCAAAATGCAGGCAAATATAAATTTGATTTTAAAAGAAGTTTTGAGGAGTTCTGATCCCCGTGTTTTAGATTTAGAGTTTTCTCTTAGTTTTAGAGTTTTTGTAGACTTTCAGGATTTCTAAGCTTAATATTGAGGATTTGAAAGTGGGACTTTGAATTTAACCCTTGGTAAACATTGTAGAGGCTTGGAGACTTTTACCCAACTGATGGCTAATCGAGTTGGTAATTGTTGTTACCTTTTTATGATGTTCAGCTAAAACCCCAATTCTTGGGGTGTGAACATGTGATTATGGGCTGAATAATCTTATGGGTATTGTTAATTACTGATTTAAATTGCTTAATTGAAGTGGGTTTAATTGATAGTTGTGTTTTAATCTAAGAATTATAGTAGGAAATGCAATTCGAACATAGAATTCTGGTTTGCTTAAAAAAGAGGTTTTAGAACCAAAGCTTTCAATTGATGATTATAGTTATTAGGTTGATATGGGTTTAGCTCAAAAGAATGAATCTTAATCTCGATTCTACCTATCTAACTCGAGAGAGTAGATAAATTAAGGTGTGGGATGTTCGTATTTGCTAAGCTTGTTGATGTTCGAAATAAATCACTTGAATCGTGATAGTTGTTTGAGAGAAAGCTATCTGACTTATAACCTTGCCTACCTACTGATATTTAGCTATTTATTAGTATTTTCAATTACCCGTATAGTGAAATTTTCTTATAAACGATCAGATCTCGAGAATTCCTCTTAATATTGTTTTATCCCCTGTTTTCATTATTGTTTCAGTTGTTAATTGCAAATCCAAACCCCCATGACATTCGTTGTCAACCCTTTAAATTTGTTTTATGTTTTTGATAATTTTTATTCCTATAACCACTTAGACCACGTTTGCACTTCATAATTGAATTTGAACATGTACCCCTAAATTTGTCAACTCTTCGTTAGGTTTTATACTAGCTAATGATCATTTACACCTAGAATTGGATGAGGTGTACTTCTGACGTTTTTCTATCAGGACCCCGACCACTGACCGTGGTCTGGCCTATGGTCCGTAGATCAGGCCTTGGTCCTGAGTCTCTTCAACATTGGTAAGGTGGCTAGTCCACGGAACACAATACGGTCCGTGGTCCAAACCACGAGCCATGGTTGGCCTCCGTGGCTGGAACATGTAACTTCCCCAATGTGGTTTCATTTCCCTTTTTCGGGTATAGGGTGTAACAATATCTCCCCCTTGGGATCATTCATCCTCGAATGAGATTGAAACTGGTTCTAAAAGATTAGGAGATGAACTAGCAACCCAACCTACAATTAAATGCATACAGTCAAGGAGGAACTATCGACTCCAAGCTTGGACGTTCTTAAAACATCATAAGATGGGCGGAACTAACTCTAACAGTGCATCATGCATGCAATGCACATATACAAGGAGGAAACATCAACTCCCAAATAAACATACTCAATGCAAAATAAGGAAGTAGGAACTACTTCTAGCAACCCAATATGCATGAATTTTCAAAATTAGTCATGTTCAAAGAGGAACTACTCCAAGCTAAAAGCATGCTAAACATAATCGCACAGAGCTCATATGCAATTCGTTCTCAAATTGCATTGGTAAAGCATGTTCATCAATTCATCTCCCGAAGCCTATTGACAACTAATATTCAATTCACAACAACGTAAGGAAAATCAATCATGTAAACTCATTTTCTTTAAAACACAAGTTTTTCACAAACATGCATAACATAAGGAAATTAGAGAAACACATAAAACACATGACTCCAAAACAAAGGACAAACCAAGAGGAACTCATTACCTCAAGCTAGAATAGGAGTAAAAGGAAAAATATGAGGATATTAGGACATCATATCGTCCTCAACCTCCAACGTAGCACCCTTAACTAACTGATTCCTCCACAGTACCTTCACGGAATCTGTTTCTTTAGTTCCCAACTTCTTAAATTCCCGGTCTAAAATCTCAACCGAAACTTCCTCATATGAGAGACTTTTATCAAATCCCAAACCTTCTAAGGGAACTATGGATGTCGGATCTCTAACACACTTCTTAAGCATAGAGACATGGAAAATAGGATACACTGGTGCCAACTCATTCGGCAGGTCTAACTCATAAGGAACCATACCAACACCCCTCAAAATATGATATGGGCCTACATACTGGGGACTAAGACTCCCTTTTTTACCAAACCTCATTACACCCTTCATGGGTGAAATTTTAAAGTTTACCCAATCATGAATATCAAACTCTAGATCCCTTCTTCTTAGATCGGCATATGACTTTTGCCAACTTTACGACATTTTCAACCTTTCTCTTATAAGCCAAATTTTCTCTATGGCCTTTTGTACCATTTTGGGACCTATTAAGGCAACTACACTCCCTCAAACAAACCTATATGAGATCTACACCTCCTACCATATAAGGCCTCAAATGGAACCATAGAAATACTCGAGTGATAACTATTGTTATAGGCAACCTCATTCAATGGCAGATGGTCATCCCAATTACCCTTAAAACCAATCATAAGCCCTTCATATATCTTCCAAAGTTTGGATAGTACACTCTGCTTGCCCATCAGTTTGGGGATGAAAGGTCGTGCTTAGTTTAACACGAGTACCAAGACCCTCTTAGAATGTCTTCCAAAACTAAGAAGTGAATTAGGTACCACGATCGGAAATAATGGACAAAGGCACTCCATGCAACCTTACCATTTCTCTCAAGTACATCTTGGCATAGTCCTCCACCGAATAAGAAACCTTAATTGGAAGGAAATGAGCCAATTTCGTCATCGGATCTACTATAACCCAAATAGAGTCATGTTGTCACCGGGTGCGAGGCAAACCAATAATAAAGTCCATATTCAAGTATTCCCACTTCCAAGTAGGAATGCTAATATATTGGGACAAACCTCCTGGTTTCTGATGCTCAACCTTTACTTGTTGGCAATTTGGACACTTGGTCATAAATCCCGCAATAAGTTTCTTCATCCCATTCCACCAATAGACCTCTCGTAAATCACTATACATCCTTGTGGCTCCCAGGTGAATGTAATACGATGAACTATGGGCTTCTTTCAAGATCTGTTCCCTCAAGTCATCCACATTCGAAATGCATAAATGATTTTTGTATCTAAGCACAACATCTCCCCACTGGGAGAAAGCTTCAACGGATTTCTTAAGCATCGCCTCTTTCAATCCTACAAATTTTGGATCAATACCTTTCTTGACTTTCGAATCTGCTACAAAAGACGATTCAGAACCATTGTGACCCATAACACCACCTTTGGCGGAGTCCACTAGTTAAACACCTTATCATGCCAATCTATGAACATCTCAAACCAACTCTTTCTCTTCTGCATCAATATGAGAAATACTACCCATTGATAACCGACTAACAACATCCTCTACCACATTAGCTTTACCGGGGTGATAAAGAACACTCATGTTATAATCTTTCAATAACTTAAGCCACCTTCTTAGCCGTAGATTGAGATCTTTCTGATTACATACATATTGCAAACCCTTGTGGTCGATAAACACATCTACATAAACTCCATACAAATAGTGTCTCCAAATCGTTTGAGCAAAAATGACCACCGCTAATTCAAGGTCGTGAGTAGGATAATTCTTCTCTTGGATTTTAAGTTTCCTTGAGGCATAAGCAATAATTTTCCCATTTTTCATAAGCACACACCCTAGCCCAATTCTCGAGGCATCACAATAAACCACAAAATCATTCATCTTTTTCGGTAAGGTCAACACCAGAGCGGAAGTAAGTCTATCTTTCAACTCTTGGAAACTCTTCTCACATGCTTCGGACAATAAAAAACATGGCCTTCTTTTGAGTCAAAGTCATCAAAGGAGAGGCAATTGAAGAAAATCCATCAATAAACCATTTATAGTAACCGGAAAAACCAAAGAAAATTCTAATATCGGAAGGAGTTAGAGGTCTAGGCCAACTCTTTACCGCATCCGTCTTCTTAGGATATACCTCAATAGCCTTAATCAAAACAATATGGCCAAGGAAAGCTACAAACCTTAACCAAAGTTCATATTTCCTAAACTTTTCAAAAAGTTGTTGGTCATTAAGAATTTGCCACACGATCCTCAATTGATCAATATGATGATCCTCACACCTTGAGTAGATCAAAACATCATCAATGAACACAATCCCAAACATGTCAAGGTACTGTCTAAACACTTTATTCATCAAGTTCGTAAATGCCACCAGAGCATTAGTCAACCTAAATGGCATTACTAAAAACATCTAATGACCATACCGAGTTTGAAAAGCCGTCTTTGAAATGTCATCATCTTTCACCCTCAATTGGTGATAACCCGATCGGAGATTAATCTTAGAGAAATGACTTTCCCCTTGAAGTTGGTAAAATAAATTATCTATCCTTGGGAGAGGATACTTATTCTTAATAGTCACCTCGTGGAAGACGGCGATGAACTACACCAAAGGGTGAATCGCCAAGTTGATCGGCGATTCCTACTAACGACGCCAAATGATCTGGTGCATCACAAATTTGTGAAAACTATAAATACTAGTTAGAGCTAAAGTTTTAAGAGTCGAACAATTATTATAATTTTTATATAGAATACTACTTTTTGATAATTTTTCTCTATGTTTGAGAGGGTTTTGAAGAATTGAAAACCTAAAGGGTTTCATCTTTAAGATTTGGATTTGGGTGTCTTGGATTCTTCAATTTTGGCCTGTACCAAGACTGATATCTTCATACCCAGTTGAATATGAGCTCAATTTGGTATAAATTTCTATCGCTTATACATGTGTGGCTAAAAATTCCAATTCTTGGGGTGTGACTTAGCGAATATGGGTTAAGATAATTGTTGGGTCTTGCTTGCTGATAGTCTATTTGTAGCTTAAATGTGATTTCTTTTAGTAGTTGTGGATGAACTTAATGAGGTTGTAGTTGCAAATATAATCACATATATGTGTTTTCGGCTTGCTCGAGAGAGAGGCCGTAAAAATAAGTCCACTAAATTGATGGTTAGTGCGAGTGGGTGAACCCTAGTCCCATGTCCACACATTAAGCTCAAGAGAGTGAGTGGATTAAGGCATAGTCTGGTCTTCATGCTGCAAGTGGATGTCCTAGAGGAACGCAATTGAATGGGGTAAGTTGCTCTAGAGAGAGCTTATCCCCCTTAAAGTTTAACCTAGTCAAAATTATTCTATGATTCTTCTATCGAAAGCATGTACCCAATAATCTAGCTTAACCCGTATTCTATCACATCTCAAGGATCCCCTCTCATTACTTAGAGCTCTTTGTTTATGTTGCAATTTTTACTTACTAGTGACAAAACCCCATTGTTAATTGACACTCTTGTGTCCCCCTTTAATTTACAATGTTTTTAATCGTTAATGTCTTTAGCTACGACTAGTTAGAACTAAATTTTATTTTTCTATTCATTCTCAAAACCACTCTCTTTGAAACAATCCCAACCCTTGGTTGGGTTACTAAACTACTCATGTAGAAGTGCATTGTGTAGAATTGGCTATAGATTTCATGAGATGAATTGATGAACATGTCCTAGCTTGGTGTTGAGACATTCTTCCTTGGATGAATGTTATAAGTCTAAATTGGATATAGTCTCCATGAGATTGTGTTCAGCGTGCTTTTAGCTTGGAGATGGTAGTTCGTCATTGAGTATGAGTAGATGTAGAATTTCATGCATTTGGGGTTTTAGATGTAGTTCCTACTTTCTTGTGTTACATTGAGTATGTTTATCTTTGAGTTGAAGTTTTCCTCCTTGGTTGTGTGCATTTAGAAGTGTTGCATGCATGATGTATTACTAGTCTAAAGTCGTAACCTTATGAAGAGCCTAGAACATTATTCGACCAAGAAATATTGTAACACCCAGAAATTAGTAGGCTAAACTAGAGATTGAAGTGAGGGTAAGAGTCATGGATTAACTCCCCGTACCTAAAATAGTGGTTTTTGAGTTAGAATGTCAACGTACCAACCCTCAATGACAAACTAGGGGCCTTTGAGGAAGACCCCTAGAAAAGTGCTCAAAAATGTTATTAAGATGAATTTACTTGTTTTCTATGTCTAACCCTAGTCTAATTGATGAAATTGAAGTAATGTGGGTTTATGCCTTGAAAAGGGAAATTGAGAATTTAGAGATAATCTTTTAGGGTTGATGATATGTGTAGTAATTGCTTGAGAGTGAAAGCATATAGATATAAATTGAATTAGATTAAAGTATATGTGATGGATCATGACTAGTAATGCTTGACATTGAGCCTTTATGATGATATATGATTATAATCACTTAAGAATGAAGTATGTGATAAGAGTGTCTTCTGATCTAGACCTATGTGGGGATTGTAAGAAATAAAGCTTTGAGAGTAAGACTTGTAGTTATTCATAGGGCTTGAGAGTAAAGCTTCAATGAGGATGGAAGACTATAGATAGAATTGTTGTGGAAGGTCCTAACCTACCTTTTGAATGTTTGGTTGTATGAAGTGATAGAATCACTTGAGTTATGATGATATCCATGTCTAATGTTAAAATTCTAGATATGATGACTAAAGGAATGACTTGAACCTCAAGGAGGTAAAATATGAGATTTAAGTATGTTTTATGAAACCTATGTATATGCTTAAGAACACTTTGAAAGTGCAGTGTTTATGATTATGATATGTTGTTGTGTTGTTGAAAGGATATTCTCATATACACACTTAGGCATGAATATGATATGAATGTGAAATATTTTCTCACATAATAAAGTTTCTAGTTTGAAAGGATTTCTCACCTAAAATGAATCTAAGAGTAAAAGTGATCATGGATGGTGATAGATGCTCACATATGATCTAATAAGCCTTCGTAGTGAACTAAAGCATACTTCAAGAAGTACCTTGTGTTTATTCAAAGGCTTTGTGTATGAATTATGTTAGCTTGAAGTAGTGATGTGATATCTCTTCATGAATGGCTTCACTTGGTAAGACAAGACCATTTCATGGTAGGTTGAGTAGGTATCAAGACACAAGGGTACCCCCTAGATGTAACAAGGAGTACTAAACCCCGGAAAGGTCTCGTACAAGCCCCTTAACATACCATAACATAAGATAATAGAAAAAAAGTGTGGAAATTTTAGAACTTTTTCCATACAATCGAAGTCTTTTATAAAAGCAGGCGGAAGTCTATAACACTTTGTCTCAAACCATCTAAAACAACTTGAATAAATTCTTGGGACACAGCCCATACAAAAGTCTAAAACATTAAGAAAGACATAAAATAAAGGTGACCACACCCTCGATGCTAAGAGGACTCATTAAGTCTTCAACTCATTGCTCTACTAGAAATCTATCCACGTGAATGGAACTCAATATTGCCGGACCCTACATTTGATAAAGATGTAGGCAAGAATATGTGTTAGTACAAAATGTACTAAATATGAAGGATAGCATAAATCATCAACATAAACATATAAGATGCATTAGTCAACATTAGACATATATCAAAATCATAAAAGACAATCACATAAGTCATAAGCATAAGAGACATCATAGAAAACATAGGCTATAAGCATAAGAGATAGCAACATAGTCATAGGTATATTCATTTCATCTAGTTTAACATAACATAAGAGAAACACTTCATATGTCACCTCAAGGCAACCTTTTTCAATGCATGGATAAGACCCCATAATCCCACCCATGCTAAGCAAGTCACTTTAGGCCCTCATTCGTAATTATCATCCCATGATCTCATCTTTAGCTTATTTCTCATAGACAAGGGAACATTAACCTTTAGTCAAATACATCAAGGAAAGCAACTTATAACACCAATCCACGTTAAACATACATCATTACATACACCATCATAACAAAAAAGAAACATACCATAACTACCCTCAAAGCATACTTGTGCAATAAATGAATAAGACCCCATAAATCACACACATGCTAAGTAAATCTTCTTGAGTAACCATAGTTCATAATTCATAATCTTGTTGTGGAAATTATCCTTAACTGACATAGACCATGTGAGCTTCACCTGGAATCCAGTGTTACCCACACTGAAAAGGGTTGTCCTACTTGCCTAAGGTAGAACCATTCTCTTAGATTTAGGTGGATCCAATAGCCAAGTAACCTATGGAGTCACATAGTTTATGGGATAAGGAGATTGCTACTAGATACCAGACCTGGACTCACGTGAGGGCATCCATCTCAAGAGATTGCTCCTAGAAACCTGGCCTCAACTCATGTGACGGCTTCCATCTCATATCAATATGCACTCGGTGCTAAAAAGTAATTCCCACGGAGTACTTATTAAGTCATAACTTGATTCATGTCTTACAGAAGGATGTCCTTGAAAATCAATCCAAAAGAGTTCATTAGGATAACTCTTAGATCATACGTGAGAATAACCTTTCACCGTCCATGTCTACATTTAACATTAGATTCAATTTTGGTGAAAATACCTTTCAACCTAGAATCTTCATTATGTGAGAAAATCTTTCACATCATGTTCATTATGTTTTCATGAGAATAACCTTTCAAAACATACAACAACATTATCATAATCATGTACACTTCACTCTCAAAGTGTTCTTAAAGCATATACATGTCTTTCAAAAAACATGCATAATATCATATCTTGCCCTTTCAAAGGTCAAAGCTTATATCAAATCAACACATCTAGAATTTCTACATTTGATATGGATAATAACAAAGCTCAAGTAATCAAATCATTCCATGCATAATCTCATATACTTATAATATAGTTCATGTGGGTAAAATTCTACCACAATAACACCATATACAAATCAACATACATAATAGCTTCATTCTTAAATCTTAACATTCGTAGTTCATCATATTAGCTTTTACCCTCAAGCCCTAGAAATCAAATTCATATCTACAAGCCTCATTCTCAAAGAAATACTTCACATGGTCATCATATATGCCTAATTCTCAAGACAATCTAACCACATGCTTAATTCTTTAGCAATTCTAGTAATGTATCATAATATAAACCAAATCTCAACACTACTAGTCATGATTCATCATATAAACCCTAATCTAATCAATTCATATCTACAAGCTTTACTTTTCTACAATTCATAATTAGGTGCTCTAACCACAAGCAATTCTTAAAGTAATTTATCCATCTTAGTGGATCACTTCTAAGCCCTAAATTTCCTTTTTCATGGAATAAAACCAAACTATATTAATTTCACCCTAGAATCTTAGGTTAATAATACATATATAATCATACTAAAAACATGTAATAACATCATAAACAATCATAATTGATCATAAACAATCATAATCCACTCCATTGGATCATGACCCATAACATTAGAAGAAATCCTAGTTTAACTTGGGGAAATCTTCTTCGAAATTGGGGAAAACATGGGAGCTGCATGGATGAAAGAAGTTCATGAATGAATAAGACATCATACCTTGATTACAAATCCTACTAAGCTTGAAACAATGGAGTCTTGACCTAGCTTGACCCTCTTCTTTCTAGAGAGAGGATTTTTGAGAGGGAATTTGGTTTCTTTTGGGGTATTTAGAAATAATGATTTTGATGACCTAATTTAGGGGTATAAAGTCTTTATAATGGTGTCATAAATTAGTATAAAAGGATTTCACTTGATATTAATTAAAATCGAAAAATCCCAAAGTACCCTTAGACTTAACCCTTAAAATCATCTCCAGGACACCACAAACGAGCACCCACCCACGGGGTGTGGACTGACCCACGGCCCATACTGGTGGGAGTTAGTTGGTGCCTGGGACATTTGGTCAACCCATGCTTTCTCCCCCATGGGGAGTGGACCTACCCAGAGGGAGTGGGTCCAGTCGTAGTCCACTATTTTTTGGTAGGTTTCAGGGGTCTTCCTCAAGGGCCCCTAGTTGGTCCTTGAGGGTTGGTGCCTTGACGTTGTAACATGAAAACCTTTATTTGAAGGTACGAGGAGGTACATTCACGGCTCATAACATCACGTCAAGACCTAGTTTAACCTACTAGTTTCTGGGGTGTTACAATATCTCCCCCAGGAACATTCGTCCTTCAATGACAATCTATACCCCTTACGGAAGTAAAAGACTCAAGACTAGCAGCCCATCATGCATGCAACATCAACATAATGCATAATTCAAAGGAGGTAACATCAACTCCATCTCAAACATACTCAATACACCACAAGGAAGTAGGAACTACATCTATCAACTCATTATGCATAAAAGCTCAACATTTCTCATATCTATAGGGGGAACTATATTTTCCAAACTAAAAGCCTGCTCAATATAGAGCATGTTCATCAATTCATCTCATGTAGCCAAATAGGTAACTCATACTTAATGCATAACAACATTAAGAAATCAAGCATGGAAACTCATTTTCTTTCAAAGCACTAGTTTTCATGGACATGCATAACATAAGAAAATCATGGAAACACCTATAAAACACATGACTTCACATAAAGAACAAATCATGAGGAACAGTCACCACCCAAAGGTATACCCTAGGTGTAACATGGCATACTTGACCCCGAAGGGGTCTCATACAAGCCCTTAGCATCATAATATAGGTAATATAAGTAAAATATGGGGAAAATTTAAACTTTTACAATCGAAGATATTTTCATAAAGCATGCGGAAGTCTTTCTACACTCTTTGTCTCAAACCATCTATTAAACTCTTGAATAAAACTCTTGGGACGTAACCCGTATAAGGTCTAAAACATAAAAGAAATGACATAAAGGAAGTATGGGTTTGTCCTCCAAGCTATGAGGACTCATCAAATCTTCAACTCTTCTTGCACCTCAGAAACCTAGCCTTTAAAGCAACTCAATCTCCAACCTACATTTGATTAGAATGTAGGCAATATGCGTTAGTACATAATGTATAAAGTATGAAAGCTAGCATAGCAATGTAAGACCATCTCAAAATGATTACTCAACGTAAAACATAAGCATATGGGACAATAACATAATCATAGCATAATAAGCATGGTTATAAATTAATCACGAACATAACAATCGTATAATCATAAGTCAACAAAAGACATAATTAATGAGCATAGGAGATCAGTCAGAATCACATAAGCATAATTGACTCCTAGTCACCTATACCATAATAGAACCATTCTCAAGTAACCTCAAAAGCATACACGTGCAAAGCAAGAATAGCATCCCATAATACCACCCAAGCCAAGTATACCTTTTTAGTCATCTTAATCATGGCCTATATACATGGTCAAGCCTCTAAGCTTCTATACCATAAGGACACCATAATTCTAAGTAACCTCAAAGCACACTTGTCCAATGCATGAAAGGCATCCCATACTACCCTTCACCCTAAGCATAATGTTGAAGTCATCTTAGTTATATCCACCCTCCTTTGGCCTCATTATAAACTTAACTATCATAACTAAGGGAATCTCTCACCTTTAGTCAACTATAGCTAGGAAGGGAAACTATAGCACAATCCTATCTCACAACTTTCTTTAGTAACCCTAAGTCATACTTTTGCAATGCATGGATAGCACCCCATAACACTATATGTACTACTTTTAGGTCCTCATACTAATAGTTCTTGACTTGGAACCTAGTTCCTATCCTTAAATTTAGAACACTTTGAGGTACTCTCTTAAGAGCATCTTAGTTCATCTCTCTTTAAACCATGGAACACTATGAGGTACCTTCTCAAGCATATCTAGGTTCATTACTAACATGGATTCTATGAGACACTTACTTAAGCATGTCTAAATCCCTTCTACTTTGAACACTATGAGATAATCCCTTATGTATGTCTAAGTTACTTATTCACATGGACCCTATGAGATACTACCTTAAGCACGTCTAAGTCCACTTATTCTCGTCAACACTATGAGTTACTACATTAAGTAAGTCTTAGATCAATCATGCTTTAGAACACTATGAGATACTTCTTTAAGCATGTCTTAGTTCACAGGATATGGAGATTACTACTAGGAATCTTGATTCAACTCATGTGAAGGCTCCCATCTCATGAGACCTTACTTTGGGAAAACCCACACTTTACTACGTAAGAGTTCCCCCTTTAACTTGGATAGTCCTTACATCAACTAGGTGTGGTTCTCCTTCCTACTTAGAGCCCGGACCCTCTTTTGTGTGAGACTCCATCTCATTGTCAATATCCACTTGGAGCAAAGAATACACCCCTAGATTAACTTGTTAAGCCTTGTGTAACACTCATCTCTCACGGAAGGAAGTCATTGACAACCAATCCATGATCAAGTGATACTATCACTTTCTACTATCAAACATTTGTAGGGTAGGTTAGGTGAGTATAGGCCTTTCACCACAATCCAACCTATTAGACTTCTCTTTTCTTTTAAACTTTATTCTCAAAGGCTTTACATCAATAGTTAATCACACTAGCTTCTTTATAAAGCCCTAACTATATGATCACAAGCCTTACTCTCAAGGTTTGTGTAACGACCCAGAAAATGATAGAGTGAAACTAGAGCCTCACATGTGAGTTTGGAGTCGAGAACTTAATGAAATGATTATATTTGAATTCGACCCAAAAAGTTCTTAAAAATGTGCTTCGGAAGTTACCGGAAACTTGTTTAGCTGCATATAAAAAGATCCGTTTCATTTTTCAAAAATCCGACCTCATATTATTGTTTAGGGGGTCAAATTGAGTGGGAAATGGGTCTAACCCAAATTTTAGAGCAACCGTATCAAAATCCGAAATTTCCAAGTGAAGCCTTTTTCAAGGGTCTACTTTGGAGGGTCATATCTCCTAGAACACAAATTATTTGGGTGGCCAATAATATATCCATGGAAAGCCCTTTGAGTTAGCTACCTAAAGCACTTCGTTTCATCTCATTCGGAGTTCGGACGAAGAAGTTATGTCCATTTTCGTAAAATCTGTTCGGCAGGAAAAGGCAATTTCCAGTAGGCGTGGTTACTGTTCACCCGCCTCATTTTTTTTCTAAGTGTTGGACCATTCTTCCAAAGGACATATATTATTTCCTAGATACCATTAATTCAATTCCCATCCCTAAAACATTTCCCTCTCTACAATCCTCCATTAAGAAGGAGAAGAAGTGGGAGCTAGGGGTTTGGATTCAAGGCTTTCTTCATCAAATTTCGTGGGAGATCATAGCAAAGGTATGGTGGTCTTCCTTAGGCAAGTAGACCACCTCGTTACGGTGTGGGGACTTATGACACCGGATTCCATGACAAGCTCTCATGGTCTATGTCGGTTAAACGCTTACTTCCCATCATGCGAGATTTCATTATGGTTTCTTGATAGGTTCTACAAAGTGTAGGTAGTAGTATGGGATGCTACCTATACATTTCACGAGTAGGCTTGGAGAGGGTCATAGTGAGTTTCTCTAAATCCTAATGTATGTGATAAAATTGTGGCCTAAATGAGGTTATTAAAGAATGTTGGCTCTCAAATGCTTAATATGAGATGCATGCTATACTTGGGTTATATTACGAGTTATTTTCCCTTGTCATGTCTTAAGTGATGATATACCTCTTATATATGAATATGGTGCAAAGGTGAAAGAAAGGAATGATAAGTTACCTTAAGTGACCTTAATGTGGTGCCTTAGTATGGATGGTGGTATGGGACGCCATCCATGCATTGCACGAGGTATAGCATAAGGGTTTCTTGAGGTGAAGGTCCAAGGTAAAGGTTTTCATGTTGAAATTGTTTAAAGGTAATATTATGACTTACTTGATGTTTATGCTTGTATTGTATGTCTTTTATGCAACTATTCATGGTACTTCAAAAAGTGGCATAATGCATGGTTTCTAACCAAAATGTCCCTTTTAAAGCATGTTTTGCATGGTGATCATACTTAGTACATTTTGTGTACTAACCCATATTCTTCATATCTTTACTATAAGTGTAGGTTCCGGCAAGTGATCCCTCCTAGCTAGTTTGAAGTGTTAGATTGCTTTCCTCCAAGACTTGGTATGTCCTCATGGATTCGAGGATAAGACTTCGAAGTTCTTTTGTTCATGTAATAGACTTAATAGACTTCTTTTGATTGTAAAGGGTCGTGTCCCTACTTATGTTTTGTGACTTTGTCTAAGATGGCCATGTGAGACTTAGACTTCCGCTGTGTATTTTTAAAGTTGTTTTAATGAAGTTTAACTGTGTGGATGTAAATAAGTTTTTTTATTATTCCGCACTATTTTCATTATTGAATGCAATGAATGACTATGTGGCTCGTATAAGACCCCTTCGGGGTCGAATACACCATGTTACGACTAGGGGGTACTCTCGGGTCGTGACAGTTTGTTTCTTAATCTCTTCTTTATACCTAGGTTTTCATGGTATTTTGATCACATCTTTCATTACTAGGTGATTCAAGTCACAATTGCTCATAAATTTTCAAGTTCAACTTTACATGTCAAGATTCATCATATACAATAGAGTCTAGTTCAATTCATGATTATATGATCCTAACTTTGATCAATTACACATGACATTGATTTAGGAAGATCACTTATGAACCTTCAATTCCATCTCTAATGGCATAACCCACAAATATGACATTCACCTACTTAGATTAGGGTTTATCATAAAAATCACATAAATTGATCATAATATCACTAAACAAAGCTTAATCAATCATAATTGGGTACTATCCACTAGATAGATATCATACCCAAGCCCTACCCACAATGCAAGCACAACCGTACCTAGAATTGGGTTTTTGACTTCACAATTGGGGGGAAACTAAGGAGGCACTATGGGGTAAGAACCCATAGATGAAAAGTTAAATATACCTTTAATCAAGGCCCTAGCACAAGTTCTCAACAATGGACTTTGTTCTTGACCCAAGCTTCAAGCTTTATCGTCTTCTTCAATGGAGTTTTTCTAGAGAGAAATATTCTTTGGAGGGGATGAAGTTGGGTTTTCTTTTGATTCAAGGGAGAATGACTTAATTGAGGGAAACTTATAGCTTATATACTTTCTAGGAAGGGAATAAAATAATGTAGGGTCAACTTTGGAAAAGAACTAAGGATCCTTAAAGTTTTAACTTAAACTTTACTAGCCTTCACGACTTTGCTCACCCTTTTTCCCCTCATGGATCGCCAAGGGCACTAGGTGCCACCTAAATTTCCAGTAAGCTCCCTAAAAGGGAAACTCACTATGAGATGGAGGGGTACCTTTGGAGAATCACCAATCCAACCGGCGAGCCACGACTTAGCTCACACAAATTTCCAGAAACTAGACTAAGGGGACAGTCCCACTAGGCGACCCCAAGTGCAGTTTGGCACCTTGCCAAGTCACTTGGGTGTTCATGATACCCAATTGCCAACAAGGCCCATAGAAGAACATGTTATCCTTCACTCTTCCTTGATAGCTTAGGCCCTTTCCCACTCCGTAGGCTTGACAACCCCACATGTTAAGACTTAGGTTAGTCTATAAGATTATGGGGTGTAAGACTTGCCTTGACGTTCAACCACTAAGCCTCTCATTCTATGCACGGGAAGTCTTATCTAAGATTTCAACCATCATACCAAACCTTAGAATCCTAACTTGAGGCCCTAGCTTAGTCTACTAGTTTCGGGGGCATTACAAAATCTCCCCCTTGGGAACATTCGTCCTCGAATGACGTTTTTTAAACACTTGTTAATGGAAACGAATCTAGACTAGCAACCCATCACGCAACAAATACATCTAAATGCACACAACCAAGGAGGAACACTCAACTCCCACTAAATATACTCAATGCAACAAAAGAAAGTAGGAACGTCATCAACAACCTATATATGCATGTCATTCTCTTAACTAGTCATATTCAAGGAGAAACTACCCTCTCCTACTCATAACATGCTCAACATACCCTCATGGAGCCCATACACAAATTACTCTAAAAAAACATTCATTTCAACGAGGAATCTTTCAACTGCAACACTAAAGCATGCTAAAAAACTCATCTCATGAAGTCTATATACATCTCTACTCAATGCATTACAACATGAGTAATGTAATGCATATAAGTCATTTCTAACAAAATCTACGCATTTTCATGAACATGCACATAAGGAAATCACGGCAACACAGAAACACATAATAACCTTACTAAATAGGCACACTACTCCCCCTTGGGAGTAAGCCTACACAAACACTTCTAAATATCAATCATGCTAAAAGAAACGTCAAAGTCCAACATAACAAGTCACAAAAGACAAGAAATCCAGAAATTGACTAAAGCATGAAACACATACCGGAAGGGACATGAGGAGATCATTCTTGATCTTCTCTAGACTGTAGAGCATAAAACCTATTCTTCTTTTGAGCAAAATCATCCGAACGACTAGAGGCAACATTCTTATCCTTCTTTCCCATAGCCTTAAGAACCGGGCAGTCTCTCATCTTGTGCCCTTCCTTACCTCAGCCATAGCAATCATCCATGCCGGCTAGGAACTTACCATAATGAATCCTCCCACAGTTGGAGCAGGTAGACTTAGGAAATGGATACCCACTACCCTTCTCTTGGTCAAACCTAGGGGTGTTGGAAGAATCCTGACTGTAATACCTTTGTTTAGTCCAAGGCCTACCTTGTCCATCAGACTTAGCATTAGGAAAGTTCCCATCATCGGTTTTAGCTCTTTTCACCCCCTAATCATTTTCTTAAACTTTTGCTCCTTAATTTGTTGATCATGCACCATGAGATGGGAAATATTCATGCTATGCATTAGCATTGCCGAACGATATTCATTGACCACTAATTCAGACACTCTCGTCACAAACTTATTCATCTTGGCCCTTGGATCCCGCACTATGGTTGGAGCATATATGTATAGTTGGGTGAACTTAGGGGAATACTCTTTCACGCTCATAGCTTCTTGCTTAAGATTTATGAATTCTTGCATCTTTAGTTCCCTCAACTCTAGGGAAAAGAACCTATCAAGGAATGCCTCTTTGAACCCTTCCCACTCTATTCGGCCCTCTTCTACCGGCCTACTATCTTTCCATTGCTCATACCAAATTGGTGATACATACCTCAATTGATAAGAGGCTAGCTCCGATTTCTTTACCGAAACTAATCCCATGATGGCAAGCACCTTATACACCTCATCTACAAAACCATGAGGATCTTCCTCCACTTTGGAGCCATCGAACTCCGGAGGGTTCATACTCAAAAATCTCTCACCCTAAAAGAAGCCATCCCCCTTATTGGGTTTACTAGAGCCACCACCTCTCTATTGGCCTGCGCCGTCAAGGCTTGAGTCAACAATTGCATGGAAGGACTAAACTCCGCAAGAGTGGCATTCCCAATTGGAGGGTCATTTTGAGCGTGAAGAGGAGTTTGTGGAGGGACTTTGAGGGGAACCTCTTTTTCCACATTGTCTTCCTCTTCTCTCCTAGCATTTTCCCTTGTATTAGCCATACCCTAAAAAACAACGGGCACGGATTAGAAGAACGACCTACTAAAGTAGAACTCTATGGCACGACTAAGAGAATGAAGAAGTGAGATTTCCTAAACATCTAATAGCCTTCTGTTCATAAATGTGGCGCACTTCACATTTATGAACAAGACCCTACTAGACGTTGTTTGAGACAATCCTAGAACCATTCTAAACGTTGTGCTCTAATTCCTAAGTTTGTCATGACCCAAGGGTATACCCTAGGTGTAACATGGCATACTTGACCCTGAAGGGGTATCAAACAAGGCCTTAGCATTATAACATAGGTAATAGAAGTAAAATACGGGAAAAATTTAAAACTTTGCAATCAAAGACATTTCCATAAAGCAAGCAAAAGTCTTTCTATACTCATTGTCTTAAACCATCTATTAAAATGCTGAATAAAACTCTTGGGACGCTGCCCATACAAAGTCTAAAACATAAAGAAATGATATAAAGGAAATATGGGTTTGTCCTCAAAGCTATGAGGACTCACCAAATCTTCAACTCTTCTTAGACCTTAGAAACCAATCCTCCAAAGCAACTCAATCTCCAACCTACATTTGATTAGAATGTAGGCAATATGCATTAGTACAAAATGTACCAAGTATGAAAGCTAGCATAGCAATGTAAGACCATCTCAAAATGGTTAATCAACGTAAGACAAAAGCATATGAGACAATAACATAATCATAGCATAATAAACATGGTTATAAATTAATCACTAACATAACAATCGTATAATCATAAGTCAACAAAAGACATAATTAATGAGCATAGGAGATAACTCATAATCATAGAAGCTTAATGGACTCCTAGTCACCTATACCATAATAGAAACATTCTCAAGTAACCTCAATAACATACATGTGCAAAGCAAGAATAGCATTCCATAATACCACCCAAGCCAAGTATCCCTTTTTAGTCATCTTAATCATAGCCTATAAACACGGTCAAGTCTCTAAGATTCTATACCATAAGGGAACCATACTTCTAAGTAACCTCGAAACAAACTTGTCCAATGCATGAAAGGCATCCCATATTAACCTTCACCGTAAGCATAACATTGAAGTCATCTTAGTCATATCCACCCTCTTTTGGCCTCATTATAAACTTAACTATCATAACTAAGGGAATCTCTCACCTTTAGTCAACTATAGCTAGGAAGGGAAACTATAGCACAATCCTATCTCACAACTTTCTTTAGTAACCCTAAGTCATACTTTTGCAATGCATGGATAGCACCCCATAACACTATATGTACTACTTTTAGGTCCTCATACTAATAGTTCTTGACTTGGAACCTAGTTCCTATCCTTAAATTTAGAACACTTTGAGGTACTCTCTTAAGAGCATCTTAGTTCATCTCTCTTTAAACCATGGAACACTATGAGGTACCTTCTCAAGCATAGCTAGGTTCATTACTAACATGGATTCTTTGAGACACTTACTTAAGCATGTCTAAATCCCTTCTACTTTGAACACTATGAGATAATCCCTTATGTATGTCTAAGTTACTTATTCACATGGACCCTATGAGATACTACCTTAAGCACGTCTAAGTCCACTTATTCTCGTCAACACTATGAGTTACTACATTAAGTAAATCTTAGATCAATCATGCTTTAGAACACTATGAGATACTTCTTTAAGCATGTCTTAGTTCACAGGATATGGAGATTACTACTAGGAATCTTGATTCAACTCATGTGAAGGCTCCCATCTCATGAGACCTTACTTTGGGAAAACCCACACTTTACTACGTAAGAGTTCCCCCTTTAACTTGGATAGTCCTTACATCAACTAGGTGTGGTTCTCCTTCCTACTTAGAGCCCGGACCCTCTTTTGTGTGAGACTCCATCTCATTGTCAATATCCACTTGGAGCAAAGAATACACCCCTAGATTAACTTGTTAAGCCTTGTGTAACACTCATCTCTCACGGAAGGAAGTCATTGACAACCAATCCATGATCAAGTGATACTATCACTTTCTACTATCAAACATTTGTAGGGTAGGTTAGGTGAGTATAGGCCTTTCACCACAATCCAACCTATTAGACTTCTCTTTTCTTTTAAACTTTATTCTCAAAGGCTTTACATCAATAGTTAATCACACTAGCTTCTTTATAAAGCCCTAACTATATGATCACAAGCCTTACTCTCAAGGTTTGTGTAACGACCCAGAAAATGATAGAGTGAAACTAGAGCCTCACATGTGAGTTTGGAGTCGAGAACTTAATGAAATGATTATATTTGAATTCGACCCAAAAAGTTCTTAAAAATGTGCTTCGGAAGTTACCGGAAACTTGTTTAGCTGCATATAAAAAGATCCGTTTCATTTTTCAAAAATCCGACCTCATATTATTGTTTAGGGGGTCAAATTGAGTGGGAAATGGGTCTAACCCAAATTTTAGAGCAACCGTATCAAAATCCGAAATTTCCAAGTGAAGCCTTTTTCAAGGGTCTACTTTGGAGGGTCATATCTCCTAGAACACAAATTATTTGGGTGGCCAATAATATATCCATGGAAAGCCCTTTGAGTTAGCTACCTAAAGCACTTCGTTTCATCTCATTCGGAGTTCGGACGAAGAAGTTATGTCCATTTTCGTAAAATCTGTTCGGCAGGAAAAGGCAATTTCCAGTAGGCGTGGTTACTGTTCACCCGCCTCATTTTTTTTCTAAGTGTTGGACCATTCTTCCAAAGGACATATATTATTTCCTAGATACCATTAATTCAATTCCCATCCCTAAAACATTTCCCTCTCTACAATCCTCCATTAAGAAGGAGAAGAAGTGGGAGCTAGGGGTTTGGATTCAAGGCTTTCTTCATCAAATTTCGTGGGAGATCATAGCAAAGGTATGGTGGTCTTCCTTAGGCAAGTAGACCACCTCGTTACGGTGTGGGGACTTATGACACCGGATTCCATGACAAGCTCTCATGGTCTATGTCGGTTAAACGCTTACTTCCCATCATGCGAGNAGGATGTCTTAGTTCATCGGATATGGAGATTACTACTAGAAACGTTGACTCAACTCATGTAAAGGCTCCCATCTCATGAGACCTAACTTTGGGAAAACCCACACTCTACTACGTAAGAGTTCCCCCTTTAACTTGGATAGTCCTCACATCAACTCGGTGTAGTTCTCCTTTCTACTTGGAGCCCAGACCCTCTCTTGTGTGACATTCCATTTCATTGTCAGTATCCACTTGGAGCAAAGCATACACCCCAAGATTTACTTGTTAAGCCTTGCTTAATACACAACTGTCATGGAAGGGTGTCCTTGACAACCAATCCATGCTCAACTAATTCTATCACTTTCTACTATCAAGAATAAATAGGGTAGCTTAGGTGAGTATAGGCCTTTCACCACAATCCAACATATTAGACTTCTCTTCTCTTTTAGACTTTTACTCTCAAAGACTTTACATCAATAGTGAATCACACTAGCTTCTCTCTAAAGCCCTAACTATATGATAACAAGCCTTACGCTCAACCTTTCTTTCTTAATCTCTTCTTTATACCTAGGTTTTCAAGGTATTTTGATAACATCTTTCATTACTAGGTGATTCTAGTCACAATTGCTCATAAAGGTTCAAGTTCAACTTTACATGTCAAGATTCATCATATACAATAGAGTCTAGTTTAATTCATGATTATATGATCCTATCTTTGATCAGTTACAACACATGACATTGATTTAGAAAGATCACTTATGAACCTGCAATTCCATTTCTAATGGCATAACCCATAAATATCACATTCACCAATCTAGATTAGGGTTTATCATAGAAATCACATAATTGCATCATAATATCACTAAACAAAGCTTAATTAATCATAGTTGGGTATTATCCACTAGATTTGAATCATACCCAAACCCTACCCACAATGCAAGCACAACCCTAGCTAGAATTAGGCTTTTGACTTCACAATTGGGGGTAAACTAAGGGGAATCTTGTCAGGACCCGAGTCTAGATCCCGGATGCGACACGGCGTACTTGACCCCGAAGGGGTCTTATACAAGCGTCATAGCTTATTCATTGCATAGGTAATAGAAATAGTATGATATTTAATTTTTTTAATTTAAATCCAAACAATCTAACATTTAAAACATTTAAACTCAAGCGGAAGTCTATATCTCACATGGCCATCTTAGACTCAATCTTCACCAAAAATAGGGACACGGCCGTTTAAGATAGAAATCTAAAGTAGTCTATTACATGAAACAGAAAGAAATTTCTAAACACTTGTTCTCGATCTATGAGGGCATACCTAAAATGTCTTGGAGAAATCTAATCCAAGCTTCACTAGCACAATGCAAATCACTTGCCGGAACCTACACTTGTAGTAAAAACATAGAAGAATGGGTTAGCACATAAAGTACTAAGTATGATAGCCATGCAAACACATGCTTAAAAAGAACATCTTTGTTTGAAAGTCATGACACATGCCATTTTGGGAAAACTTCATGAACATTAATAAAAGAGGCATAATATAGGTTACAACAAACATAAAAGTCATATTTCCACATAAGAACATAATCCACATATGAACCTTTACCATCACCTTAAACTTTCACCTCAAGTAACCTTCAAGCTATACCTTGTGCAATGTATGGATAGCGTCCCATACTACCACCCACACTAAGGTACCACTTTAAGGTCACCAAAAGTGAACTTACCATTAATCCTTTCCACCTTTACACAAATTAGCGTATAAGAGACATAACATTACATAAGTCACATTATCACATTAAGACATCCAAGATAACTCTAAGTCATGCTTGCCATACTACTACTCAGACTGAATAATCCTTTGAAGTCACCATAGACAAGGAACATTCGTATTCATTAATTCATGACACGGAAGTAACTTATAATACTATCCAAGTATAACATACATCGTATCATTCAAGCATATAAGTCAACATTCTTCATTAGCTACATTTCATTAAGAACATCTTCATTCATCTAGACATTAGATCACCATTATTCATTAACATCATCATAAAAGCACATTCATTACACTTCACACTATAAAGGAACACACCACAACCTCTCTCAAAGCCTACTTGTGTAATGCATAGATGGCGTCTCATACCACCACCCACACTATATGGTTCATTCTTAAGAAGCCACAGTTCATTAACTTTCTTTGTGGGGGTATGCCTTAACCGTCATAGACCATGTCAGCAATTCATGGAATCCCGGTGTCACCCTCACCGGATAAGGGATTCCTACTTGCCTATGGTAGGACCATTATTCTTTAGCTTAAGTCGATCCACTAGCTAGACCTATGTTGGCACATAGTTATGGGATAGGGAGATTCCTACTAGATACCCTTCCCCAACTCACGGATGAGCATCCATCTTAAGAGATTTTTACTAGATACCCCTCCTCAGCTCCCGGATGATCATCCATAACAATTCATATCCACTCGGTGCTTAGCATTAATCCCCACTGAGTACATTACATCCATTACATTAGTTTATTATGAGATAAGAGATTATTACTAGACATTTTGCCTCAACTCCCGGATGAGCATCTATCCCAAACCCAACATTCATTCATTGATTGGAAAGCTCATAGATTGAAATATGAGAATACCCTTTCACCTAAGAATCCCCTTATTGTAGAAAATTCCTTTCACAATAAGTAATTATCATTCATTATAGTACAAATGAGAATAGCCTTTCAATTAACCCATCATTAATAACATTATCATAGAACTTCATTCATTACTCATTCATGAGTGTGTGTATGTGAGAATAACCTTTCACATATAGCCTTATCATTCATAAGTGTTAATTGAGAAATAACATTCAATCATAACACACTTACATTCTAAACGTGATAATTATAAATTCATTGAAATCACACACACGTACTTCACTTTATAAGCATACATAGTAATTAAACATCTCCACCTTTCAAGTGGATCAATAGCTCCAGAACTATTCTATTACAACAAGTAATTGGGTCATAACTTGCCTTTCAAGACATGAACCAACATCAACCCATAAATCCAAACTACTACAATAGACTAGGAAATTGACATGATTCAATTAGTTAATTCAACATAAGCATCAATAATTCAATAATCTAAACCAATCTAGGCATAATCCATCAACATCCATTCATGATCAACAAACCCACTTCATAAAGAAACAATTTAGGAATTGAGAGAATTCATGGGTTCATAGACTATTTTCATCATATATCATCAATTAAACACTAATACAATCATAATTTGTCATTAGAAACCATTTGAAAACGTTTGATGAAAGAATCTATGAGAGTGAGTAAAATCCAAGTTTTTTCATACTCTGAAATCTCCTTTGAATTGGCTCCTTGAATGAAAAGTTATACAAGGATCAAGACTATCATACCTTGCTATTTATTCCCCACAAAAATCCTTTGAAAACCTTGAAGATTTGACCTTGATAGCTTGAAGTCTTCACCTCCAACGGAGATTTCTAGAAAGAGAGCTTTTGGAGAGGAGAAGTTTCTAACTTTGGGTGGTTTTGAAATAATGAGATAAAAAAAAATAGAGTTTAATACTTTTAATAGTCTTAAAATACCATAAATAACTTAAAATAACCATCCCCCAACTAATTAAGACTTAACATGAATTTACCCAATGACCCCCAAACTTGGCCGCAACTTGACAGTAAAATACTTGCAAACAACGCCTTACTCACGGACCGTGAATCCACTAATGGACCATCCTGTTGGTCCGTGGTCTGGGGCAGAAACTTGGCAAAAGGGGACTTGACCTACTGGGCCATCCGTAGGGCGTGGATGGACGTACTGGTCATGAACCTTATATGTAGGTCACCCTAAATTTCCATCTTTTTGTGATCTTGGGGTCTTGGAGATTAGGCTTTAGTGTCCTCCTCAAGGACCCTTAGGGTGGTCCTTGGGGAGTCATACCTTGACGTTTAACCCCTAAACCCCTCAACCATAGCTCGGAACAACATCAAACCACCTCAAACCTCATGGCAAACTCACACACTCACTAGTTAGGCTCTAGTTTCACTTATTCATTTTAGGGATCATTACAACTCTATGGGGTCAGAACCCATAGTTGAAACGCTAAGCATACATTTAATCAAAGTCCTATCACAAGTTATCAACCATGGACTTTGTTCTTGACCCAAGCTTCAAGCTCTATCTTCTTCTTCAATGGAGGTTTATTCTTTGGACGGGATAAAGTTGTGTTTTCTGTGGATTTTAGGGAGAATGACATAATTGAGGGAAACTTATGTCTAATAAGCTTATATACTTGCTCGGAAGGGAATAATATAATGTAGTGTCAACTTTGGAAAAAACTAAGGACCCTTAATGTTTTAACTTAAACTTTACTAGCCTTCACGACTTTGCTCACCATGTTCCCCCTCATGACTCGCCAAGGGCACTAGGCGACTCGCCTAATGGGCCCTTGAATCGCCTAAATTTCAAGTAAGGTCCTTATAAGGGCAGCTCACTAGGCGATGGAGGGGTACCTTGGGAGATTCACCAATCCAACCGGCGATCCACGACTTAGCTCATACAAATTTCCCGAACCAAGGCCAATGGGACAGCCCACTAGGCGACCCCAAGTGCAATTTTCCACCTCGCCAAATCACTTGGGCATTCATGCTGCCCAATCGCCAACAAGGCCCAAAGAAGAACAAGTTCTCCTTCACTCTTCCTTGATAGCTTAGTCCCTTGCCAACTCCCTAGGCTTGACAACCCCACATGCTAAGACTTAGGTTAGTCTATAAGATTATGCAGTGTAAGACGTGCCTTGACGTTCAACCACTAAACCCCTCATTCTATGTACAGGAAGTCTTATCTACGATTTTAACCCTGATACCAAACCTTAGAACCCTAACTTACGACCCTAGTTTAGTCTACTAGTTTTCTGGGTATTACAGGAACTCGTCAGGTTAATACTAAAAGAATGAATACAAGTAAAAAGGATGAGGATATCAGGACTTTTTATTGGCCCTTGCCCTCCAAAGTACAACCTGTTACACCCCGACTTTTTGAAACATATAAATTGACTCGTACATTCGTGGAAAGACCAGGAGGGTGGGTAATAAATTAAAAATAATGTTTTATGTGATATTTAAGTGTTTAAGTGTTGTATCTCAAGTTCTGAAGTTAGGTAAGTGGCAAAATAAAAGTTGGCGAAAGTTACCGTAAATTCCTTTTTAAAGATTTGTCTAAAATTTGGGTCAAATGTCTCGGACATTTTCTACCAATCTATTAAAATTTTTGGTCCCCGCAACCTATGAAATCGAAGGTCTACGAGTCTAGTTTCCAACGCATCAATCCGTTTGTTCATACAATTTCAGAATGGAGAGATATTCGCGTTTTCGCAAGACTGCGCAAGAAGGCAGGTGAGGTGGGTCCCCTAGGTCGGTGGAACTTTATATATTTCATCTTCTCCGACTTTTTTTCATTTTCCTTAGTAAAGAACCAGAAAACTCACAAAACCTACAAAATCCACTTCTAGGACAAGACAATTTACTGATTTTTGTGACTTAAGTCCTTAACAAAAGTTGTTCTACGCGTTGAGCTCTTCAACACGGTATGATTTGTTTTATCAATTTACTAGTATATCGTACTTTGGTGTGTGGACAGTAGTGGTTTGGGCATATTTTAAAGTTCTGAGGTGTATTACAAACTTATAATCAAAGGTAAGACCGTTATTTCATCGACCCTAGCTTTGATAAGTCGCAAATAGCAATTTGCGATGGAAAAACATATCTTTTATGGGATTTTCGTTATATCTTCTATTCTTTTGTGTTGATTATGATCCTGCCTTGTTGTAGTATCAAGGGGGGGTGGTGATCAAAGCTATTAGGACACTTGAATCAGCGAAAAAGGTTTGTTAAGGTTATTCCCTACTTACGGCATGTTTCCTTAAAGCTTAGTAGCGTCCCTTTGATGGACACAACTTAGAGGCTATTTTTATAGGTTGCTTATAACTAAATTGCTTGTTTTTAGCGATTGGATTGTTCTTGTTGCCCTTGGGGCTATTGTGGTTAGCTTCAGGAATGTGATCTATGCCTGGAAGGGCAATGTTCTGCCTACAGGGCTACATGGATGCCTAAGAAGGGTTATGAGTTGCCTACGGGGCTATATTGAATCTTAGAAGGGCTATGAATTGCCTACAGGGCTATATTGATGCTTAAGAAAGCTATGTGCTTACTACAGGGCCTTGTTGTTGCCTAAGAGGGCAATGAGTTGTCTATAAGCTATGTTGATGCTTAAGAGAGCTACGTGCTGCCTATTGGGATATATTAATGCCTAAGAGGGCTATATGACTGCCTACGGGACTAGGGGACTACCGATAGTGGTATATAGGTTGATTGGCACCTTCCGGGCTTCTGGGGCCTGCGTAAGTCGTCTTGTGTGTTGTTTCTACGTGCCGAGCTTATGGGGGCTTGGTCAGGTTGTTGTTTTATTATTTTGGATAAGTTTAGATTTAAGAGAAGGTCAGTACACTTATCTTATCCTTGATTTATTTATCAGATTATTCCAGTATATCAGGATACCTCATCATAATCTATTGCCTTTCATACTATTCCCCATTGTCTTGGGGGCTCTGCATTCATGCATGCAAGTCCTGATAGACGACTGAGTAGACCTCCTCAGTAGCAAGATTATTTTTATCCGGTTGGCTAGCTCCTTTCCTCCTGAGCTACCAGAGTTGGGAGTTTTGTTACCTTTTGTTGTATATATCTTTATGGGTAGGTTAGGGCCTTATCCCGCTAATCTTTAATACTATTAGAGGCTTGCAGACTAGTGTGTGGGGTGAATAGCTACGTTATGGCCAAACTGACCTATGTTGTTAGTTTGTTGAAGCTTGTGACCTATTTGATGTATTGTACTGATATATACCTGCTTTTGGTTTTGGTATAGATATAATGCTGGCCTCGACTGCCCAATCAGGACTTCGGTGATAGTTGGCTATTTGTTTGTATGATCTCCTCGGAGTAGCTGTTTCATTTATAGATCAATTAGCAGGCACCTTGCCGGCCGAGGGCTTAGTTTTAAGCCGAGATATACTTGTTTGTTTTCCTGATTGCGTGCGGCTGTCATGCGCTAGTAGCAAATAGTTCAATAGGGTCGGCTCAGGCCTGAGTTTTGGCATTAGGAGCTAGTTGCGCCCTTCTAGTTTGGGGCATGACAAACTTGGTATCAGAGAAACGTCATATCCTAGGGAGTCTACAAACCATGTCTAGAAGAGTCTTGTTTATAAATGTGTTGTGCACCACATCCAATAAGCAAGAAACTACCGGGCATGTTAGAATGACTATCCTTCTTTTTCTCACCCGTGCTATAGAGTGGTGTCTTAAGGGTTGAGGTTTCTAGCTTATAATTGATACTTGTATGCTGATAGAGATGACTGACACTAGATAGACTACCACTCGCCAGGGGCTAGATACAACTTCAAGCGAGGGTACCGGCAAGGTATAACAGGTAGAGGTAGCCCATTGTAAGAGCCCGGGGGAGACATCTTCTCAGCCCTCTATAACTTCTCCACAGCTTCAGGAGCCTCCGAGGGCTATAGGACTTCTGTCTCCACCAATAGTACCACCTCTAGTTCCTCCTATTCCATCTGATCAGGATTTCAAGAGTGCAGTATATTTGTTAGCACAGTTAGTAGCTGCACAGTGCCAACTAGTTGTGCCAGATGTTGAAGGACCTTCTGAAGGGCTCGAAAGTTCAATAGTTCATGAATTTCTCACCTTGAATACTCCACAGTTTACAGGGATAGATCGCAGAGAAGACCCTCAGCACTTTGTTGATAACCTTCATAGGATCTTCAAAGTCATGCATGCCTCAACGATGGTGCGATGTTGTAGTATTATGGTATGAAACTTGGGAGAGATATAGGGGAAAAGATATATCCCTACCCACTTGGGATAGCTTTACAGAAGCTTTCATAGACTACTATTTGCCTCAAGAGATTAGGGATGGCCGGGTGGACCAGTTTCTAAACCTCCAACAGGGTGGCATGAGTGTCCGAAAGTACGGGCTGAGATTTGATTAATTGGCTAGATATGTACCAGCATTTGTTGATACGATGCATGATAGGGTGCGTAGATTTGTGGGAGGGCTTGACTCAAACTATATCGAGGCTTGTTCTACCACTGTGCTAAATGATAATATGGATATCTTGCGAATTCAGGCATTTTCACAGGGCATAGAGAATCACTGACATCTATAGTATATGAGTGAGAGGGTCGTGAGAGAGAAAGAAGAGGGCTAGGCCCGCTCGTTCGCAGGGAGATTTTAGGGTGGTCCCAGAACTCGATATTCTATCAGGCCACCTAGACCTCCACCACAACAGTTCCAGGGTACTTGATTTGATCGTAAGGAACAGTCAAGCCCAGGTGAGGGTTCACGAGCATCAGGCTCACAAAAGTAGAGGGGTTTAGTCCAGGCTAGGACATCCCCGCTGTAATGTGAGACTTACGGTAGACGCATTTTGGGAGGTGCAGACAGGGTTCTACAAGTTGTTATTCTTATGGATAAGAGGGGCATGGGTGTAGAAACTGCCACACCATAGGTCAAGGTGGTATAGGTCAGTCGACCAGGTTAACAGTAGGTTCCTCCTCAATAGCACAGTCTACAAGGCATGGACCTTAGACTTCAGCATGCAGAGGTAGAGGCAGAGGTAGAGAGGGAACATCTAGTTCTGCTAGTTGATAGAACCGTACATATTCATTAACCGGATGACAAGACTCAGAGTCATCACCAGATGTTGTGACAGGTACATTTATTGTTTGCTCCCATTGTGTTTATTCTTTGATAGATCCTAGATCTACTTTGTCTTATGTTACTCCTTTTATTGCGGGGAGGTTATGTTTAGTAGCAGAGTTATTAGATCGACCTTTTATTATATCTACACCAGTTGATGAGTCTATTGTTGCCAGGAGAGTCTATCGTGGTTGCACGGTAGAAATTATCGACCGTCAGACCTCTGTAGATCTCGTCAAGTTAGAGATGGTCGATTTCGACGTTATTATGAGTATGGACTGGTTTGCGTCTTGTTATGCTAATGTTGAGTTTCGGACAAAGATTGTTAGATTCCACTTTCCAAGAGAGGGAGTTCGGGAATGGAAAGGAGATACAGCAACACCGAAAGGTAGGTTTATTTCCTATCTTAAATCAAAGAGGATGATTACCACGGGTTGTATTTATCATCTTGTTCACATTCATGATCTACATGAAGAACCACCAATTCTTCAGTCTATTCCGGTAGTTAATGAGTTTCTAGATGTATTTCCAGACGAACTCCCTGGTATCCCTCCAGAATGGGAAATTGATTTTGCTATCGATATGCTACCAAGTACACAACCCAAATCTATCCCTCCTTATAGAATGGCTCCTGTTAAGCTAAAGGAGTTGAAGGATCAGCTAAAAGACTTGTTGGATAAAGGCTTTATTAGGCCTAGTGCTTCACCATGGGGTGAACCAGTGTTGTTTGTAAGGAAGAAAGATTTCTCACTAAGAATGTGTATCGATTACCGACAGCTGAATAAGGCAACTATAAAGATTAAGTATCCCCTTCTGGGGATAGATGACTTGTTTGATCAGTTACAAGGTGCTAAGTGTTTCTCAAAGATTGATTTAAGATGAGGGTACGACCAGATATGAGTTCGGGAGAAAGACATTCCAAAGACAGCTTTTAGAACTAAATATGGACACTTTGACTACTTTGTAATATTTTTTTGATTAACTAATGCCCCAGCAGTGTTGATGGACCTGATGAATAGTATACTCAGGCCGTATATAGACTTGTTTGTGATTGTATTTATTGATGATATTTTGGTGTATTGACGTTCAAAAGATGAGCATGCAAATCATCTGCGAGCAGTCCTTCGGGATTTTTGAAACTGAGAACTTTATGCAAAGTTTTCTAAGAGCGAGTTCTGGTTGGACTTTGTATCTTTCTTAGGCCATATTATAATAGATGCAGGCAATGCGGTTGATACACAAATGATTGAGATCGTAAAGACTTGGCCCAGACCCATGACTCCGGCTGAGGTTTGTAGTTTCTTAGGGTTAGTTGGGCACTACAGAAGGTTTGTAGAAGCGTTTTCTTCAATTTCAGCCTCATTAACGAAGCTGACTCAAAAAGCTGTTAAGTTCCACTGAACTATGGCCTGCGAGCATAGTTTCCAGGAGCTGAAGGACAGGTTGACATCAACACCAGTTCTTGCATTGCTAGATGGTTCAGAAGGCTATGCGATGTATTGTGATGCTTCTTGTGTTGGGTTGGGATGTTTTATAATGGAACATGGTAAGGTTATCGCATATGCTTCAAGGTAGTTGAGAAAGCATGAGAAGAACTATCCGACCCACGATATAAAGTTGGCTGCAGTTGTGTATGCGCTAAATATCTGGAGACACTATTTGTATGGCATTGATGTTGACATCTTCACAAATCATAAAATCCTTCAATATATGTTTAGAAAAATGGAGTTAAATCTACGACAACGTTGATGGCTTGATATCTTGAAAGACTGTGTGGTAGATAATGCCCTCAATCAAAGATCTATGGGTAGTTTATCATATTTAGGTATTGAGAAGCGTGAGCTAGCGCAAGAGCTTCATCAGTTAGCTAGCTCGGGAGTCAAATTTTTACAGGAAGAAGATAGTGGGGTAACAATTCAAGACACATCCGTATCATATCTAGTTGTAGAAGTAAAATCACGGCAACAAGCGGATCCTAGCTTAGAGCAGCTCAGAGCTAAGGCTCACAATCAACAGACTTTAGCATTTTATATAGCAGGAGATGGAGTCCTTAGATATAGTGGTTTATTGTGTGTTCCAAATGTTACAGGGCTTCCGTATTGGATTATGGAATAGGCACATCATTCCCGTTATTCTTTTCACCCTGGTTCGACGAAAATGTACCATGATATCAAGGATATATATTAGTGGCATGGGTTAAAGAAGGAAGTTGCTGAGTTTGTGGGACAGTGTCCTAATTGCCAATAGGTGAAGGTTGAGCACCAAAAGCCCACTGAGAAAGTTCAGGAGATAGCCAATCCATTATAAAAGTGGGAAGCAATTAATATGGGTATTATTACAGGGTTACCTCGATCGCATCGTAAGTTTGACTCTATTTGGGTAATTGTTGATAGACTAACAAAATCAGCCCACTTTTTTACCAGTCAGGGCTACTTTTACGGTTGAAGACTATGCAGGGCTCTATATTAAGGAGATTGTTTGGCTACACGGTGTCCTAGTATCTATTATCTCTAATAGAGGAGCACAATTCACCGCCAACTTCGGGAAGTCCTTCTAGAAAGGACTAGGGACACAGGTTAATCTTATTACAAACTTTCACCCTCAGACAGATAGTCAGGCTGAGCAAACAATTTTGACACTCGAAGATATATTATAGTCGTGCGCGCTAGAGTTCAAGGGAAGTTGGGATGACCACTTGCATCTTATAGAGTTTGCATATAATAATAGTTATCATTCCAGCATCAGGATGGCACCTAATGAGGCTTTGTATGGGAGAAAATGTAGATCCCCTTGGATGGTTCGAGGTAGGTGAGTCAAGGTGTTGATTGGACCCGACTTAGTACAACAGACAGTGGAGCAAGTTAAGCTCATTCAACTAGCTTGGGAGTCAGATTGTTAGAGGAAGAAGATAATGGGGTAACAATTTAGGACACAGTCGTATATTCTCTAGTTGTAGAAGTAAAATCACGACAATAAGAGGATCCTAGCTTGGAAAAGCTCAGAATCAACAGACTTTAGCATATGATATAGCAGGAGATGGAGTCCTTAGATATAGTGGTCGATTGTGTGTTCCAAATGTTACAGGGATTCCGCATCGGATTATGGAAGAGGCACATCATTTCCGTTATTCTATTCACCCTGGTTCGATGAAAATGAACCATGATATGAAGGATATATATTGTTGGCATGGGGTGAAGAAGGACGTTGCTGAGTTTGTGACACAGTGTCTTAACTGCCAACAGGTGAAGGTTGAGCACCAAAATGTCGTTGGGCAACTTCAGGAGATAGTCATTCCATTGTGGAAGTGGTAAGCAATTAATATGGATTTTATTACAGGGTTACCTCGATCGTGTCGCAAGTTTGACTCTATTTGGGTAATTGTTGATAGACTAACAAAATAAGCCCACTTTTTACTAATCAGGGCTACATTTACGGCCGAAGACTATACAAGGGCTCTATATTAGGGAGATTGTTAGGCTACACGATATCCTAGTATCTATTATCTCTGATAGAGGAGCACAATTCACCGCCAACTTCTTGAAGTCCTTCCAGAAAGGACTAGGGACACAGGTTAATCTTATTACAACCTTTCACCCTCAGACAGATGGTCAGGTTGAGCGCACAAGTTTGACACTTGAAGATATATTACAGTCGTGCGCGCTAGAGTTCAAGGGAAGTTGGGATGACCACTTGCATCTTATAGAGTTTGCATATAATAATAGTTATCATTCCAGCATCAGGATGGCACCTAATGAGGCTTTGTATGGGAGAAAATGTAGATCCCCTTGGATGGTTCGAGGTAGGTGAGTCAAGGTTGATTGGACCCGACTTAGTACAACAGAGAGTGGAGCAAGTTAACCTCATTCAGCTAGCTTGGGAGTCAGATTTTTAGAGGAAGAAGATAGTGGGGTAACAATTGAGGACACAGCCGTATCATCTCTAGTTGTAGAAATAAAATCCCGACAACAGGAGGATCCTAGCTTAGAGCATCTCAGAGCCAAGGCTCAGAATCTATAGACTTTAGCATTTGATATAGCAGGAGATTGAGTCTTTAGATATAGTGGTCGATTGTGTGTTCCAAATGTTGCAGGGCTTCCACATCGTATTATGGAAGAGGCACATCATTCCCATTATTCTATTCACCCTAGTTCGATGAAAATGTACCATGATATCAAGGATATATATTTGTGACATAGGATGAAGAAGGATGTTGCTGAGTTTGTGGCATAGTGTCCTAACTGCCAACAGGTGAAGTTTGAGCACCAAAAGCCCGCTTGGCTAGTTCAAGATATAGCCATTCCTTTGTGGAAGTGGGAAGCAATTAATATGGATTTTATTACAAGGTTACCTTGATCGCGTCGCAAGTTTGACTCTATTTTGGTAATTGTTGATAGACTAACAAATTCAGCCCACTTCTTACCAGTTAGGGCTACTTTTACGACCGAAGACTTTGCAGGGCTCTATATTAGGGAGATTTTTAGGCTACACGGTGTCCTAGTATCTATTATCTCTAATAGAGAGCACAATTCACCGCCAACTTCTAGAAGTCCTTCCAGAATTGACTGGGGGCACAGGTTAATCTTAGTACAGTCTTTCACCCTCAGACAGATCGCCAAGCTGAGCATACAATTTTGACACTCGAAGATATGTTAATGGCATGCGCGCTAGACATCAAGGGAAGTTGGGATGACCAGTTGCATCTTATATAGTTTGCATACAATAATAGTTATCATTCCAGCATCGGGATGGCACCTTATGAGGCTTTGTATAGGTGAAAATGCAGATCCCCTATTGGATAATTCGAGGTAGGTGAGTCAGTGTTGATTGGACCCGACTTCGTACAGCAGACAGTGGAGCAAGTTAAGCTAATTTGGGAGAGGTTTCTAACAGCTCAAAGGCGACAGAAGTCATACTCAGATGTACGACGAAAGGAGTTAAAGTTTTCTATCGAGGACTGGGTATTCTTAAGAGTCTCACCTGTGACTAGTGTTATGCGATTTGGCAAAAAGGGGAAGCTTAGTCCAAGATTCATTGGGTCATATCGGATCCTTCGAAAGGTAGGACTAGTGGCTTATTAGTTGGAATTGCCTTTGGGGTTAAAATATGTTCTTCCAATTTTCCATGTATCGATGCTACGAAAGTGCATAGGAGACCCTTCTCGAGTTGTCCCAGTTGAGGATGTTCAGATCACAGAGGAGTTGTCCTACGAGGAAACTCCAGTTGCCATTTTAGATCGGTATGTCTATAAATTGAGGACTAAAGAGGTTGCTTTGGTTAAAGTATTGTGGAGAAACAAGAATAGAGAAGAGGTGACTTGGGAAGCTGAGGTTGGCATGAGGTCCAAATATCCTTACTTGCTTCATACCCTAGGGTAATGGAATATCAGTTTATCTTAGGGCAGTAAGGTAAGATACCTGTTTGATTTTATATATATATATATACTATTGCTTATTATTATTGTGGTTGTCGTTGTATATCTACTAGCATTGTTATGGTGGAGCTATAATGCTTAGCTATTTATGTCATCGTGTGAGATGCCTAGGTTAGAAATTTTGTGTTTCTATTTCTTGGATAGTTACTTCTACAAAGGATACACTGCCTAAATTTTGGCAACTACTAAGGACTGAACCGCGTGACTCAGATTTTTCATTCGAGGATGAAAGTTTCTAAGGGGGATGGATGTAACACCCCGACTTTACAAAACGTATAAATTGACTCGTATCTTCGTGGAAAGATCAGGAGGTTGGGTAATAAATTAAGAATGATGTTTTATGTGATATTTTGAGTGTTTGAGTGTTGTATCTCAAGTTTTGAAGTTAGGTAACTGGCAAAATAAAACTTGGCGAAAGTTACCATAAATTCATTTTTAAAGATTTGTCTAAAATTTGGGTCAAATATCTAAGACGTTTTCTACCAATCTATTATAAGTTATGGTCCCTGCGACCTATGAAATCAAAGGTCTATGAGCCTAGTTTCTGACGCATCAACCCGTTTGTTCATATGACTTAAGAATGGAGAGATATTTGTTTTTCGCAAGACTGCACAAGCAGGAAGGTGAGGTGGGTCCCCTAGATTGCTGGAACTTTATATATTTCATCTTCTTCGAGTTTTCTTCATTTTTCCTTCATTTTCCTTAGTGAAAAACCAGAAAACTCACAAAACTTACAAAACCCACTTCTAAAACAAGCCAAGTTACATATTTTTGTGACTAAAGTCCTTGACAAAAATTGTTCTACGCATTGAGCTCGTCAACATGGTATGATTTGTTTTATCGATTTCCAAACATATAGTACTTTGGTGTGTGGACAGCAGGGGTTTGGGCATATTTTAAACTTTTGAGGTGTATTACAAACTTATAATCAAGGTAAGACCCTTCTCTCATCGACTCTAGCTTTGATAAGTCACAAATAGCAATTTGCGATGGAAATACATATCTTTTCTCGGATTTTCATTGTATCTTCTATTCTTTTGTGTTGACTATTATTCTGCCTTGTTGTAGTATCAAGGGGGGTTGTGATTAAAGTTATTAGGACACCTGAATTCAGCGAAAAAGGTATGTTAAGGCTATTCCCTACTTACGACATGTTTCCTTAAAGCATAGAAGCAATGTATTTGGGTTGTTATCCTTGATATACTTGTAGCCGTGATTGTTGATTATTGGCGGCTCGAGTTGATAAAATCCTCCCTTGTTGGGATTTTTACTCAGTTAGTAGTGTCCCTATGTTGGACACGACTAGATGCTAACTAAATTTCTCGCTTTTAGCAATTGGATTGTTATTGTTGCCCTTGGGGCTATTATGGTTAGCTTCAGGAATATAATCTATGCCTATAAGGTATATGTTCTGCCTACAGGGCTATGTGGATGCCTAAAAAGTGCTATGAGTTGCCTATAGGGCTATATTGATACCTAGAAGGGCTATGAGTTGCCTACAGGGCTATATTGATGCCTAAGAAGGCTATGTCCTTCCTACAGGGCCATGTTGTTTTCTAAGAGGGCTGAGTTGTATATAAGTTAGGTTGATGCCTAAAAGAGCTATGTGCAGCCTACGGGGATATATTGATGCCCAAGAGGGCTATATGACTGCCTACGGTACTAGGGGACTACCGATAGTGTTATTTAGATTGATTGGAACCTTTCGATCTTATGGGGGCATCAATAGGCGGTTTTGTGTGTTGTTTGTACCTGCCGAGCTTATGGGGTCTTGGTTAGGTTGTTGTTTTATTATTTTTGTTAAGTTTAGATTTAGGAGCAGGTCAGTACAGTTATCTTACCCTTGATTTATTTATCAGATTATTCCAGTATATCAGGATACCTCATCATAATCTATTGCCTTTCATACTCTGTACATTATTTTGTACTGATGCCCCATTGCCTTGGGGGTGCTGCATTCATGAATGTAGGTTTTGACAGACGACTGAGTAGACCTCTTCAGTAGCAAGATTGACTTATAACTGGTTGGCTAGCCCCTTTCCTCTGAAGCTACCAGAGTTGGAAGGTTTGTTACCTTTTGTTGTATATATCATTATGGGTAGGCTGGGGCCCTGTCCCGCTAATCTTTACTACTCTTAGAGGCTTGCAGACTAGTGTGTAGGGTGTATAGCTATATTATGGCCACACTTGCCTATGTTGTTGGTTTGTTGAAGCTTGTGAGCTATTTGATATATTCTATTGATATATACCTGCTTTTAGTTTTAGTATAGATATCATGGTGGCCTCAACGGCCCAATTAGGACTTCTGTGCTAGCTGGCTATTTATTTATATGACCTCCTGGGAGTAGCTGTTTCTTTAATAGATCAGTTGATAGGGGCCTTGCCGACCGAGGGCTTAGTTATAAACCGAGATATACTTGTTTGCTTACTTGATTGTGTGTGGCTGCCATGCCCTAGTAGCAAATGGTTCAACAGGGTCGGCTCAAGCCTAAGTTTTGGCATTAGGAGCCAGTTGCGCCCCTAGAGTTTGGGGCGTGACAAACTTTGTATCAGAGCAACATCGTATCCTAGGGAGTCTGCAAGCCCTATATAGTAGAGTCTTGTTTAAAAATGTGTTGTGCACCACATTTGATAAGCAAGAAGCTACTGGGCATGTTAGAATGACTATTCTTCTTTTTCTCACCTCGTGCTATAGAACGGTGTGTTAAGGGTTGAGGTTTCTAGCTTATAATTGATACCTGTATGCAGATAGAGATGACAGACACTAGAAAGACCACCACTAGCCAGGGGCTAGATATAACTGCAAGCGAGGGTATCAACAAGGTACCACAAGTGGAGGTAACCCATTGTGAGACCCAGGGGGAGATATCTTCTCAGCCCGCTATAGCATCTCCACAGCTTAAGGAGCCTCCAAGAAATACAGGACTTTAGGCTCCACCTACAGTACCACCTCTAGTTCCTCCTATTCCATCTGATCAGGATTTCAAGAGTGCAGTATATATGTTACCAAAGTTAGTACCTGCACAGCGCCAACCAGTTGCGCCAGATATTGTCGGACCTTCTGAAGGGCCCAAAAGTTCGAGAGTTTGTGAATTTCTTGCCTTGAATCCTCCACAGTTTACAGGGATAGATCATAGAGAAGACCCTTAACACTTTGTTTATCAGCTTCATAGGATCTTCAGAGCCATGCATGCCTTAGCGACTGAGTCAATTGAGTTAACAACATTCCCATTGCGTGATGTTGCAGTATTGTGGTATGAAAGTTGGGAGAGATCTAGGGGAAAAGATACATCCTTACCTACTTCGGATAGCTTTACAGCAGCTTACATTGACTACTATTTGCCTTGACAAATTAGGATGGCCAGGTGGACCAGTTTATGAACCTCCGACAGGGTGGCATGAGTGTTTGAGAGTACAAGCCGAGATTTGATTAATTGGCTAGATATGAACTAGCATTTGTTGTTACGATGCATGACAGGGTGTGTAGATTTGTGGGAGGGCTTGACTCAGACTATATCGAGGCTTGTTCTACTGCTGTGCTAAATGATAATATGGATATCTCGCGAATTCAGGCATTTTCACAGGGCATAAAGGATCACCGACATCTACAGTATATGAGTGAGAGGGTCGAGAGAGAGAAAGAAGAGGGCTAGGCCCCCTCGTTCGCAGGGAGATTTTAGGGTGGTCGTAGAACTCGATATTCTATTAGGCCACCTAGACCTCCACCACAACAGTTCCAGGGTACTTGATTTGATCGTCAGGAACAGTCAGGCCCAGGTGAGGGTTCACGAGCATCAGGCTCACAGAAGTAGAGGGGTTTAGTCCAGGCTACGACATCCCCGCCGTAAAGTGCTACTTACGGTAGGATGCATTTTGGGAGGTGCAGAGAGGGTTCTACAAGTTGTTATTCTTGTGGTTAGGTGGGGCATGGGTGTAGAAACTGCCACACCATAGGTCAGGGTGGTATAGGTTAGTCCACCAAGTCAACAGTAGGTTCCTCCTCATTAGCACAGTCTACAGGGCGTGGACCCCAGACTTCAGCATGCAGAGGTAGAGGCGGAGGTAGAGAGGGAGCATCTAATTCTGCTAGTTGACAGAACCGTACTTATTCATTAACCGGACGACTAGACTCAGAGTCATCACCAGATGTTGTGACATGTAAATTTATTGTTTGCTCCCATTGTGTTTATTCTTTGATGGATCGTAGATCTACTTTGTCTTATGTTACTCCATTTATTACGGGGAGGTTATGTTTAGTAGCAGAGTCATTAGATCGACCCTTTATTGTATCTACACCAGTTGGTGAGTCTATTGTTGCCAGGAGAGTCTATCGTGGTTGCCCGGTAGAAATTATCGACCATCTGACCTCTGTAGATCTCGTCGAGTTAGAGATGGTCGATTTCGACGTCATTATGAGTATGGACTAGTTTGTGTCTTGTTATGCTAATGTTAAGTGCTGGACAAAGATTGTTAGATTTCACTTTCCAGGAGAGGCAGTTCAGGAATGGAAATGCGATACAGCAAAGCCGAAAAGTAGGTTTATTTCCTATCTTAAGGGAAAGAGGATGATTACCAAGGGTTGTATTTATAATCTTGTTCACGTTCATGATATAGATGTAGAACCATTAACTCTTCAGTCTATTCTGGTAGTTAATGAGTTTCTTGATGTATTTCCGCTAGAAGGGGAAATTGATTTTTCTATCGATATGCTACCAAGTACATAACCCATATCTATCCCTCCTTATAGAATGTTTCCTGCTGAGCTAAATGAGTTGAAGGATCAGCTAAAAGACTTGCTAGATAAAGGCTTTATTAGGCCTAGTTCTTCACCATGAGGTGCACCAGTGTTGTTCATAAAGAGGAAAGATGGCTCACTAAAAATGTGTATCGATTACCGATAGTTGAATAAGGCAACTATAAAGAATAAGTACTCCCTTCCGTGGATAGATGACTTGTTTGATTAGTTACAAGGTGCTAAGTGTTTCTCAAAGATTGATTTAAGATCAGCGTACCACGAGATACAAGTTTGGGAGAAAGATGTTTCAAAGATAACTTTTAGAACTAGATATGGACACTTTCAATTCTTTCTAATGTCTTTTGGATTAACTAATGCCCCAACAGTGTTCATGGACATGATGACTAGTATATTCAGGCAGTATATAGACTTGTTTGTGATTGTATTTATTGATGTTATTTTGGTGTATTCACGTTCAAAAGATGAGCATGCAAATCATTTGTGGGTAGTCCTTCAGGTTCTTCCAAACCGAGAACTTTATGTAGAGTTTTCTAAGTGCGAGTTCTGGTTGGACTCTGCGCTTTCTAAGGCCATATTGTAACAAATGCAGTCATTGCGGTCGATACACAAAAGATTGAGACTGTAAAGACTTGGCCTAGACCCGTGACTCCGATTGAGGTTCGTAGTTTCTTAGGGTTAGCTGGGTATTACATAAGGTTTGTAGAGGGGTTTTCTTTAATTTCAGCCCCATTAACGAAGCTGACTCAACAAGCAGCGAAGTTCCAGTGGACTGAGGCTTGCGAGCATAGTTTCCAGGAGCTGAAGGACAGGTTGACATCAGCACCAGTTCCTGCATTGCAAGACGGGTTAGAAGGTTATGCGGTGTAGTGTGATGCTTCTAGTGTTGCGTTGGGATGTGTTCTAATGCAACATGGTAAGGTTATCGCATATGCTTCAAGGTAGTTGAGAAAGCATGAGAAGAACTATCCGACCCACGATTTAGAGTTGGTTGTAGTTATGCATACGCTAAAGATCTGGAGACATTATTTGTATGGCGTTCATGTTGACATCTTCACAGATCATAAAAGCCTTCAATATATCGTTAGACAGAAAGAATTAAATCTATGACAACGTCGATGGCTTGAGTAACTGAAAGTCTATGACGTGGACAATTTATATCATCCAGGAAATGTAAATGTGGTAGATGATGCCCTCAATCGATGATCTATCGGTAGTTTATCATATTTAGATGTTGAGAAGCGTGAGCTAGCGCGAGAGCTTCATCAGTTAGCTAGCTTGGGAGTTACATAGTTAGAGGAAGATGATAGTGGGGTAACAATTTAGGACATAGTCGTATCATCTCTAGTTGTAGAAGTAAAATCACAGCAACAGGTGGATCCTAGCTTAGAGCAGCTCAGAGCCAAGGCTCAGAATCAACAAACTTTACCATTTGATATAGCAGGAGATGGAGTCCTTAGATATAGTGGTCGATTGTGTGTTCCAAATGTTGCAGGGCTTCCGCATCGGATTATGGAAGAGGCACATCATTCCCGCTATTCTATTCACCCTGCTTCGAGGAAAATTTACAATGATATCAAGGATATATATTGGTGGCACAGGATGAAGAAAGACGTTGCTATGTTTTTGGCACAGTGTCCTAACTACCAACAGGTGAATGTTGAGCACCAAAATCCTGCTGGGCTAGTTCAGGATATAGCCATTCCTTTATGGAAGTGGGAAGCAATTAATATTGATTTTATTACAGGGTTACCTCGATCTCATCGCAAGTTTGACTCTCTTTGGGTAATTGTTGATATACTAACAAAATCAGCCCACTTCTTACTCGTCCGAGGGACTTTTTCTTTAGAATTTTTTTATAGAAAGGGCTACCTTTATGGCCGAAGACTATGCAGGGCTCTATATTAGGGAGATTGTTAGGCTACATTGCGTCCCAGTGTCAATTATCTCTGATAGAGGAGTACAATTCACCACCAACTTCTGGAAGTCCTTCTAGAAAGGACTGGGGACACAGGTTAATCTTATTACAGCCTTTCACCCTTAAACAGTTGGCCAGGCTGAGCGCACAATTTTGACACTCAAAGATATGTTACGGGCATGTGCGCTAGACTTCAAGGGAAGTTGGGATAACCACCTGCATCTTATAGAGTTCGCATACAATAATAGTTATCATTCAAGCATCGGGATGGGAAAAAATGTAGATCCCCCATTGGATGGTTCGACGTAGGTGAATCAGGGTTAATTGGACCAGACTTAGTACAACAGACTGTGTAGCAATTTAAGCTCATTCGGGAGAGGTTGCTAACAGCTCAAACCCGACAGAAGTCATACTCAGATGTGTGACGAAAGGATTTAGAGTTTTGTGTCGATGACTGAGTATTCTTAAGAGTCTCACCTATAAAGGGTGTTATGCGATTTGGCAAAAAGGGAAAGCTTGCTCCAATATTCATTGGGCAATACCAGATACTTCGAAGGGTAGGACGAGTGGCTTATGAGTTAGAATTGCCTTCGGGGCTAAAATCTATTCATAAAATTTTCCATGTATCGATGCTACGGAAGTGCGTAGGAGACCCTTCTCGGGTTGTCCCAGTTGAGGATGTATAGATCACAGAGGAATTATCTTACTAGGAAACTCCAGTTGCCATTTTAGATCAGCAGGTCTATAAATTGAGGACCAGAGAGGTGGCTTCGGTTAAAGTATTGTGGAGAAACAAGAATAGAGAACATGTGACTTGGGAAGCTGAGAATGGCATGAGGTCCAAATATCCTCACTTGTTTCATACCCTAGGGTGATGGCATATCAATTTATATTAGGGCAGTAAGGTAAGATACCTGTTTGATTTTTTTATATATATATATATATATACTATTGCTTATTATTATTGTGGTTGTCGTTGTATATCTACTAGCATTGTTATGGTGGAGCTATAGTGCTTAGCTATTTATGTCATCGTGTGAGATGCCTAGGTTAGAAATCTTGCATTTTTGGTTCTTGGATAGTGACATCTACAAAGGATACTCTGCCTAAATTTAGGCAACTCCTAAGGACTGAACCACGTGACTCAAATTTTTCATTTGAGGACGAATGTTTCTAAGGGGGGGTGGATGTAACACCTCGACTATTTAAAACGTATAAATTGACTCATATCTCCGTGGAAATACCAAGAGGGTGGGTAATAAATTAAGAATCATGTTTTATGTGATATTTTCAAGTGTTTAAGTGTTGTATCTCAATTTTTGAAGTTAGGTAAGTGACAAAATAAAAGTTGGCGAAAGTTCTCGTAAATTCGTTTTTAAACATTTGTCTGAAATTTGGGCCAAATCTAGAATGTTTTCTCCTAATCAATTCAGACTAATGGTCCCTGTGACCTATGATATCGAAGGTCTATAAGTCTAGTTTCTAATGCATCAACCCGTTCATTCATATGATTTCAGAATGGAGAGATATTCACATTTTCCTAAGACTGTGCAAACAGGAAGGTGAGGTGGGTCCCCTAGGTCGGTGGAACTTTATATATTTTATCTTCTTCAACTTTTCTTCATCTTTCTTTCATTTTGCTTAGGGAAGAACAAGAAAACTCACGAAAGCTACAAAACCCACTTCTAGGACAAGCCAAGTTACTGATTTTCGTGACTTAAGTCCTTGACAGAAGTTTTTCTATGCGTTGAGCTCGTCAACATGGTATGATTTGTAGTATCGTTTTCCTAGCATATCATACTTTGGTGTGTGGACAACAGGGGTTTGGGCATATTTTAAAGTTTAGAGGTGTATTACAAACTTATAATCAAGGTAAGACCCTTCTTTCATCGACTCTAGCTTTTATAAGTCGTAAATAGCAATTTGCGACAGAAATACATATCTTTAATTGAATTTTCATTGTATCTTTTATTTTTTTTGTGTTTATTATGATCCTGCCTTGTTATAATATCAAGGGGGGTTGTGATTAAATTTATTAGGACACGTGAATTCAGCTAAAAGGTAGTGTTAGCGGGTGATGGTGGTCAAGCTACCTTAGATCCTGATGGAGTGTTGAGATTCGCCGGCCGCATCTGTGTTCCGAGAGTTGGGGATTTGATACAGTTGATACTTTCTGAGGGCCATGAGTCTAGATACTCTATCCATCCGGGCACAGCGAAGATGTATCGTGATCTGAGACAGCATTACTGGTGGAGTGGCATGAGGAGAGATATTGCTGACTTTGTTTCCTGTTGCTTGTGCTGCCAGCTGGTAAAGGCCGAGCATTTGAGGCCTGGTGGCGAGTTCCAGAGATTACCCATTTCGGAGTGGAAGTGGGAGCGTATCACTGTGGACTTCGTTGTGGGGTTGCCTCGGACTTCTAGAGGTGTTGACAGCATTTGGGTCATCGTGGATCGGTTGACTAAGTTAGCACACTTCCTTCCTGTCCATACTTCCTGCAGTGCTGAGAGGTTAGCCCGTATCTACATTCGAGAAGTGGTTGGTCTTCATGGTGTGCCTGTTTCCATCATCTCAGATCGGGGCCCACAGTTCACTTCCAGCTTTTTGAGGGCTTTTCAGGAGGAGTTGGGAACCCGTGTCCACCTTAGCACAGCATTTCACCCACAGACGGATGGTCAATCAGAGCGTACTATTCAGGTCCTTGAGGATATGTTGCGGGCCTGTGTTATGGATTTTGGAGGTCAGTGGGACCAGTTCTTGCCTTTGGCAGAGTTTGCGTATAACAACAACTACCACTCTAGTATTCAGATGGCCCCATTCGAGGCATTATATGGTAGGCGTTGTCGCTCTCCAGTTGGTTGGTTTGAGTCTACAGAGCCTAGGCCGCGTGGTACAGATTTGCTTCAGGAGGCC
>NC_064282.1:41304212-41328241 GCF_019186545.1 Solanum stenotomum
TACTGGGTACCTGTTGTTTTGGTACTCATGCTACGCTCTGCATCTATTTTGTGATGCAGGTCCGAGCACTAGTAGCCAGCGTTGATCGAGCTTGGAATAGACTTATCTGGAGACGGGGGTGAGCACACGGCGTTTTGTACTATTTCAATCTCCATCTGTATATATAGACTTGTCTTCTTCCTTTCGAGACAGTCCAGTCTCTGTTGTCCAGTTTTGGCACTTGTACTCATTTTGTAGTAGCTCTGTACTGGTGACTTCCATGTTCTGGGAGAGAACTTTATTTGTTTATATTGTTATTTTCCTACTCTTGTTTAATTTCTACCCTTAGACCCATTACTTGTTGTTCCGGGTTACGGGTTGGCTTACCTGCTGGTGGGTTATAGTAGGTGCCATCATGACTTGAGAAATCGGGTCGTGACACATATAATTACAAAAACACACTGGTGGTTCACGACACCGTGTAAACAAAAAATAGGAGCAAAAAGAGTAAATAATAAAAAACGAAAAACAACAGAATGGATAAAAGGAAGTGAAAAAATTACACAAAAATTAGAAAATATAAAAGAAGAAGACCCTAAAATATAATTAATTATATTCTCTATAGATAAGGTAAAAATAATTCAAGATAAGTTAGAATTATTATATAGTGAGGATCCTTTACAAGGATGGGAAAAACATAAAACAAAAGTAAAAATTGAGCTAATTGATAATAACAGTATAATAACCCAAAAACCATTAAAGTATAATTTTAATGATTTAACCGAATTTAAGATACATATAGATGAATTACTAGAAAAAGGATATATACAAGAAAGCAATAGTAAGCATACAAGCCCGGCATTTATCGTAAATAAACATAGTGAACAAAAAAGAGGAAAAAGTAGAATGGTTATTGATTATAGAAATTTAAATGCAAAAACTAAAACATATAATTATCCGATACCAAATAAAATACTAAAGATAAGACAAATACAAGGATATAATTATTTTAGCAAATTTGATTGTAAATCAGGATTTTATCACTTAAAACTAGAAGAAGAATCTAAAAAACTAACAGCATTCACTGTACCACAAGGATTTTATGAATGGAATGTATTACCATTTGGATATAAAAACGCACCAGGTAGATATCAACACTTTATGGACAATTACTTTAAACAAATAGAAAATTGTGTAGTGTACATCGATGATATATTATTATATTCTAAGACACAAGATGAACATATAAGATTATTAGAAAAATTTATACACATCATAGAATATTCAGGTATAAGTCTAAGTAAAAAGAAAGCTGATATAATGAAAAATCAAATAGAATTCTTAGGAATACAAATTGATAAAAACGGAATAAAAATGCAAACACATATAGTACAAAAAATAATTAACTCAAATGAACAACTAGACACAAAAAAGAAATTACAATCATTCTTAGGACTAGTAAATCAAGTAAGAGAATACATACCAAAATTAGCAGAGAATTTAAAACCATTACAACAAAAATTAAAGAAAGATATAGAATATCAGTTTGATAAAAAAGACCAAATACAAATACAAAAGGTAAAATTATTATGTAAAAACTTACCTAAACTATACTTTCCAGATGAAAATAAAAAATTTACTTATATAATAGAATCAGATGCAAGTGAAAAAAGTTATGGAGGAATATTAAAATACAGGTATGATGACACTACGATAGAACATCATTGCAGGTATTATTCAGGAACGTTTAATAATACAGAAATAAAATGGGAAATAAATAGAAAAGAATTATATTCAGTATATAAGTGTTTATTATCATTTGAACCATATATTGTATATAACAAATTTATTATAAGAACAGATAATACACAAGTAAAATGGTGGCTAACAAGAAAAATACAAGATTCGGTAACAACAAAAGAAATAAGGAGATTGGTATTAAATATATTAAATTTCACATTTACAATTGAAGTAATAAAAACTGATAAGAATGTTATTCCAGATTACTTATCAAGACAAAGCTACTCAGACTGAGAACGAAAATACAATGGAAGAGATACTAAAAGCCATAACTACACTTTGTATAAAAGTGGACAGTATGGACAACGAGATACAAAAGCTAAAAACTAATGAAGATAATATGAAGTCTAAAGCTAGTCAGCAGCATGACTATAAAAATGCGGAGCTACGTCGATCGGAAGATGGAAAAAATCCAGAGCTAAAAGAAGACGATGGGAAACTCCTTAAAACCCATAACGTTTGTTTAAATACAGCTGCAGGTACAAGCAAACAAGTTAGCGATAAACAACATAAAAATGCTAACTTAAACCAGCTATTTGCAAAACCATTTACCCAAAGAACACCTAAACATGTGTCCATAGAACCACAAACATCTACATACGCAGATAGTTTACAAAACCAAAGTGAGAAAAAGACATATAATTACATCACACGAACCTATATAGAAAATATCCACAAAATTCAAACCTATTTAAACCGCAACCCCAGATCAACTACAAAAGAACCAAACCAAGATTATTTAACCCAAAGATTGCAAGGTTATAATAAACTAATTGCACAACCAAAAACTAACGCCAACTTAGTAAGGACATGTTATAACTATGGATTATTAAATACTGTATATACATATGACGGAGAAGAACTAAGAGGAATACCAGAACTACACAAAGCATTCATCACATACAAAAGAGTTACGAAAGGAAACTTATTTTATATAAAATTCTATACAGCACCAGCGGAGATATTATACGAGGAAATAAAACCTCCAATACAAGTTATCAAGATAGGGTTAACCAAAGATATGATTATACCCGAGGATATCGGACAACAAGAAGAGATATGAAAAATAGAAAATTAAGAAAAATAAGAAGAAAATTGAACAAATTATATCCGGAATATAAACAACTTAATATTACAAAAACTGATAATGAAAAATTAAATCAATTAATAGATAATATATCGAAAATAGAATATAAATATATTCAATACTTAAAAATACAATGAATAACAAGAATAGCGACTATAGACAAAAACTTAATGAAATAATTATAGAAAAACGACAAGAATTAGAACATAGGCAAAATAGACTTAATAGTAATATATTTGCAGGTATTTGTCACAAATCTATAGTAGCACAAAGAAAGAATATTTTTTATCTAGAAATACAAATAAATAACTTAGAATATAAACTACAACATAATTTATAAATGAATAAAGAAGAATACGCAATAGATGAAAAAACATATGAAAATTATGACGGATTAAAAATAAAGATAATATTTTCTAATCTAGGAAGAAGTATAAGAAAATAGGTGATAATATAAGTTTAATGTTAGAAAAAGAAACTGTAAAACTAGAAGATAGTTTAACTGTTATGGTAAGAATAACAAAAGAAAATGAATCGGGCATGTCCCAAGAAACTGCGAACACCTTTCACTAAAATCAGCGGGAGTAGTTTCTCAATCACCTCAATTTTTGCCTTATCGACCTCCAACCTCTTTTGTGACATCTTGTGCCCAAGAACTATGCCCTCTTTCACCATGAAATGGCATTTCTCCCAATTTAGATTCAAGTTTGTCTCCACACACCTTTTGAGCACTAGCCCCAACTGTGCCAAGCACTCTTCGAATGAGTCTCCTACGATTGAGAAGTCGTCCATGAATACCTCCATAGAATCTTCTACCATGTCCTCAAAAATGGAAAACATGCAACGCTGAAATGTTGTCGGGGCTTTACATAACCTGAATGGTATCCTCTTAAATGCAAACGTTCCAAAAGGACAGGCGAAGGTGGTTTTCTCTTGATCTTCCGGTGCAATAGAGATTTGGTTGTAACCTGAATACCCATCCAAAAAGCAGTACCAACCTCTTGGTTGTAACCTGAATACCCATCCAAAAAGCAGTACCAACCTCTCTCTGATAGCCAATCAAGCATTTGATCCATGAAAGGCATGGGAAAGTGATCCTTTTCAGTCCAAGAATTTAGCTTTTGATAGTCCATGCATAGTCTCCATCCGGTCATCGGTCTCGTAGGCACAAGATCCCTCTTTTCATTTGGGACTACTGTGATACCTCCTTTATTAGTACACATTGCACCGGGCTTACCCATTTGCTATCGGCAATAGGGTAGATCACACCTGCGTCTAACCATTTTATTATTTCCTTTTTCACTACTTCCTGGATTGGTGGGTTCAATCTTGACTGATGTTCAACACTCGATGTACACTCACTATCAAGCTGAATTTTGTGAGTGCAAATATCAGGGGGAATGCCCACTATGTTGGCTATGGTCCAACCTATAGCTTTGATATTCGATCGTAATACCTCAAGAAGCAATTTCACCTGCCATTCAAGCAAGTTAGCTGCAATGATCACCGGTAGAGTGTTATTTGTCCCCAAAAAACATATCGGAGGGGAGGAGGGAAGTTCTTTTAATTCCATATGTGGTGGTTCTTCAATTGATGGCTTGGCGGGAGGACTCTCTCTATTTTTCAAATCGATGTCCAACTTTCATGGAGTTTTTGAATACCCTCCTAATCCTGAAAGAGAGGCTACCACCTCTTCATAACCTTGAATATCGAATTCATCATAGTTAGAAAGCACAACTTCAAGGGGTTTACTCATGCATATCAAATGAATCATGCTCGCCACCACCTTATCAATAACATCCATGGTAGACACCACATGAATATCACTTGTGTATTTCATTGAAGTACAAACATTGAAGTTTACCTAATCTTCGTTCACCCAAAACTTCAACTCTCCGCTTTCAACATCCACTAATGCTCTTCCGGTTGCTAAGAATGGCCTTCCCAGAATAATGGGAATTTCAGCATCTATTTCACAATCAAGAATGAAAAAATTGGCCGGGAAAATGAATCGATCAACCTTCACCAAAATGTCATAAAGTATCCCGACAGGATGTTTGATCAACGGTCTGCCATGAAGAGTCTAATTGTGGTTGCTTTGGGTTCACCCAATGCAAGTTGTTTGTATATCGCATAAGGCATTAACTTGATGCTTGCTCCCAAATCACATAAATCTTTCGTGAATTGGAGCATGCCTATGGTGCACAAAATGGTGAATGCCTAGGGATCTTCTCTCTTTTTGATCAGTTCCTTAGTCATAATTGCACTACAATTATGGGAAACTTCAATTGTCTCATATCCCGGTATTTCCAATAATGCCTCCACAAGGGGGAGATGAATTGATAATGTGTTAAACAACGATAAGAACTTCTTGAACTTTTCATCTTCATTTTTCTTCTTTAGGCATTGGGGAATGGGGTGATATTTTGGGTAGAGGTTACATGACTTTTGGGATTCGAACATGTTGTTCCACTTCTTTTTGTGGTTCTAGGACAATGCTTTCATGGATAGGTACCTCTTGCTCCTCCATGCCTTTATCACCTCCTTGTTTTTGAGCTTCTTCATATCCCGTCATATCACCTATTGCTACTTTTCCACTACGAGTAACCACAGCCAGCTGTTTATTGTTATTTTCCATTGAAGACTTTGAAGTCAATTGGGCTGAAAGCAGACTCAACTGACCTTCAAGTATCTTGATGGCATCGACATGAGAGTTCACTTTTCTGTTCAACGATGAAATATCATCTTTCAACCCCTTTAACAAATAATCCGAACCTTCAACTTTATCAAGTATGTGTTAAAACAAGTCATTCACCCGGGGACTACTTGCACTCTCTTTCGATTTTGAGCTGTTACTCGAGTGAGTATGGCTCTCATTATGATCATCTTCCCTACTCGAATAATCGCCTTGCTCAGCCCAATCTTGATAGTATCTCCTTTGCTCTTCTCCTTTGTGACAGTTCCAACCTTGAATTCCACCTTACTACATATAGCGTGGGTAGAAACCCTCCTCATATCTCTTGGAGTTCCAACCTCGATTCTCCTGAGTAACCGGAATAAGAACCCTCCTCAACTCTAAACACTCCACAAGTCCCCTTCATATGATCTTGTAGAAATTCCATTTGGGTTAACATTTTCTTGGTGTTTTCATCTCTCTCTATCTCTCTCTCTCTTAATCAAGTTCCTCTTGTGTCAATCTAAAACAAAATGGAGAAACTTGATCCTCTTGGGTGTACCACGCCTTGTTTATCTTAGTCATGTCATCAAGGAAGAACGAAGCCACCTCAAATGATTGTAACATTAATCCTTCTCATACCAATTGATCAGGAACTCCCTTATTAACCGTATCAAGACTCCGGTAAAAATATTAGAGTAACAAATCATTTGGTAGCCCATGAGTTGGGCATTTAAGTAAGAGTTTCTTGAACCTCACACAAGTTTCATAGATGGGTTCCCCCTCCAGTTGCATGATGAATATCGTCTCTAAGCTTTATCATCCTTGACGGAGGAAAGAACCTTGTATTGAATGCTTCAATCAGCTCCTCCCATGATGTGATGGAATTGTTTGGTAGCTCGGCTAGCCACTTACTAGCCTCTCCCGTTAAGAAAGATGCAAATAACCGCAGTCGAACTAACTCTTGTGATACATTTTTGAATGAAAATGGGCTGCACACCTCTGTAAAATTTCTTACATGTTCATGCGGGTGTTCGTGTTCTAGTCATCCATATAACCATCATATTTGGAGTAAATGAAGAGTTAAGCTAGTGAGTTCAAACATCGCATTCTCATCAGCTTGCGGGATGCAAATTACACCCATCCCACCTGATTGAGATGGGTTGTAAACACTATTGATATCATCGATACCATCTTGATGACCTGCTTGACCGCCATTCATCTCTTCTTCACTCATATTCAATTCTATGCAGTTCAACCAACACTTACACAAAGCAGCCAAACTAATTCAAATACAACCAACAAATTCTAGAGTGTCCAATCTTCGATCATAGAACTCTAAGTAATGCTACTCCTCAGCAGCAACACCATTTTGATTAACGTATCAAGACACTTCATCCAATATTAAGTGCCAACGATTGCTAGATAGTAATATAACCCAACTAGTGAGTTGGGGTCGAGTCCCAAGGGAGCAGATTGTCTTTCAAATTCAATGATAACAAATTGACAACAATCTCTTAAATAGAATGCGATTACATTCTTATGATTTTGATTTCAAATATCAAAATTTGTTTCTTATTCCAATTTCATGCATCTACACTAAACAAACAGATAGTAAAGGAAACCTTGGGGAATTGACTAACCAATTGTCGAATTTTACTTTAGAGGGTGAATGTTGATACTCACAATAGGTTAATTTGTTGTGGGTAAGTCGGACCATACTTAAGATAACTTTGTCTCGAACAATTACTTTTTCTATGTCGAATTTTCTTGAATTTCAACACCACACGGAAGATACTCAACCCTTTTTCTCTCATGAAATTCACTCTCTGGAGCTGGATACAAAGGATAGATTATGTATTCCACCCTCTCGAACTGAAATCCAAGTAACCCACAACTAGGGGTGATGAGTTTGCTACTTTGGTTATGCACCTCTCTCTCGAGCAAGCTCAGAACACTAAATTTGATACACCAAACATGTAAAACATCTTCAAAACACAACAGCAAATCAGACCCACTTCAAATTAACCCCATTGTGTTCAATTCAACAATCCCACTTAGAAAAACTCAATAATTGGCTTCCTAGTCAAAACCCCGAGATAAGGGTTTTAGCCACTCATATAAAAAATGGGAAAATCTACTTCCATCAAAATCCCATATGTGAGTACAAATGAGAATTATATGTGAAAATCAACTAGAAATCTCCTATATTACAAAATCTCTACGAAAATCTTGATAAAATCCCTCTCGAAAACCTTTTGTAGAGCTCTCTCTCTAAATATTTTATTCTTCAAGTTTTCTGAATTCCTTTTTTTTGTAGCAAAAATCTATTTAAACAAATCTGAAGTGTAGCTGTTTAAACACTTGGTGAGGTAAGTCGAGCTTCGCCGAATGTTCAGCGATTCACTGACTGTTCTTCATCTCGCCTTTATTTTTCACTTTTTCTTGGTCCGGCTACTATAATTTTAGGCGATCCAGATCGGGATCGCCGATCAGTTTCGCGAATTGCCCTTTTTCCTTCTAACTCGCCCATCAACACTTGTTTAAATTTGTATCCGCACTTGTTTAAATCTGCATCAGCACTTTTGGCGACTAGGTTGGCCTTCTCCGAATGGATCGGCGACATACCGAATGAAACTGCTTCTCACCGAAATTTCCCCAGTTTAGCTCCAGCATTCTGTAACTTTAGGTGGTATTGTGGAAATTTGGCGATTCGCCGATCACCAGGCCTTGATTTTCCTCACTCTTTTAGCTTGGCACTTTGGAACAGTTAGGCGAATTCATGGCCATTGGGCGACTTACCAAAGGGGTTAGGCGATCATCAGGCCTTTTTTTCGTCGTTCTTTGAGCTGCCTTGTTCCTTTTTGCTCAATAGTGTCCATGCTTTGTTCCTCAATCCAAATACCTGAAATTGAAGGATTTACATCAGCTATTGGCACAAAACATACATTTGAGGTCACTAAATATATTAAAATAAAGCCTCAAATGAGTACAAATTGTGGAATCATCAACCATTTCCCCTTTGGGAGGAAGCCTCTACTAATTCCTTAAGTACCACTTCTTTCAAGTCAATCCCAAACGACATAACCAAAAACCCATAATAACCATACCGGGCTCTAATATCAATAGAGGTCTAAAATGCTACCAAGGATAACATCAAAACTAACAAGTAGCATCGGGATCTAATAAAATATTTACATCTATATGGAAACTATAAACATACCGGTGACTTCATCTGGAGAGCTCTGTTGGTCATCTTTAGACTGGAGTGCATATAAAAAATTTTGCTTGGGAGCATTGGAATCTGGACCACTAAGAGAAGCTTGCTTGTCCTCTCTGCCTTTTCTTTAAGTATTGGGAAATACCTCATCTTGTGACCATCATTACCATAACCATAACAACCATCCTTGTAAGTTAGGCACCTACCATAATTCTTCCTTCCACACTTAGTGCAAGTAGGCTTAAGCAACAAAGATTCACTATTACTCCCTCCTTGAGGCTTAGGGTTAGACACCCTCTCTTGGTTGTACCCATGAGTATTGGGGGAAACTTGATTAGAAATCCTTTGTTGGGTCCTAGGTTGACCATATCCGTCGGATCTAGCATTAGAGAAATTTTCATCACTGGTCCTACCCTTTTTATCTCCCTAGACTTTTCCTTGAGTTTTGATTCCTCAATTTGTTGAACGTACACCATAAGCCTTGAAATATCCATGTCATGGAGGAGCATTTCCGTACGACACTCTTTTTCAACCAAGTCGGACACACCTAACATAAACCTACTCATCTTAGCCCTTAAGTCCGCCACCATAGTTGGAGCATACTTGGATTGTTGGGTGCACTTTAGAGCATACTTCTTAACACTCATACTTCTTTGACGAAGGTTAATGAACTCTTGCACCTTTGCTTCCCTCAACTCTAGGGGAAAGAACCTATCAAGGAATGCCAATTTAAACAATTCCCACTCTATGGGCATTTCTCCCTTCCACTGATCATACCACACCTGAGCCACATCCTGTAGGTGGTAGGCGGCTAACTCCACCTTCTCTTCCGGAGTCATCCCCATAATAGCAAGTACCTTATATACCTTGTCGATAAATCTTTGAGGATCCTCCTCCACTTTGGATATGAAATTCTGGAGGTTCATTCTTGCAAAATCCCTCACTCGTGATGATACTGAATTCACATTAGGATTCACTCGAGCTACAACCTCTCTATTGACTTGAGCCATCACGACTTGAGCCAATACTTGAATAGTCCCCCTAAACTCCTTATGAGTAACATTCTCAACCAAAGGATCTACCGGATCTTGAGGAGCCTGAGGAGGAGCTCCTTGTTCCACATTGTCACCTTCCATCCTTCTAGCATTAGCCCTCCTAGTATTCTTATCCCAAAAACCATAGGGCAAGGATTAGAAGAGAGATCTTATAGAGTTAAACTCTATGGTATGACTTAGAGTAATGAAGAAGTGAAGTTTCCTAAACATCTTGTAGCCTCTCACTCATAAATGTGGCGCGCTTCATATTATGAACAAGACTCTACTAGACGTGGATTATGAGACACCATCCTAGAATCATTCTAAACCTAGCTTTGATACAAAGTTTGTCACGACCCAGGGGTACCCCCTAGATGTAACATGGCGTACAGAAACCCGAAGGACTCCATACAAGTCACTTAGTTCTCATAACATAGGAAATAGAACAATAAGAGTAAATCATATTTTAAGTCTTAAAAAGTTTTCATAAAACAAAGCAGAAGTCTAGACTTGTTTCAATATAGCCATCTATTATAATCTTGAATGAAATAGGGCCTAACCCATACAACATGTCCGAAAAGGAAAGTACAATAAAGGAAACTACATCATGAGAAAAAGCCGTCCTTGAACCATGGGGACTCACCAACCAGCTCGAAAGATAGCAAAATCTAAGAACTATCCACTAGAATGATCACCTCAAAAATCGGACCCTAGACTTGGAGAAAATGTAGGAAAAGTAGGCGTTAGTACAAAAATGCACTAAGTATGAGAGCCATGCATAAAAACATTTAAAACATGCTAAAAGGGACATTTCATATGAAGGCATGCAATTTACCAAGTTAAATATGCATAAGAGGTTAGAAACCCATAAATCATAAAACATAAGCAATATAAGTCATCATCATCATTTAAGCCTTTGAACTCATAAACAAAGTTAATACAAAGCTCATCACAACACAAGAGGAGGACTTCATAATAACCTCAAAGCATACTTGTACAAGGCACGAATAAGACCCCATAAATCTCACCCATGCTAAGTAAACCACTTTAGGCCATCACTCATGTTTGTCATCTTTTAAAACTCTTGAACACTATGAGGTACATCTCAAGAACATCTTAGTTCCTCATTTCATTGAACAATTCGAGATACTTCTTTAAGCACATCTTAGTTCATTATTATTTTGAACACTATGAGATGCTTCTACAAGCATGTATTAGTTCATTGTATTTGAACTCTATGAGATGCTCCTTCAAGCATATCTTAGTTCATTATGTTTGAACTCTATGAGATGATCCTTCAAGCATGTCCTAGTTCATTAATAATCTTGTTGTAGTTGGGATACAACCTTAACCGACATAAAACCAAGTGAGCTATCACATGATCCCCCCGATGTTACCCACACCGAAAAGGGTTGGTCTACTTGCCTAAGGTAGAATCGATTTGTTAGCTTAGTTGGATCCACTAGCTAAATATCCTACGGGGCACATAGTTTTGGGATACGAAGATTGCTACTGGAAACCTGGACTCCACTAGGTGAAGGATTGCATCTCATGAGACATGATTTAGAAAACCCGGACTCTACTAGGTGAGAGTTCCCATTTCGGAAGCCCGGACTCAACTATGTGTCAGCCTCTATCTCATTTCAATATCCACTCGGTTCTAGGCCTAAATCCCACAAGATAGTTATTAAGTCTTGCTTAACTCAAATCTGATGGAAAGATGTCCTTGACAATCAATCCAAGTTAATTTATTAATATAACTCTTTAGACAATGCGTGAGCAACTATCATGATCCATGATCACTTTTACACTGAGATTCAATTAGGTGAGAAAAGCCTTTCAACCTTAGAATCTTCATTATGGGAGAAAACCTTTCACACTAAGTTCATCATGAGTTCATGAGAATAATCTTTCAATCAGCCCACATAAACAACCTAATCATTAAAACTTCACTCTCAAAGCCTCATTAAAGCATTTACATAAACTTCACCAAACAAGCATAAGCTCATACTTTCCTTCCTTGAGGTTAAAACCTACTGTCAATCAACACATATAGAATTCAAGCATTACACATGGATTTTATCATAGTTTCATGTGAATCTATAACCTCTTACATTGATTCATACAATTCACCTTTCATCAACAAAGACCCACATCATATCATGGACTTTTAGAAAAATGGGGATTTTATGGGTTCTTGGGGATACAACATGAAACTCATAGGAAATCATCAATTCAAACATAATACAACTTAAATCAAACATTAGAGTCATTTTTTAAAGGAACCCATTACTTTGGAATCAAACCCTAACTTTTGGGGATTTCTTTCTTTGAAATTGGGGTTTTGAAGGGACTACATGGATGAAAGCTATCCATGGATGAAGGACTACCATACCTTGGTCACAAAGCCCTATGAATTTGGTGTGAAAACTTTGCTTCTTGAACCTTAGCTTTCACTTCCTTTTTCTTCTTCTTCGTCTTCTTCTGTGAGTTTTCTAGAGAGAAATTTTTGGAAAGGATGAACTTTGGGAATTTTTTGGGTGTTGGGAATTAATGACTTGAATGATAAGTTTAAACGGTTAAAAACACTAATATAGGTGTACTAGGACTATACAAAATGACTCCACTTTATACTAATTTAAAAAGGAATTACCCAAAATAAACCCCACTTTAAGTGGGTTGCCCAGGCATCAGGGCCAACCTCACGAACCGTCAAGGGAAACACGGCCCTTGAAGGTGCCCGTAGTCCATTGAACAGTAGCTTGGCTATCTCGACATGACCTCCACAAAGTGAAGTCAACCCCCGAGCCTTCCCAGGGGCAGTGGTGTTCACCACAGTCCGTGAAGTGGCTCATGAAGGGCAACCATCATGGGGCAGCTTTTGGGGGCTCACTGCCTCACCACCACGGGTGGCACCATGAGCCATGAAGGCTCTCGTGTTCAAGGGCAGTTCCTTGGCAGCTTGGCGCAGCGTTGGCTCTTGCCCCTTTGCCTTGTCTCATGCCCTCTAGTCTTGACTCGTAGCCCTCAAACATAGCCCTTGTTGTCCTACTAAACTACGGGGTGTTACACAGCCACATCGAAAAAGGTTGTCCTACTTGCACAGGTAGAACCATGAACTTCTAGCTTAAGTGGATCCAGTAGCTAATGTATCTTGAGACAATCATCCTATGCGGGCACATAGGTAAGGTATAAGGAGATGCTTCTAGAAACCCGACTTCTACTAACGGGAGAGCTGCCATCTCAATATCCTGTCAGTGTTAAGCATAAATCCCACGGAATAGTCATTTCTTACATGACCTTATTATTCATGGAAAGGCATTCTAGGATAACCAATCCAAGCTAGATTCATTAGATAGGTCCTTATCTTTGATGCAATTAGGTGAGAAAGTCTTTCAACCTAAGAATCCTTTCTATGTGAGAAAACATTTCACATATTGCTTTATGTGTACATGAGAAAATCCTTTCAATAACACATCGTGATCATCATCTTTGATACTTTACTCTCAAAGCATCCTTAAAACATTTGCATAGATTTCATAAGAAAATGCATAAGTCCATAATTTACCTCTTGAGGTTCAAAACCCACTTTCTATTATCAACATTTAGAAAACATGGGTTAGATACGGATTTCATTATAAATACATGTAAAGCTTGAAATACATGCTTAATTTCATAAAACTCTTGCTTTACACTCAAAATCCCACATCATGTGATTCATAACTTGAAAACATGGGAATTACATGGGTTAATGGGGAAATCATAATAAAATCATCATATTTAATCAATTAATTCATAAGAGATCACAATTCAATCATTTAAATCAATAATAAAGAGAACCCATTATAATTGAAGAAAACCCTAACTCAATTAGGGAATTCTACCTTTAGAAATAGAGGAATTTGGGAACTCCATGAATGGAAGGAATCCATGGATGAAAACTATCATACCTTGAATCCAAATGTTAGCTTTGAATGAACGAATTGAGACTTTGACTTGAAACCCTAGGTTGAATCCTTCTTCTTCTTCTTCAAGTTTCTAGAGAGAGAAATATTTTGGAGAGAAGAATTGATCTTCTTTTGTGAATTTGGAAGAATGAAATGAATGGGCTAATTTGGGGGTTGAAAATACTTATATAGGGGTCTTTGTGATGGGTAAAACGATGTAGTATAGGAACTAATTAATTATGAAAACACCCAAATGCCCCTGAAATTAATTGTTAGTTGACCACCAACGGACCTTAGTTGACAGATAGTGGTCTGACCTACGGCCCGTCATTGGTCATCAGAAAGTCACCTTTGAGAGTCTGGACCACGGACCCTCGACCACGAACCGTGGTCCCACCAACGGTCTGTTGGTTTGGGTCGTGGTTCCAACTCTTTGGACCCTTAACTCGGTGCCTACCCACGTACCACACCTACGGTCCGTGGTCCCATCCATGGGTCGTGGGTGGCCCACGTGACTAGCACATGCAATTTTCCCAAAAAAATTTCAGTTTCCCTTTTTTGGATACGAGATGTTACAATATCTCCCCCATGGGATCATTCATCCTCGAATAAGATTCAAACTGGTTCTAAAAGATTAGGAGGAACTATCGACTCCAAGCTAGGACGTTCTCAAAACATCATAAGATGGGTGAAACTAACTCTAACATCCCATCATGCATGAAATGCACATATACAAGGAGGAAACATCAACTCCAAGCTAAACATACTCAATGCATCATAAGGAAGTAGGAACGACATCTAACAACCCAATATGCATGAATTATCAAAATTACTCATGTTCAAGGAAGAACTACCTTCTCCAAGCTAAAAGCATGCTCAATACAATCTCATGGAGTTCATATGCAATTTGTTCTAAAAAAGCATTGCTAAAGAATGTTCATCAACTTATCTCATGAAGTCTATAGGCAACTCATACTCAATTCACAACAACATGAGGAAAATCAATAATGTAAACTCATTTTCTTTCAAAACACAAGTTTTCATGAACATGCTTAACATAAGGAAATCATGAAAACACATAAAACACATGACTCCAAAACAAAGGACAAACCAATAGTAACGCATTACCTCAAGCTAGAATAGAGTAGAAGGAGAAGATGAGGATATCGGGACATCATATCGGCCTCGGCCTCCCAAGTAGCACCCTCAACTAACTGATTCGTCCACAACACTTTCACAGAAGCTATTTCTTTATTTCTCAACTTCTTAACTTGACGGTCCAAAATCTCAACTCGAACTTCGTCAAAAGAAAGACTTTCATCAATTCCCAACCCTTCTAAGGGAACTATGGATGCCAAATCTCCAACACAGTTTTTAAGCATAGAGACATAGAAAACTCGATGCATCTATGCAAACTCATTTGGAAAATCTAACTCATAGGCAACCTTACCAAAACACCTCAAAATATTATATGGGCTTACATACCTGGGACTGAGCTTTCTCTTCTTACCAAATCCCATTACACCCTTTATGGGTGAGATTTTTAGGTACACCCATTCATTAACATCAAATTCTAGATCCCTACTTCTCATATCAGCATATGACTTTTGCCGATTTTGAGTTGTTTTCAACTTTTCCCTTATTAGCAGATCTTTCTCCATGGACTCTTGTACGAATTCGGGACCTATTAGGGCAACTTCACCCACCTCAAACAAACTTATAGGAGATCTACACCTCCTACCATATAAGGCCTCAAATTGAGCCATATCAATACTCGAGTGATAGATGTTATTATAAGCAAACTCAATTAATGGCAAATGGTCATCCCAATTACCCTTATAATCAATTACACAAGCCCTTAACATATCTTCCAAAGTTTTGATAGTACGCTTTGCTTTCCCATCAATTTGGGGATGAAAGGTTGTACTAAGCTTAACACAAGTACCAAGACCTTTCTGAAATGACTTCCAAAACTGAGAAGTGAATTGGGTACCACGATCGAAAATAATGGACAAAGGCACTGCATGCAACTTTATCATTTCTCTCAAGTACATCTTGGCATATTCCTCCGCCGAATAAGAAACCTTGACGAGAGGGAAATGAGTTGATTTTGTCATCTAATCCACTATCAACCAAATTGAGTCATGTTACCACTGGGTGCAAGGCAAACCAACAATAAAGTCCATATTCAAGTCTTCCCACTTCCAAGTAGGAATGCTAATGTCTTAAGAAAAACCTCCCGGTTACTAATGCTCAACTTTCACTTGTTGGCAATTTGGACGCTTATCCACAAATCCCGCAATATCCTTCTTCATCACATACCACCAATAGACCACCCGTAAATCACGGTACATCTTGGTGGTTCCCGGGTGAAGAGAATACCGCAAACTATGGGCTTCTGTCAAGATATGTTCCCTCAAGGCATCAACATTTGAAACACATAAATGACCTTGATATCTAAGTACACCATATCCTCCTAGGGAGAAGCCTCGACGGATTTTTTAAGCACCGTTTATTTTAGTTCTACCAAAATTGGATCAAGACCTTGCTTGGCTTTCACATCCTCCACAAAAGATTATTCGGAACTATTGTGAACCATAACACCACACTTGGTGGAGTCCATTAGTTGAACACCTAATTGGGCCAATCTATGAACATCTCGAACCAACTCTTTCTTTTCTTCTTCAATATGGATAACATTACCCATAGATAACCTACTAAGAGCATCCGCTACCACATTAGCTTTACCGGGGTGATAAATAACACTCATGTCATCATCTTTCAATTGCTCAAGCCACATTATTTGGCGAAGATTTGGATCTTTCTGATTAAACACGTATTGTAAACTCTTGTGGTCAGTAAACACATCCACATGTACCCCAAACAAATAGTGCCTCCAAATCTTTAAGGCAAAAATGATCGCCGTTATTTCAAGGTTGTGAGTAGGATAATTCTTCTCATGATTAAGTTGCCTTGAGGCATAGGCAATAACTTTCCCATTTTGCATAACCACACACCCTATTCCAATTCTCGAGGCATCACAATAAACCACAAAACCATCCGCCCCTTCCGAGAAGGTCAACACTAGAGTGGAAGTAAGTCTATCTTTCAACTCTTGAAAACTCTTTTCACACACTTTGGATCATATGAACTTTAGCTTTATTTTAAGTCAAAGTCGTCAAATGAGAGTCAATTAAAGAGATTCCCTCAACAAACCTTCTATAGTAACCGGCTAAACCCAAGAAACTTCTAATATCTGAAGGAGTTAGAGGTCTAGGCCAACTCTTGACCGCATCCGTCTTCTTAGGATCTATCTCAATACCCTTACTTGAAATGATATGACCAAGGAAAGCTACGAACCTTAACCGAAAGTGACATTTTTTAAACTTTGCAAAGAGTTGTTGGTCCTTAAGAATTTGCAACATGGTCCTCAAATGATCAATATGCTCATCCTCACTCCTTGAGTAAATCAAAATATCATCAATGAAAACAATCACAAACATGTCAAAGTATTGTCTTAACACCCTATTAATCAAATCCATAAATGCCGCCATAGCATTAGTCAACCCAAACGACATTACCAAAAACTCATAATGACCATACCGAGTTTGAAAAGCTGTCTTCAGAATGTCATCATCTTTTACCCTCAATTGGTGATAAACTGATTGAAGATCAATCTTAGAGAAATAACTTGTTCCTTAAAGTTGGTCCAATTAATCATCTATCCTTAGAAGAGGATACTTATTCTTGATGTTCACTTTATTCAACTGACGATAGTCAATACACATACGAAGAGAACCATCCTTCTTTCTAACAAACAAAATTGGAGCACCCCATGGAGAGATACTCGGTCGAATGAAACCCTTATCCAAAAAATCTTTTAATTGTTCTTTCAACTCTTCAAGTTCTACCGGAGCCATTTGGTAAAGAGGAATAGAAAGAGGTTGTGTATCTAGGAGAAAGTCAATACCAAAGTCTACTACCCGCTCAGGAGGAATACCTGGTAAATCATCTGGGAACACTTTTGGAAACTCATTAACAATGGGGACCGACTCGAGAGTAGGTGTTTCAGAATCTATATCCCTTACCCTAACTAGATGGTAAATGCAATCCTTTTTTTTAAAAAAAAAAAAAAGAGCCTTGGGTGGGTCAGGGGCTTAGTATCACCCCATGCCTTATCATAAACAAAAACCAAAGCAAAATACTAGGAGGGGGACATAAAACCTTACCTTCAGTCCTATGGTGGTTCAAGAGTCAACCTTCCTCCTAAGGATAGTCAACTCATCCCTGTATTATAAAGGAAACCTAATCTCTACACACCTAGAAGAGAGGACTCCTCTCGATAAAAAGTAACTAGGAAGTATAAATAAGGGAGACTCTCCCCTTACAAAGTAAGAAGAGAATAAAACCTAAGCCTATCCAAAAAGCTAAATCTAACAGAAAAGCTATAACGAACAGGGTTGACTAAAGAGTGCAACATCATGGAGGTTGTTTCATTCTTTTCAATCTCTTTCTTCTAAAATTGGACATGCCCATCTTTTCCAGCAAATAACTACCATTGGCCTCTACTGGTAGTTGTTGATAAGTGTAGTAGTGATGAACTATGTCAGTTTTGTGACTTCTTTTAAAGAGAAAATCTGCAGTACTGTTAGCTTCCCTGTAAGTGTGTCTACACTGAAAAAATTCCAGCTGACTGATGGTGTTGATAAGAGGAGAAATGTGTTGTTGCAGGCTCCAAGGAGGTTTGATTCTTTGAGAAAGCCATTTGGTAAGCAGTTCTGAGTCAATCTCCAGGATGATTCTTTTGAAACCATGCTGAAGACACCATTGAATCCCATGAGTAGCTGCAAGTGTTTCAGCTTGGTTGTTGGTGCCGCTTCCTAAGGGAATGATGAATGCATACACCATATCACCCTTAGAGTCTCTAAGAATTCCTCCACCTCCTATCTGACCAGGATTTCCTAATGAACTTCCATCTGTGTTTAACTTGAATATACTACCAGGTGGCCTGATCTATTTCACTTCCTTGACCTGAACTTCCTGCCAGCATCCCTCCACAATTTTCATCAACCTTTTACAACTGTTAGGCCACTGGAGATAAGGGAAAGCAGACTGAAGCATGTTGGTGATGTCTTTGAGAATTAGGAATTTAACTCTAGGAACACTCGACTGTTTGCCCCCATATTTAATAGCACACCTATTTTTCCATAGGTTCCAACAGATAAAAATAGGGAGAGCCTGCAAGAGAATCTTATGTACTTCATTTTTGGTTTCCAGCCCCAACCACTTCATGAATTGATTTTTTAAAGGAATGTGCTTGTGAACAGTGCCTACGAAAGCTGAAAAGAAACTCCATTTATGAGCAGCAAAATGACCACTAACAAATATATGGTTGATGTCATCCCATCCTTGAAGTCTGCAACATTAACATCTACTTGGGTCGCTTCCAAACATAATAATCTTCTCATTGGTAGGGAGTTTGGATCTTAAAGCTCTCCAAAGTAGAAAGGATACTTTAAAAGGAATATTTTTATTCCAGGTATGAGTGTCAATTCTACTCTTTTCCTTCTTTTTTCTGATGAATTCCCAGGCAGAAGAGCAAGAAAATAGACCACTGGTAGTTGGGGTCTACACAGCTTCATCAGTATCATTCTCTTGGTGGAAAATTCTAGTGTTGAGGATTTTAGGAACCAGAAGAGGGGGTGCATGCCTTCTTACCATATATTCATTCCAAGTGCCATCAGTAATAAATTGTGACACTGTGATAGTATTGAGGCTGGTAATGTTACTGTCATGTTGAGTAAGAGGACCATCTCCCAACCAATTGTCCCACCAAAATGAACACGTTCCGGAGTGTATTTTCCACATGATTTGAGCTTCAACAGTGGCCTTGTTTCTCATCATATATCCCCAAACCAATGATTGCCCTGTATGAAGTTTTTTTCCAACTGGATGAGCTCTTTGACAATATTTGGATTTAAGGAATTGGCCCCATAATGAACTTTTGGTTCTAAAGATCCACCATTGTTTGAACTGTAAAGAAATGAAAATATCTTCAAGTTTTCTTACTCCAATGGCCCTTCCTCATAGGGATAGCTAAGAGTTTCCCAAGATGCCCAATGATATTTTTTTCTTCTCTTTATCCCATCCCCAGAGAAAATCTGCAATCACTCTCTTCATATATTGAATGGTGGTTTTCGGAGGTGAAATTGCAGCCATATTATGAATCGAGATTGATTGAAGTACATGTTTTATCAAAGTAGCTCTTCCTCCAACGCTAAGAATTTTGGATTGCCATCCACTGATTTTCTTCATCACCTTTGCAACCAGATCAGAATAGTAGATAATTCTTTGCCTCCCTATGTAAAGTGGGCATCCAAGGTAAGTGATAGGGCTCCCTTTCTGAATAAAACCAGTGATCTCTTTGATCAATTGAATAATATGTACTGGAGTATTTTCAGGAGCCATGAAATGACTTTTGTCTTTGTTGATGAGCTAGCCGGATGTAGTTTCATAGGTAGACAGGGTCTTCATAATAAGCTGTAAAGATGGTCTGTCACTTGATGCAAAAATGATCACATCATCCGCAAAACTCAAATGATTAATTTGTGGTCCCCTTGTTTCCATTTGAAAACCTTTGTATTCTTGAATTTGATGTAGACTGTTCAGCATCCTAGATAGTACCTCCGCACCTAAAATAAATAGGGTCGGGGAAAGAGGATCGCCTTGCTTGAGACCCCTAGTCGAGTGAAAGAAACCATGTCTAGTTCCATTCACTGTAACAAAGTACCAATTATTGCTCATAATTCGCCAAATCATGTCAATGACCAACTCACTAAATCCCATTTTCCTCATAACCAAGCAAGTGAAAGCCCAAGAGACTCTATCGTAAGCCTTAGCTATGTCGAGTTTGATCACCACATTGTCCCCTTCATTAGGTTTCTTGATGCCATGAGTGATTTCTTTAGCCAGCATAATGTTCTCAGAAATGCTCCTACCTTTAACAAACCCCGATTGATTGTCCGAGATAAGATGTGGAAGAATAGAAGACAATCTGATGCACAAAAGTTTAGAAATAATTTTGTTGGTGAAATTACTCAAGCTAATAGGTCGAAATTCATTGAACTTATTAGGATGTTCAACCTTAGGAAGCAACCAAACAGGCATGAGAGATGAATTTGGGCATCTCACAGCTACAAAAGAATGATTTAACAGCCTCCAAAAGGTCAAATTTGATGATGTCCCAACAACATTGATAAAACTTGCCTCCATAACCATCAGGACCCGGGGCTGAATTGGGGTTCATAGAGGAAATCACTTTCTTTAGCTCATCCATAGTTGTTATAGCCTGTAACCTGTTATTTTGTTCCTCATTAATCATTCTGGGAATATGTTGTAAAACTCCTCCATTCACTCTACTATCTGTACCAGTAAAAATGTACTATAAGTAGTCACATGCAGCAGCAGCAATAGCTTCATCTCCCTGTACCCAGTTATCAACACCAATATAGATTTTGTCAATAAAAAGTTTTCGTCTTCTTCCCCTCATGATAGCATGGAAATATTTGGAGTTAGTGTCACCTTCCTTGAACCACTGAAGCTGTGCTTTCTGCTTTAAAATGGAAGCTTCTAACTTTAAATATTTGATGTAATGTGCATTGACATAATGGAGTTTAGCTCTATTATCCTCGGTATTGTTGATGATGGCTTCTTCCTCAGCTTGTTGGACCTTTTCTTCATACTCTTTAACAGTATTGAAAATATCCCCAAACTCTTTTTTGGACCAAGAACTAAGAAAAGAACTTAGCCTTTTCATTTTCTGATGAAGAATGTACATAGGATTACCCTCAACATCCCTATCCCAGCAGTCTTTAACAATGGATTGAAAGCCAGCATAATCTGTCCAGCAGTGAAGAAATTTGAAGTATTTGCTAATTTTTTCAGCTCTTACCATCACTTCCATAAGCAAGGGACAATTATCAGAACCAACTGATGGTAAATGGCTGATGGTACTTTGGGGCATATTTTCCAACCATTGATCATTCACCATAGCTCTATCAAGTCTCTTCCAGACTCTATGTTCCTCAGATCTTTGATTACACCAAGTAAAGTGTTGACCACTATACCCTAGATCCACAAGACCATAAGCCTCAATAACACTGATGAACTCAAAGCTTTTATTCAGGTTGTAAGGCAGACCCCCATGCTTTTCTTCAGGAGTCGTAATAACATTGAAGTCTCCAATGATGCACCAAGGAATGTTCATATTGGAGAAACGAATAATCATGTCCCAAAGAGGTCTTCTGAGATGGTCCTTGCACTTGGCATAAACAGAGGAAAAATTAAAGTTCCCTTTATATTCCACATGTTGAATAGTACAAGTAATGTGTTGTTAATCTGATTCTAAAACTTCACAGTTCAAATCAGAGTTCCAAAACATCCATATTTTGCCATTGGGATTACAAAAAGCTTTCTCCATATTTAAGAGAATTTTGTAGTTGTTGAGGTATGTATTATCAACAAAAGGTTCAAGAATCACAATCATAACTAGATTATGTATTTTCTTGAGATTTTGGAGTCTTTCCAATGATCCTTGGGTGTTGATGCTTCTAGCATTCTAGCAGATGGCTTTAAACATTAAAAACCTTTACTTCTGGACCTAGTGTTTGGTCTGATGCAGTGTGAGTTGCCCGTTTGGTCTGTTGATGCGACTGTCTCCTTCCTCTAGGTGACAGTCCCTGCTGATCAGTAATTTCTTGAATCTCCTCTTGAAATTCACTTTGAAAAGTGGATCCAAAAGCCTTGATAATTTGCTTACTGGTTTCTTCCTCATCATCAGCTTCTTCCTCTATAGAATGAGTATCAGGGTCAGACTCATCCTCCGATTGTATCACATCATACTCAGTGTTTCTATCCTTGGTGTTATTACCTTGTTGTTGCTGTTCCTGTGAAAATTGTTGCTGATTTTTCTGAATATTTCCCCCCTGAAGTTCTGCTTCTTTTTGTTGCCTCCTTCTTATAGCTTGTCTCTTCTTTTTACTCATTTTACCCTTGGATCTATTGTTGGACTGTTTTTGAGGAGTGTTTGCATTGTCTTTAACCTGTGCTTGTTTCCCAGTTTCTTGTTTATTGGTATTGACCTGACCTGTCTGCTTACTTGTGTTTCCTTGATTACCAGATGCCTCATTCAGTCTTTCTTTAAGATTACCATTTATCTGTAACTAACCAGTATCATATTTTCTGCCTTGGTTCTGTTGATAGTTTTGTCTGGTTGTATCTTGTGTGGAGGTAGCAGGTGCTCTAAGGTCAGGTCTAAGGTCAGTGTGAACCCCCTCATGCAGAACATGAGTCAATACCCTCCCCCTTTTGGACACCCCTTCCTGCAGATTAGTAATTTTCTCTTGATTCCCTCCATCCATCCCTTCATCAACTTCAGCAGCACAAATAGAATTAATAGGAGGGGTATTGGGGGCAGGAGTATTAAGTCAATACCTGTGTTCTTGGAAGCTACGTTGGATTCCTGTATCTTCTTGGTGGCCTGTGAAGTCTGATTGTTGAATTGAGCCTGAGGTTTAGAGTTTACCTTACTAGACTCTAATTGGTTTTGTCTCCTTGGTTCTTTTTCTTTTTCTTTGATCTGTAACTCCTGATTGTCTTGGAGATTTGGTTGATCCTGCACTGATAGATCAATATAATTAGTATGAATAGGGATAGGATTGTTACCTGAATTACCTTGGTTGTGCTATTGATGCTCTACTGTTGTTTGGCCCTGAGCATCTTCAGGATTTTGTTCCTTGGTATAAATGACTCTATTATTCTTCCTTCTTTGCATTTGCCACTGATCTTCTTGTTGATTATTTGTAACGACCCAGAAAATGATAGAGTGAAACTAGAGCCTCACATGTGAGTTTATAGTCGAGAACCTAATGAAATGATTATATTTGAATTTGACCCAAAAAGTTCTTAAAAATGTGCTTCGGAAGTTACCGAAAACTTGCTTAGCTACTTATAAAAAGATCCGTTTCGTTTTTTGAAAATCCGACTTCATATTCTTGTTTAGGGGGTCAAATTGAGTGGGAAATGGGTCTAACCCAAATTTTAGAGCAACCGTATCAAAATCCGAAATTTCCAAGTGAAGCCTTTTTCGAGGGTCTACTTTGAAGGGTCATATCTCCTAGCACACGAATTATTTGGGTGGCTAATAATATATCCATGGAAAGCCCTTTGAGTTAGCTACCTAACGCACTTCGTTTCACCTCATTCGGAGTTCGGACGAAGAAGTTATGCC
>NC_064282.1:41329278-41490511 GCF_019186545.1 Solanum stenotomum
CATATGTTTCTCGGATCTTTGATTGCACCAAGTAAAGTGTTGACCACTATACCCTAGATCCACAAGACCACAAGCCTCAATAATACTGATGAACTAAAAGCTTTTATTCATTTTGTAAGGCAGACCCCCGTACTTTTCTTCAGGAGTCGTAATAACATTGAAATCTCCAATGGTGCACCAAGGGATATTCATATTGGAGAAATGAATAAGCCTGTCCCAAAGAGGTCTTCTGAGATGGTCCTTTCACTTGGGATAAACAGAGGAAAAAATAAATTTACCCTTATAGTCCACATGTTGAATAGTACAAGTAATGTGTTGTTCATCTGATTCTAAAATTTCACAGTTCGAATCAAAGATCCAAAACATCCATATTTTGCCATTGGGATTACAAACAACTTTCTCCATATTTAAGAGAATTTTGTAGTTGTTGAGGTATGCATTATCAACAAAAGGTTTAAGAATCACAATCATAACTAGATTATGGTTTTTCTTGAGATTTTGGAGTCTTTCTAATGATCCTTAGGTGTTGATGCTTCTAGCATTTTAAACATTAAAAACCTTTACTTCTAGACCTAGTGTTTGGTCTGCTAGAGATAGCAGATGCAATGCGAGTTTCCCATTTGGTTTGTTGATGTGACTGTCTCCTTACCCTAGGTGACAGTCCCTACTGATCAGCAATTTCTTGAAATTCACTTTGAAAAGTGGATCCAAAATCCTTGATTAAATGCTTACTGGTTTCTTCCTCATCATCAGCTTATTCCTCTATAGAATGAGTATTAGGGTCAGACTCATCCTCCGATTGTATCATATCATACTCAGTGTTTCTATCATTGGTTTTGTCACCTTGTTGTTGCTTCTCCTGTGAAAATTGTTGTTGATTTTTCTGAATATTTCCCCCCTGAAGTTCTGCTTCTTTTTTATAGCTTGTCTCTTCTTTTTACTCATTTTACCCTTGGATCTATCGTTGGATTGTTTTTGAGGAGTGTTTGCCCATAGCAGATTCAAAATAATTGAACATTTCGTTAGTAAACCGGGTATCATTTGTGTTCAACCTGTGCTTGTTTCCCAGTTTCTTGATGATTGGTATTGGCCTGACCTGTCTGCTTACTTGTGTTTCCTTGATTACCAGATGCCTCATTCAGTCTTTCTTTAAGATTACCATCTATCTGAAACTGACCAGTATCACATTTTGACCAGTATCATATTTTCTGCCTTGGTTCTGTTGATAGTTTTGTCTGGCTGTATCTTATGTGGAGGTAGAAGGGGCTCTAAGGTCAGACATGAGTCAATAGCCTCCCCCTTTTGGACACCTCTTCCTGCAGATTCGTAATTTTCTCCTGATTCCCTCCATCCATCCCTCCATCAATTTCAGCAACACAAATAGAATTAATTGGAGGGGTATTGGGGGTTGGGAGTATTAAGTCTTGGATTCCTATATCTCCTTGGTGGCCTGTGCAGTCTGATTGTTGAACTAAGCCTGAGGTTTAGAGTTTACGTTACTAGACTCTAATTGGTTTTGTCTCCTTGGTTCTTTTTATTTTTCTTTGATCTGTAACTCCCGATTGTCTTGGAGATTTGGTTGATTCTGCACTGATAGATCAATATAATTATTATGAATAGGGATAGGATTGTTACCTGAATTACCTTGGTTATGTTGTAGATGTTCTACTTCTGTTTGGCCCTGAGCATCTTTAGGATTTTGTTCCTTGGTGTAAATGACTCTGTTATTCTTCCTTCTCTGTATTTGCCACTGATCTTCTTGTTGATTGTTGTTTTGTTCCCTTTGTTGATGCTGGATTGCATTGTGTCAGTGATTTCCAGCTTCCTTGTTGTTCTGATTGACCTGCTCCCTTTTGTTAACATGTTCTTGCCCAGGTTTGTCTTTTTTTCTCTTTTCCATCTCACTTTCTCTTCTTTTTTTGTATTCCTCATCCCTCTTTTGATATAGCATTCATAGTCTAGATGTCCTTGGTGCATGTAGTACATACAGTATTCTGGAATACCCTCATACTCTATAGCTTGCCATCTCCCAATGTCGTAGTCATCTTCATCAATACCACTCCACACGTGAGGTGGTCCTGCTTTAGTGAGGTCAATTTGAACTTTCACCTTAGCCATACTTCCCCTGGTCTTTTGCACTGAAGCAGAGTCTAGATAGAGGACATTTCCAATATCCTTCAACAGAATTGTTACAAATTCTTTGGTATAACAATGCCAAGGCAATTCCGGGAGAGATATCCAAATGGGCACTATTGGTGTCTCCTGTTCAGGTCTAAAAGTAGGGGTCCATTTTTGAATCCTCATTATTTTGCCTTCAATGGTCATTTTTTGTTTGGTCCACATAGTGATGTAATCGAGCTCATTATCCAGATCAATGCATACATGCCTTGAATTGAAATGTGCAATCTTCACCCCTCCAGAAAGTTGAGTTTGGAGTATGAAATTTTTCCTAAGTAATTCTAATTTAGGCATGGTGCTCGTAAACTTCCCAACCAAAGTGAACTTACAATTAGTGGCCAATCTATTATTAAAATCCTCTCTTCTGAATATAACAGAACGAAGACCTTGTCTAGTAGTATGATCATGAGAAGTAAGTCCAATGGATCTGTCCAAGTTTTGCTTTTGCCTTAGCTTGGCTGCAAAGGATTGAGTCACAGTAAAGGGAGTAGGTGCAGGAATATGTTCTTTTTTGGAGCTGTTTTGGTAACTTTGAGGTGGTTGAATATGATCATTGCATTGGTTAGGATGTTGCAGCCCATTTCTGGTGTTTGGTGGAGGGGGATTGTGCTTCTCAAAGTTGTTTGAGATTTTAGGTAAGTTGGAGTGGTAAGCAGTCATGTTCCTATCCTGATGCAGGGGAACAGTGGCAGTATGTTTTTGAATATTACTGGGAGTATTATCCTTCATGTTCTTATTGATTTCCTGATTTGTGGCCTGCTTCTCATGAATTGCAGCAGTACTACTAGTCTCATTTGCATTAACTTGCAACTGATTAACAACAATATCATTAGGAACTTGACTAGAGGTGAGTTTAGAAACCATACCTGTTTGTGCCTTTTCCACCTGCAGTTGTGTATTGCCTGATTCAGCTGGATTCATCTCACTGTGGTCGATTGTATGTTCTTGTTGTGGAGCAGCTAGGATTGGCATTTGGGTTGGTAAATTGAAAGTGCCTTGAATACCAAAAGAACAGTTTGCAGAATGTGTTTCTTCAACTTGATGTGGTGCATTAGTTTCCAAATCGGATTGTCGAGCTAAGACCACCACTTCCCCCACTGTCTCTTCTCCTTCCTTGCCGTCCAAAACTTGTTCATTATTGTCTTTTAAGCTTACTTGAGCTCCGGCGAACTGACCAGAATTTGTGTTGCCGTCGATTCCACCGTTTAAATTGCTTGAAATTGCTATGAGATGTTCCTCATAGTGTGGGGAAGATTCCCCAGAGGTTAAATTAGTTCGAATCATCTCCGATGATGTTCGAATTTGAAGGCGGTCTGAAGGCGAGCCAGTCGCGATTCTCCCACAAATCGCCTGTTGTGAACTCGAGATTGGGACGGTGGAATTCGTTGATTTTTGGACTATACCCTTTAACTGTGATTCCATACCTGTATCTACCTTTGCTTGAGGAGCAACAGTTGGAGTGTAGGAATTAATTTCGCCAATTTCTTCTAACTCTCTTTCAGCAACTTCAATGTTCATCGCCTCAGTCTTTTTCAGTTTGGAAGAGTTATATGACGAATTTGAAGATGATTCTTGTTGGAGTGTGTTTGTATCCTCATTCCTCTCTTGTGGGCTCTGGTCCGGCGGCCAGACAAGCTCTATCGGCTGCGTGACTGCCATCCGAGTAGAGCAGCAACTAGCCGTTATAATTTTTCAGCTTGAATTTTTGAGAGAGCTTTTTAGAGAGAGAATTTTTTCCTTATTATGCTAGTTAAGGTTCAATGCAATCCTTAAAAATCATTTTTCTAGCTTTAAGATAAGAGACAAACTTACCCTTAGGCATATAATTTCCCTCCTTCCACTCTAGGATAGGCTCATTCGAAAACTGAAACATGACTACACGAGTTCTACAATCAATTGAAGCATAACATAAGTGTAGCCAATCCATACCCAAGATAACATCAAAAGCTAACACATCAAGCTCTACCAAGTCAACAAGAGTAACTCTATAGGACAAGGAAACATGACACTTTATATAGGCCCTCTTAGCCATAGTAGAATCACCAATAGGAGTAGAGACATAAAAAGGTTCTAACAACACATCCGGAAAGAAGATCAAACCTCATATCCACATATGGCGTCACAAATGACATAGTAGCACCATGATCAAGTAAAGCACAAAACTCAAGTTGGAAAACTTTCAACATACCGCTAACCACATTGGGAGAACCCTCTTGTTCACCTCGCGTCTGAAGTTCACATAATCGAATTTGCTTAGGAGTATTGGGACCCATACCAATAGTAGTAGCTTGCTTGCTCTCTCTTCCTTTAGTCGCAAGCATTGGGCAATTCCTCATTTTGTGACCACTTCTACCACAACCAAAGCAACCATCTGTGTCGGCTAGGCCCTTACCCTCGTGTTTCCCTACACTCTTAGTACATGTAGACCTAGGAAATGAAGATCCACTACCATTACCTCTTTGAGGCTTAGGGTTAGATACTCTATCTTTGTTGAACTTAGGAGGAGCATTGGAGGAATCTTGACCGGAAAAACTTTGTCAGAATCTACGACGACCATGTCCATCGGACCTTGCATGAGAGAAATTTACATCTCTAGTCTTAGCCCTCTTTGCCTCTCTAGACTTTTTCTTATGTTTATCCTCCTCAATTTATTATGCATGTACCATGAGACAAGAGATGTCCATGTCATTAATGAGCATGTCGCTTGAACACTCTTTAACTACCATTTCCGACACACTCAAAACAAACTTACTCATCTTAGCCCTTGAATCGACAACCATGGTTGGAGCATACTTAGACAATTGAGTGAACTTTAGAGCATATTCTCTCACACTCATACTTCCTTATCGAAGGTTAATGAACTCAAGCACCTTAGCTTCCCTCATCTCAAGGGAAAGAACCTATCAAGAAAAGTGGCCTTAAACTTTTCCCAATCAAGAGGACCGGCATATACGGTCTCCCTTCCTTCCATTGGTTATACCATATTTGAGTCACACCTTTTAGTTGATAAGCAGCCAACTCCACCTTTTCCACCGGTGTAACTCCCGTGATCATCAATACCTTATAAACCTCATCAATAAACTCTTGAGGATCTTTCTCAACCTCAGAACCATGAAACTCCATAGGATTCATCCTAGTGAAGTCCCTCACTCTAGAAGTCATCGTGCCCACATTTGGGTTCATGGGAGCCAATACCTCCCTATTGGCTTGGGCTGTCTGGCTTGAGCCAACACTTGAAAAGCAGCCCTAAACTCCGCATTAGACACTTGCTCGGCTAAAGGATCGCCCGAAACTTGAGGAGCTTGGGGAGGAGCTTCTTGTTCCGCATTCTCCCTCACATTCCTTCTAGTATAAGCTCTTCATGTAGCCATGTCCTGTAGAGCATCAAATAAGGATTAGGTAAGACACCTTATAGATTAAATTTATCACACGACTTAAGAGTAATGAAAGAAGTGGAGTTTCTTAATCATCTTGTAGCCTCTCATTTATAAATGTGGCGCGCTTTACACTTATGAACAAGACTCTACTGGACGTGGCTTTATGAGACATCCTAGGACCATTCTAAACCTTGTGCTTTGATTACAAAGTATGTCACGACCCAGGGGTACCCCTTAAATGTAACATGGTGTATAGAACCCCGAAGGACCCCATATAAGCCACTCAATTCTCATAACATAAGAAATGAAACAATAAGAGTAAAACAATAGTCCAAGTCCAAAATATATTATAAAAGAAAAGCGGAAGTCTAAAACACTTGTCTCATCATAGCCATCTAATACAATAGAATGAAATTGGGACTAGCCCATACATCATGTCCTAAACAGAAATACATGAAAGAAAGTGAAACTATAAAACTCCACCCTCAAAGCATGAGGACTCGCTCGGAAATCTCGAACTCAACCACTAGCAACGAAACTGAGAAACCTGACTGTCGGACCCTATATTTGGGGAAATGAAGGCAAGACTATGTGTTAGTACAAAACAATGTACCAAGTATGCTAGCTATGCATAAAACATTTAAATCATGCTAATAGAGACATTTCATTTCATGACATGCAATTGACCAAGCTAAAACATGATATAAGAGAGCTAGAAAACATAAGTCATAAAATTATGGTCAATGCAAGTTAGCATCATCTTTAAAACCTTTGAACTCATATGCGATACTTCTCGAAGAAACCTTAGTTCATTATTAATGTGGGAAATTAGCCTTAACCGACATAGAGACCATGTAAGCTATAACATGATCTTCAATGTCCCACATCGAAAAGGGTTGTCCTACTTGCCAAGGTAGAACAATGAACTTCATTTTGATTTCTAAATTTTCCAATTATTTTTAGTAGTTCTATTTCTGATTATTTTCTTCTTATTATAATTCTTGTTTTTGTTGTGATTGAAAAGGATTTTTCTTACAAATCGCAGGTAAATTACTCACGAATTTTCTTGCAAAAATACTAAAGTTATCCCTAAGATTTTTGGTTAAAACTGGTGAAAAAAAATATTTCTTACAAATTTTTTTCGCAAGTAAATCCTGATGAAAATAATGATTATAATAAATTTAAACAATTTCTGGAAGATCAATAATCATTTTCATTCTTTTTTTTTATTAAGTTTAATTACAAGATTTTTCAATTAATTTTAATAGTTCTATTTTTTTTATTATTAACTTCTTATTATAATTCTTGTTTTTGTTGTGATTTAACAAAGATTTTTCTTACAAATCGCAGCTAAGATTACTTCCGGATTTTCTTGCAAAAAATACTACAGTTATCCCGAAAATTTTTTGGTTAAAATTAGTGAAAAAAGGAATTTTCTTACAATTTTTTTCGCAGGTAAATCCTCATGAAAATATTATATTATAATAAATTTAAACAATTTTTGGAAGATCAATAATCATTATAATTCTATTTTTTTTTTGTTAAGTTTAATTTCTAGATTTTCCAATAATTATCTTCTTATTACAATTCTTGTTTTTGTTGTGATTGAAAAATGATTTTTCTTACAAATAGCAGGTAAATTACTCATGGTTTTTCTTGAAAAAAATACAACAGTTATCCTAAAGATTTGTGGTTAAAGTTTGTTAAAAAAAAAAAAGATTTTTCTTACAATTTTTTTCTCAAGTAAATCACTCATGAAAAATATATATTATAATAAATTTAAACAATTTGTGGAAGATAATACTCATTTTAATTATTTTTTTTAATCAAGTTTAATTTTTAGATTTTCCAATTATTTTTATTAGTTCTATTTCTGAATATTATCTTCTTATTATAATTCATGTTTTGTTGTGATTGAAAAAGCATTTTTCTTACAAATCGCGGGTAAATTACTCGCGAATTTTCTTGCAAAAAATACTAAAGTTAACTCAAACATTTTTGTTTAAAATTAGTGAAAAGGGATTTTTATTACAATATTTTTGTCACCACCCAGACCGTCGTAATTGACACCCACACTAACCCTCCGATGGGAGAACCATTATGACTAACCAACTAACCCAAAAACTAAACATTTAGAGATACGGAAGCAGGTTTATATGCAGAAATAACAATGGAGTTCCCATAAACTCCGAAAGTTTGTCCAAAAGATACTAAACAATTGCGGAAACAACGCCTAGAACCTGAAAGTCAATGTACCAAAACTCTAAAGTTCAAAAAGTCTAAGAAAATTGGTGCAACCCAAACTAAACATAGGAATATCTAAAATAATAGTCTAAGTCTGAATAGAAATGGACTAAACATAACGAGAACTCATGGCAGCCTGGAAGAACTGGCCCACACTTGAATTCGATGTTGATCATTGATCTCCTAGATAAGGTCTGTTAGTAGCCGCCTGAAGATGCCCCATACTCAACAATGAAAGAGAAAGTGTAGTATCAGTACACAACCACAGTGTACTGGTAGGATCACGTGGCTATTCTCGTAAGTGAAGCATACATAAGTAGTTACAACATAATAAACATGCATGTACGGAACCTATACAATATCAATTATCATTTTAGGAGCAACGTACAATTCCACATTCTCAATAATACACATATATGACAAGTCAATAGTCCTCTCATGGAACCATACCAAACTGTTAGTGTGTCGGATCGTGACACTCGATCCAAGTTAGTGTGTTCGAACGTGACACCCGCTCCAATATGTATGTCCGTACGTGACATTCGATCCCAGTTAGTGTGTCAGAACGTGATACTCGATCCATTCAACATGCCTCAATCACAGTCACAATGTACATTCTCATAATCATACAATCACGTGTTGATTCATGGCATACAATCATACATTCATACTCATTTACATTTGGTGTGATCAGTAGTGGAACATTTGCATACATACATGTATTATAATGAAGCAAATACTAACATACATCACAAAACATGAAATCAAACCATCACCAACCTCAAACAAAGCTTGAATCCTCCAAGAAACTTTATTCTTCCTTTTCTGAATTCTTTCTGCATGTTATTGGTCTACAAATAATTAATATAATGCAAGGATCAATAATTAAGGTCTAATTTACCCAGATTATGACAAACCAATAACCCAAGATCAAACCCATGATCCTAAGGTGCATCAAGGGCTTTTTCCCCCATCAACTTCAAACAAAAACCCTCTCCCAATCATAATTACCCATAAATTTATGTTTTACGGATCGAAAAATGGATTCAGGGAATGAAATCCTTACCTTTAACACTAAAAGTCGTGGAAAACCTTTAAGAAATCACCTGGGGTCATCTCCTAACTCTTAAGAATAAAGTGCATGTTCTTGGTCTACAATTAATTAATATAATGCAAGGATCAATAATTAAGGTCTAATTTACCAGGATTATGACAAACCAATAACCCAAGACCAAACCCATGATCCTAAGGTGCAGCAAGGGCTTTTTCCCCATCAACTTCAAATAAAAACCCTCTCCCAATCATAATTACCCATAAATTTACGTTCCACGGATCGAAAAATGGATTCAGGGAGTGAAATCCTTACCTTTAACACTAAGAGTCGTGGAAAACCTTTAAGAAATCACATGGGGTCATCTCCTAACTCTTAAGACCAAATTTTGCAGAATAATGACTTTTTTGGGGTTTATTTCCGACCTAAGTCGCGATTGTCCCGCTGTGGCGGACCCTAACCCGCTACAGCGGCCCCGCCTTGGCGAGAATAAATCCCACCCTGGCGGCTTGCAAGAAAACAGAAAGTCGCATTTAAAGTTTCAAACCCTCATTTCACAACACACCTTCAACCCATGATATTCAAAAACTACTTGTTCACGCTAAGATCAGCTTCGGGAGTTGTACTTTCCCGAATTCATTTTCGTAAATTCATATGGGTTCCTTAACGTCTTAGCTATCTACTCTTGTGATAAAAATCATAATTACAGCTCTCACTCATTACCAGATTTCCCTAGACCTCACATGACTCAGATTTCTTCCAAATCTGGACTAGGCTAGAAATTTCCAAGTTACTACCAAAACATTTTCTGACCCCAATTCTTTCCCCACTGGCTTTTCCCTAATGATGGAATCAGGTCATTACAATAGATACCAATTTTACCCATCACTCGTCCCCGAGTGATGAACTAGAAAAGACTGGCTAAAGTAAGGGTAGAGTAGTACCTGAATCGTTGAATAACTAGGGATACTTGTCTTACATGTCCTTTTCAGTATCCCAAGTGGCTTCCTCAACCGGACGATGCTTCCATTGAACTTTCACGAACTTAATCTCCTTGGTCCTCAGCTTCCGGACATCACGATCAAGAATTTCAATCGGTTCCTCATCATATTTAAGGTCTTTGTCTAACACAACTGAGTCCCATTTTATGAAGTAATCCCCGTCCCCATGATACTTCTTCAACATGGACACATGAATTACTGAATGAACTCTAGATAAGTTACTAGGTAAAGCCAACCTATAGGCCACTAGCGCTACACAATCAAGAACTTTGAATGGTCTAATGTATCAAGGGCCAAGCTTTCCTTTCTTGTCGAATCTCATCACTCATTTCATGGATAACAATTTAAGAACTTTCTCACCAATCTGAAATTCCATGTCTCTTACCTTATGGTCTGCATACTTTTTCTGACGACTTTGGGCTGCTAGAAGTTTAGCTTGGATGCTTTTTACCTTATCATGCACATCTTCACCAAGTAAACCCCCAAAAGTTTCACATCTCCAGCCTGAAACCATCATATGGGTAATCTACATCCCCATCCATAAAGTGCCTCAAATGGTGCCATATCGATGCTGGAGTGGTAACTGTTGTAATAGGAGAACTCACACAAGGAACTTATCCCAATGTCCTCCAAGTCAATCACACATGCCCTCAACATGTCCTCTATAACTTGAATGGTCCTTTCTAACTGCCCGTCTATCTGCAGATGGAAGGTTGTGCTAAAGGTGAGTTGCGTATCCAACTCCTCATGAAATTTTCCCCAAAACTTAGATGTGAATTGCGTACCATTGTCCGAATTGATAGAAATAGGAACCCCGTGCAGCCTGACTATCTCTTTCACATACACATTAGCCAATTATTGTGCATTATAATCTACTCTGACTAGAATGAAGTGGGATGACTTAGTCAGTTTGTCAACCACTACTCAAATAGAATCAAACTTTCCCAAAGTCTTGGGGATACCAACCACAAAATCCATAGCTATTCTTTCCCACTTCCATTCAGGAATTGGTATTCTCTGAAGCAAATCTTCAGGCCTTTGATGCTCATATTTTACTTGTTGGCAATTTTGACACTTAGCAACAAATTCCGCTATATCTTTCTTCATGCCAGGCCACTAATAAAGTCGTTTCAAGTCTCGATATATCTTGTCACATCCGGATGAATGGAATACCGCGAACCATGGGATTCTGTCAATAAACTCTTAATCAAGTCGCCCACTCTAGGATCACAAATCCGTCCTTTAAAACTGAGAATACCCCCCACATCAAGAACCATATCTTGTGCCTTACAAATCACTGTTTTATTTCTAAGCTTATTCAAATTCTCATCCTTAAACTGCTTGGCCTTGATCTCCTCAATGAAGGTGGCCCTAACCTCAATGCTAGCTAACACCCTTCCTTTTTCTGAGATGCCCAGCTGTATGAATTTATACTCCGAATATTGAATTTCTTTAGCCAAAGGTCGCTTGGTCACACCCAAGAAAGCTAGAATACCCATACTCACCGCCTTCCGGCTTAATACGCCTGCCACCACGTTAGCCTTTCTCGGATGGTACTGGATAGTCACATCATAATCCTTGAGTAACTCTATACACCTTCGCTGTCTCAGATTTAGATCATTTTGAGTGAATACGTGTTGTAGGCTTCGATGGTCAGTAAGTACCTCACACTTAACACCATAAAGATAATGCCGCCAAATCTTGAGAGCAAACACTACCGCTGCCAACTCCAAATCATGTGTTGGGTAATTTTGCTCATGTACTTTCAATTGCCGCAATGCATAAGCTATTAAATTCTTGTCCTGCATCAACACCGCACCCAAACCTGAATGTGAGGCATGACAATACAAAATAAAATCTTTACCTTCCACCATTAGTGCTAGAATAGGTGTTGTGGTCAAGAGAATCTTGAGCTTTTGAAAGCTCTCATCACAATTTTTAGTCCATTCAAAAGGTACCTCCTTTTTGGTCAACCTTGTCAGATGTGTGGCAATAGAGCAAAGTTTTTTACAAACTGTCGATTGTAGCTAGTGAACCCCACAAAACTTCTAATTTCGATTATCGAGTTAGGTCGAACCCAATTCCTGACAGCTTCAATCTTTGGGGATCTACCATTACCCATTCCCTTGAAACTACGTGCCCTAAAAAGGTAACTGATGTCAACAAAAATTCACACTTTGAAAATTTCGCATACAACTTTTATTTCTCAAGAACACCCAGAACAATAATAAGGTGGTCGACATGCTCTTCCTTACTCTTAGATTAAACAAAAATGTCATCAATAGAAACAATCACAAACGAATCTAGAAATAGTTTAAACACACCATTAATCAAATTCATGAAAGCTGCAGGCACATTTGTCAATTGAAACGACAAAGCTAGAAACTCAAAGTGCCCATAGCGGGTTCTAAATGCCGTTTTTGGTATATCCTTAAGCCTAATCTTTAACTGATAATAGCCAGACCGTAGATCAATCTTAGAGAAAATGGATGCTCCCTACAACTGGTCAAAAAGATAATCTATCTGAGGCTGTGGATACTTGTTCCGAATGGTGACCCTATTCTATTGGCGATAGTCTATCCACATTCTCATACTACCATCCTTTTTCTTAAAAAACAAAATAGGGGCACCCCATAGGGAAGCACTAGGATGAATGAATCCTTTATCAAGAAGCTCTTGGATTCGAGCCTTAAGCTCTCTTAATTCTACTCGAGCCATACGGTACAGAGGAATAGAAATGGGGTGAGTACCAGGTTCCAAGTTAATGTTGAAATCTATATCTCTATCCTGAGGCATACCAGTCAAAGCAGTAGGAAACACTTCTCTAAATTCTGACACCACACGAAGAGACTCAATAGAGGGAGACTCAACCTCAATATCTCGAATATGAGTCAAATAAGCCAAACAACCTTGCACCACCAGTTTCCTAGCCCGAATGGAGGATATGATCTTAGCTGGCTTTTACTTGTACACCGCTTCCCACTATAACCTTTCCCTACTAGGGATCTCTAGAGTCACATACTTTGTATTACAATTAAGCACAACATATTAAGGGGACAACCAAGTCATGCGTAAGATGATATCGAAGTCAGTCATATCCAAAATAACCAAATCATCCCAAGTCTAAAGACACATAAACAAGATAAGACACACACGATAGACATGGATGACTATGAAAGACTTTCCAACTTGGGTAGAAACATGGATGGGGGCATCAAGTATACCACAAATCATATCAAATTCTGAGGCAAATCACACAGACACATAAGAATATATAGAACCCAGATTAAATAACACATTAGCCATCCGATCACAAAAAAAATTAGTAATTGTGATCATCTCATCCGAACATTCTTTCTCGCTCATGCCCGGAAAGGCGTAACACTAAGCCCTGTCATCTTGACGGGCAACCTCTTTGCCTGGTTGCGCTGCACCTGTGCCTGCATTACCATTTCCCTGACCTTCACTGCCTCGCTGATTTCCTCCTTGCCCACCTTATGGACGTCCTCGACCATTATTACAATTTCCCGCGAATACCACTGCTCTAGTCTGTTGTTGTGCGGGGTCCAACATGCGCGGGTAGGGACAATTTCTCCTCATATGACCAGGTTCTCCACAGTTATAACAAGTGCGATAAAAAAATGACCTGTTTCCCATTGATGGTACGGCTCCCTGGATATCTTGAATAAAATTTTCATTTAGAGTTCCTGAGTTGTTACCTGTAGAAGAAGGCATAGCAGACTGAATTGTCGGGATGCAAGTGTCGGCCTCCCTGAACCTTTGGAGTAGTAACCATGAAAGTTACTTGTGTTCTTAGCCTTCTTAGCCAACGCCTTAGCATGTCCATTAGGCCTAACTCCTTCAACTTTCTTCAAAAAATCCGTTAATTAATTAAAACTTTTCCCTGCAGAAGTTATGTGAATGGACAATACATGTAACTCAGAGTTCAATCCCTTGACAAATAGACGGATCCTCTCTTCCTCAGTTGTCACCAATTGCATAGCATATCTAGACAAAGCATGTAACTTAGCCTCATTGTAGCCACATACATACCACCTTACTCCAAAGCCATGAATTCATCCTTCTTACGATCTCTCAAAGTCCGAGGCATATACTTTTCCAGAAACAGAGCATGAAACTATGTCCAAGTAAGTTGGGCTAAAACTGACGATCTGCATTCCATATAGTCCATCCACCACTTCTTAGCCTCACCTTGAAGCTGGAAAGTCACAAACTCTACCCCATGTTGATGTACAATGCCTAACTTATGCAGCCTCTCATAACAATCCAAAATAAACGCATAAGCGTCCTCACTCTCAGAACCAAGAAACATAGGGGGCTTTAGTTTCAAAAACTTAGTCAACATCTCATGCTCATTACCAGTCATTACGAGACCCAACAAAGGATGGAAAAAAGAATTAGTACCTAATGTTGCATCTCCCCTGGGACTAGTAATAGTAACGGGGGGATTGGTTGGAGGTTGAGTAGCTTATGCTACTAGGAGGATTCTAGGACCAACCAATCCCTTCTGAAAATACATGATCTGGTGACCTATCACTAGGTCTAAGGGAGGAACGCCGATATTCCTAGCCGTTGCATTCTCTTCCTGTCAAACATCCCCCTAGTCCTCAATCTCCACATTCTCTTCTACCTCTTCATGATGTGCGGGAGGAACCTCATCTATGGGAGCATTCACAACTCGTTCTCCATCCCTAGTAGGTGCTACCCTTCCTCGGCCTCTGCCCCTTGCTCTTCCTCTACCCCTGCCGCGATCGTGACCTCTAGCTGCGGATTCCTCAGTTGGCACATTGATGGGAGTTATGGGCCTTACGTCGTTGAATCTACTTTTAACCATCTGCGGACAGAAGAGTGAACGAGATTAAATACCAATCTGGATCACCAGATACCAATTGGAATAAAGTTATAACTTGAAAAACGACAAGAGGAAACAGAGAAATTTTCTAAAGTCATGTAGCCTCTCGAACAAAAGTACAAACGTCTCTATACCGTTGTGCAAGATCTAGTAGACTCGCTCTGGTACATCGAGATCAACGAAGCTAGGGCTTTGATACCAACTATTTCACAATCGAGACCGTCGTGATTGGCACCCACACTAACCCTATGGTGAGAGAACCATTACTACTAACCAACTAACCCAAAAACTAAACATTTAAATATACGGAAGACGGTTTAAATGCGTAAATAACAATGGAGTTCCCATAAACTCTGAAAGATTGTCTAAAAGATACTAAATAATTGCGGAAACAACGCATAGAACTTGAAAGTCAATGTACCAAAACTCTAAAGTTAAACAAGTCTAAGAAAATGGGTGCAACCCAAACTAAACAAAGGAATATCCAATATACTAGTCTAAGTCCGAATAAATATTGACTAAACATAATGAGAACTCAAGGCAGCCTGGAAGAACTGGCTCACCCTTGAATTCAATGTCGATCACTGATCTCCTAGATGAGGTTTGTTAGTAGCCACCTGAAGATGCCCTGTACTCAACAAAGAAAGAGAAAGTGCATTATCTGTACACAACCACAGTGTACTGGTAAGATCACGCGGCTATTCAAGTAAGTGAAACATATATAAGTAGTTACAAAATAGTAAATATGCATATACCGAACATATACAATATCAATTATCATTTTAGGAGAAAAGTACAATTCTACATTCTCAATAATACGCATATATGACAAGTCAATGGTACTCTCCTGGAACCCATACTCTAATTGTTAGTGTGCCGAATCGTGACACCCGATCCAAGTTAGTGTGTCGGAACGTGACACTCGTTCCAATATGTATGTCGGTACGTGACATCCTATCGCAGTTAGTGTGTTAGAACGTGACACCTGGTCCATTCAACATGCCACAATCACAATCACAATGTACATTCTCATAATCATACAATCATATGTTGATTCATGGCATACAATCATCCGTTCATACTCATTTACATTATGTGTGATCAATAGTGCAAAATTCGCATACATACATGTATTATATAATGAAGCAATTACTAACATACATCACACAAACCTCGAACAGAGCTTGAATCCTCCTAAGAAATTTGATTCTTCCATTTCCAAATTCTTTCCGCTTGTTCTTAATCTACAAATTAATATAACGCGAAGATCAATAATTAAGGTCTAATTTACCCGGATTATGACAAACCCAATAACCAAAGACGAAACCCATGATTCTAAGGTGCATCTAGGGCTTTTCCCCCCATCAACTTCAAATCAAAACCCTCCCCCAATGATAATTACCCATAAATTTACGTTCCACGGATCAAAAAACAGATTAGGGGAGTCAAATCCTTACCTTTTGCACCAAAAGTCGTGGAAAACCTTCAAGAAATCACCTGGGGTCATCTACTAACTCTTGAAAACAAAGTTTGTAGAATAATGACGTTTTTGGGGTTTATTTCTGACTCAAGTCTCGATTGTTCTGCTGTGGCGGACCCTAACCCGCTACAGCGGCCCTGCCCTGGTGGGAATAAATACCCCCCGACGGCTTGCACGACCATAGAGAGTCAAATTTAAAGTTTCAAACCTCTATTTCACAACACACCTTCAACCCATGACATTCAAAAATTACTGATTCACACTAAAATCAGTTTCAGGAGTTCTACTCGCCTGAATTTGATTCCGTAAAGTCGTATGGGTTCCTTAACGTCTTAGCTATCTACTCATGTGATTAAAATCATAAATAGAGCTCTCATTCATTGCCAGATTTCCCCAGACCTCACATGACTCACATTTCATCCATATCTGGACTAGGCTAGGAATATCTAAGTTACTACCCAAACACTTTCTAACCCCAATTCTTTCCCCATTGGCTTTTCCCTAACGACAGAATTGGTTTATTACATTTTTCGCAAGTAAATCCTCATGAGAATATTATATCATAATAAATTTAAACAATTTTTGGAAGATCAATATTCATGTTAATTATGTTTTTTTTATTAAATTTAATTTCTAGATTTTCCAATTAATATTAGTAGTTCTATTTCTAATTATTATCTTCTTATAATAATTCTTGTTTTTGTTATGATTGAAAAATGATTTTTATTACAAATCGCAGGTAAATTACTCGTGGATTTTCTTGCAAAAAATTCTAATGTCATCCCGAATTTTTTTTGGTTAAAATTGATGTAAAAACTTTTCTTTACAAATTTTTTCCAATGTAAATCCTTATGAAATAATATATTATAATAAATTTAAACAATTTTCGAAGACCAATAATCATTTTAATTCTCTCTTTCTTATTAAGTTTAATTACTAGATTTTCCAATTATTTTTAGTAGTTCTATTTCTAATTATTATCTTCTTATTATAATTCTTGTTTTTGTTGTCATTGAAAAAGGATTTTCTTACAAATCGCAGTTAAATTACTCACGGATTTTTTGCAAAAAAATACCAAAGTTATCCCGAAGAGTTTTTCTTTAAATTGGTGAAAAAAAGATATTTTTCTTACAATTTTTTTCACAAGTAAATCCTCATGAAAATAATATATTATAATAAATCTAAACAATTTGTGGAAGATCAATAATCATTTTAATTCTCTTTTATTTATTAAGTTTAATTTCTAGATTTTTCAATTATTTGTAGTTGTTCTAGTTCTGATTACTATCTTCTTATTATAATCCTTGTTTTTGTTGTGATTGAAAAATGATTTTACTTACAAATCGTTGTTAAATTACTCACGGATTTTCTTGCAAAAAATACTAAAGTTATCCCGAAGATTTTTTGGTTAAAATTGGTGAAAAAAAGATTTTTCTTTCAATTTTTTTTGCAACTAAATCCTCATGAAAATAATATAATATAATAAATTGAAACAATTTGTGGAAGATCAATAATCATCTTAATTCTCATTTTTTTTATTAAGTTTAATTTCTAGATTTCACAATTACTTTTAGTCGTTCTATTTTTTATTATTATTTTCTTATTATAATTCTTGTTTTTGTTGTGATTGAAAAATGATTTTTCTTACAAATCGCAGGTAAATTACCTGCAGATTTTCTTGCAAAAAATACTAAATTTATCTCGAAGATTTTTTGGTTAAAATTTGTGAAAAAATGTTTTTTCTTACAATTTTTTCGCAAATAAATCCTCATGAAGATATTACATTTGTAACACCTCGCTTTTTTTGAAATAACTAGAAAGACTTAGAATTGGAAAGAAACCAATTTTTTTGGAAATAATCAAATTTTGAAAGTTTGACAATGTTAAGCTAAGTATGACTTTTGGGTCGGCTTCAAACGCCCATAACTCCAAGATCAAGATGAGTTAGGTGTGCTACCAGATACTATAGAAAATATCTTTGAATTATCTTTCCAACGCCACCGAGTTTTCTCAGTTTCAAGTTTGTATGAGGGAGATATGTCCATTCGAAGTTGGGCTCTCTAGATAATGAAAGTCAAAACCGGATTTTAGAAGGGTGTTATGGTCTTTTCACTACCCAATTAATTAAATTCGTTTTTGGTAATTAAGTTGGGGACTAAACTTATTGGATTCAATTTACGCTTCATAAAAATAAGTTAGGGTTTTGAGAGAAGAGAGAAGAAGAGGAGAAAAGAGGAGAGGATCAAGGCGTTCGTCGTTCTGTGATGAGTCCACGATTTGGACTCAATTAGGGCTTTATTTATATAGATTTAGTGTCCTAAAATGCATGTTTTGTGTTAATAACTGATGTAAAATCCCTGAATTTCAGGTATTTGGATTTAAGAAAGAAGCATGGACACTAATGCACAAAAAGGAACAAAGCAAGCTAAAAGAGTGAGGAAATGAAGGCTTGATGATCGCCGATGTCACTTGGCGAATCGCCAAATTGCCAAAATATCGCCTAAAGTTACAGAATGTTGGAGCTAAACTGGGGGTAATTTTGGCGAGCAGCATTCCATTCGGCATGTCGCTGATCCATTCGACGAAGGACGACCTGGTCGCCAAAAGTGCTGAAGAAGATTTAAACAAGTGTTGATGGGAAAGATAGAAGGAAAAAGGGCAACTCACGAAACTAATAGGTGATCCCGATCCGGATCGCCTAATATTATAGTAGCCAAAGCAAGAAGAAGTGAAAAATAAAGGCGAGATAAAGAACAATCGGCGAGTCGCCGAATAGTCGGTGAAGCCCGACTTACCTCACGGAGTGGTCTTAAATAGCTACACCTCAGATTTGTTTGAATTAATTTTTCCTGGAGAGGGAAAACATTCAGAAACGTGAGAAAGAAAATATTTAGAGAGAGAACACTACCAAAGATTTTTCCTAGTGATTTTATCAAGACTTTCTTAAAGATTTTGTAATAGAGGAGATTTCCAATTGATTTTCACATATAATTCTCAATTGTACTCAACTATGGGATTTATGATGGATTTTGATTTTCCTATTTTTGATATTAGTGGCTAAAACCCTTCTCTTGGGGTTTTGACTATGAAGCCAATTGTTGAGTTTTGCTAAGTGGGTATCCTTGAATTGCAAATAATGGGGTTGATTTGAAGTGGGTCTAAGTTGCTGCTGCGTTTCAAAGTTGTTTTGCATGTTTGGTGTAACAAGCTTAGTGCTGTGAGCTTGCTCAAGAGGGAGGCACAGAGCCAAAGTAGCAAACTTAGCATCCCTAGTTGTGAGTTACCAGGATTTCAGCTCGAGAGAGTGATATATGGAATATATCCTTTATATCCGGCTCGAGAGATGGATTTGATGAGGACAAAGGATCGGGTATCTTTCGATTAGTGTTGAAGTTCGAGAGAATTCGACATAGAAAAGGTAACTGTTCGAAAGAAAGTTATCTTACATAGGGTCTGACCTACCCACAACAAATTATCCTATTTTGAGTATCAATATTCACCTTCTAAAGTAAAATTTGATAATTGGCTGGTCAATTCCCCAAGTTTTACTTTATTATCTGATTGTTTAGTGTGGAAGCGTGAAATTGGAGTGATAAGTGAAATTTGATATTTGAAACTTTTCATCTGCTCCAAATGAGGGGTCTATATGGAGGGCTGGAACACGAAGACCCATATGAGCATGTAAGAAATTTTACAGAGGTTTGTAGCCCATTTTCATTCAAAAATGTGTCCCAAGAGTAAATTCGGCTGCGGTTATTTCCACTATCCTTAATGGGAGAAGCTAGTAAGTGGTTAGCCGAGTTACAAAACAATTCCATCACATCATGAGAGGAGCTGATTATAGCATTCAACACAAGGTTCTTTCCTCCATCAAAGATGATCAAACTTAGAGACGATATTCAAGGTTTCAAGCGACGGAAGGGGGAACCCATCCATGAAACGTGGGTGAGGTTTAAGAAACTCTTACTTAAATGCCCAACTCATGGGCTAACAAACGATTTGTTACTCCAATATTTTTACTGAAGCCTTGATTCGGTTAATAAAGGATTGGCTGATCAATTGGTACGAGGAGGAATAATGTTACAATCATTTGAGGTGGCTTCGTTCCTTCTTGATGACATGACTAAAATACATCAAGCGTGGTACACCCAAGAGGATCAAGTCCCCTCACTTTGTTTTAGGTTAACACAAGAACAACTTGATAAAGAGAGGGAGAGGGATGAAAACATCAAGAATATGTTGTCCCAAATGGAACTTCTACAAGAGCATATGAAGGGGACATGTGGAGTGTTTAGAGTTGAAGAGGGTTCTTCTTCTGGTTACTCAAGGCCGGGGGAGAATCAAGGTTGGAATTCCAAGAGATATGAGGAGGGTTTCTACCCACGCTATCCACAGCGAGGCGGAAATCAAGGTTGGAACTATCACAAGGGAGAAGAGCAAAGGAGATACTATTAAGATTGGGCTGAGAAAAGTGATTATTGGAGACGGGAAGATGATCGTGATTAGAGCCATACTCTCTCGAGTGAGAGCCCAAAATAGAAAGGGAATGCAAGTAGTCCCCGGGTGAATGACTTGTTGTCATGTATACTTGATAAAGTTGAAGGTTCAAATGATTTTTTGAAGGGGATGAAAGATGACTTTTCATCATTGAACAGTAAAGTGAACTCTCATGTCGATGCCATCAAGATACTTGAGGTCAGTTGAGTTTACTTTCACCACAATTGAAACCAAAGTTCGCAACGGAAGATAACAATAAAGAGCTGGTTGTTGTTACTCGTAGCGGAAAAGTAGGATTAGGTGATGTGATAAGAGATGAAGAAGCTCAAAACCATGGAGGTGATAAAGGCATGGAGGAACAAGAGATACCTATCCATCAAAGCACTGCCCTAGGACCACAAAAAGAAGTGGAACAACACATTCCAATTCCAAAAGTAATGCAACCTTTACCCAAAATACCACTCCCATTTCCCCAACGCCTAAAGAAGAAGAATGAGGATGAAAAGTTCAAGAAGTCCTTAGCGGTGTTGAAGACATTATCAATTAATCTTCCCCTTGTGGAGGCATTTTTGGAAATGTCGGGATATGCCAAGTTCATGAAAGAGTTAGTCACATTGAATAGGATCTTGGATTTTGAGACAATTGAAGTTTCCCATAATTGTAGTGCAATTATGACTAAGGAGCTGATAAAAAAGAGAGAAGATCCCGGGGCATTCACCATTCTGTGCACCATAGGCATGCTCCAATTCACAAAAGCTTTATGCGATTTGTGAGCAAGCATCAACTTAATGCCTTATGCAATATACAAACAACTTGGGTTGGGTGAAACGAAAGCAACCACAATGAGACTCTTGATGGCAGACCGTTCGATCAAACATCCCGTAGGGATACTTTATGATATTTTGGTGAAGGTTGATCAGTTTATTTTCCCAGGCGATTTTGTCATTCATGATTGTGAAATAGATGCTGAAATTCCCATTATTTTAGGAAGGCCATTCTTAGCAACCGGAAGAGCATTGGTGGATGTTGAAAGCGGAGAATTGAAGTTTCGGGTGAACGAAGATGAAGTAACCTTCAATGTTTGTAAGTCAATGAAACACCCAAGCGATATTCATGTGGTGTCCACCATAGATGTTATTGATGAGGCGGTGGCTAGCATGAGCCATTTGATGTGCATGAGTGAACCCCTTGAAGTCGCGCTTGCTAACTATGATGAATCGATATTCAAGGCTATGAAGAGGTGGTAGCTGCTCTTTCAGGCTTGGGAAGGTACTCAAAGACTCCATTAATGTTGGATATTGATTTGAAAAATAAAGAGAGTCCTCCCGCAAAGTCATCAACCGAAGAACCACCAAGTCTGGAATTAAAAGCACTTCCCACTCCCCCACCTCCAATATGTTTTTTTTTGGGGAAAATAACACTCTACCAGTGATCATTGCGGCTGACTTGCTTGAATAGCAGGTGAAATTGCTTCTTGAGATGTTACAAAAGAATATCAAAGCTATAGGTTGGACCATAGCTGACATAGTGGGCATTCCCCCTGGTATTTGTTTTCATAAAATTCAGCTTGATAGAGAGTTTAAATCGAGTATTGAACATCAGCGGAGATTGAACCCACCAATGCAGGAAGTAGTGAAAAAGGATATAATAAAGTGGTTAGACGCATGTGTGATCTACCCTATTGCAGATAACAAATGTGTAAGCCCGGTGCAATGTGCACCAAAAAAAGGGAGGTATCACAGTAGTCCCAAATGAAAAGGGGGAGCTTGTGCCTACGAGACTGGTGACCGGATGGAGAGTATGAATGGACTACCGAAAGCTAAATTCATGGACTGAATAGGATCACTTTTCCATACCTTTCATGGATCAAATGCTTGATCGGCTATAAGAGAGAGGTTGGTACTACTTTTTGGATGGGTATTCCGGTTACAACCAAATATCCATTGCGCTGGAAGACCAAGAGAAAACCACCTTCACATGTCCTTATGGAACGTTTGCATTTAAAAGGATGACATTCGGGTTATGTAATGGCCCAGCAACATTTCAGCGTTGCATGTTATCCATTTTTGCAGACATGTAGAAGATTCTATGGAGGTATTCATGGATGACTTCTCAGTCGTATAAGACTCGTTCGATGAGTGCTTGGCACACTTGGGGCAAGTGCTCAAAAGGTGTGTGGAGACAAAATTGATTTTGAATCGGGATAAATGTCATTTCATGGTGAAAGAGGGCATAGTCCTCGGTTACAAGGTGTCACAAAAGGGATTGGAGGTCGATAAAGCAAAACTTGAGGTGATTTAGAAACTGCCACCGCCAATTTCGATAAAGGGTGTTTGTTGTTTCTTGGGACATGCAAGGTTTTACCGGAGGTTTATCAAGGACTTCTCAAATATTGTACACCCCCTATGCAAACTCTTTGAGAAGGAAGTGAAGTTCTATTTTGATGACGATTGTATGGTAGCATTCCAATGTTTGAAACAAAAATTGGTATCCACCCCGGTCATCATCAGCCTTGATTGGTCCGAATCTTTCGACGTAATGTGTGATTCTAGTGGCACATCATTGGGGGTAGCATTGGGGCCGAAATGCAACAAGTTATTTCATCTTATCTACTATGCTAGCAAGACTCTAAATAGTGCTCAACGTAACTACACTATGTTTGAACAAGAGTTACTTGCGGTGATTTATGCATTTGAATATTTTAGAGCATACTTGCTAGGTACTAGAGTGATTGTGCACACTGATCATGCCGCACTCCATTACCTAATGGCAAAGAAAGATTCCAAGCCAAGGTTGATAAGGTGGGTGTTTCTATTGCAAGAATTTGACTTTGAAGTCAAAGATAGGAGAGGGTGTGAAAATCAAGTAGCTGACCATTTATCAAGATTAGAGGCTAAGGAGATTGACGAACCTGAGGCTGACATAAATGATTATTTCCCCGATGACCAAGTGTTTATTGTAACACTAAACCAACTTCCTTGGTATGCTGATTTCGCAAATTACATAGTGTGTGGATTAATGCCAGATGACATGAACTTCTACCAACAAAAGAGGTTCATATTCGACATTAAAAAGTAATTTTTGGATGAACCATTTTGTTTCGGGAGTGTGCTGACCATATCATTAGAAGGTGTGTCTCGGAAGAAGAAGTGATAGAAATTTTCCACGGTTGTCATGCTTCACCAGTGGGGGGTCATCATAGCGGTGTGCGTACTACTGCCAAAGTCTTCCAAAGTGGCTATTACTTTCCATCCCTCTACACGGATGCGCACGAATTTGTGAAGAAATGCACTTAGTGTCAAAAGCAAGGTGGAGTTTCCAAACAACATGAGTTACCCCTCACTCCCATTTTAGAAGTTGAACTATTTGATGTTTGGGGAATAGATTTCACGGGCCCTTTTGTGAGTTCGTTTGGTAATAAGTATATCTTGGTGGCCGTAGATTAAGTTTCTAAATGGGTGCAAATTGTTGCCCTCCCAAACAATGAAGGGAAAAGTGTGGTTCAATTTCTGAAACGCTACATCTTTGCTAGATTCGGTACTCCTCGAGCCCTCATTAGTGATGGTGGATCCCACTTTTACAATAAATGGTTCTCAGCTGCATTGAGTAAGTATGGGGTAAAATACAAGGTAGCAACTCCATATCATCCCCAAACAAGCGGTCAAGTTGAAGTGTCAAACCGGGAGATCAAGAGCATCTTAGCCAAGACAGTGAATGCTAATAGGACTGATTGGTCTCAAAAGTTTGATGATGGACTATGGGTGTATCGTACCGCATACAAAACTCCAATTGGTATGTCTCCGTACCAGCTAGTTTTTGGAAAGTCATGCCATCTACCAGTCGAATTGAAACATAAAGCGATGTGGGCATTGAAAGCTCTAAATTTAGATCGGACAAAAACCTCAATAGAGAGAGTAGAGCAGTTAAACGAGTTAGACGAATTCAGGTTCAAAGCTTATGAAAGTTCAGATCTCTACAAGGAAAAAATGAAGAAGTGGCATGATGCTAAAATACTTAAGAGAGAGTTCAAGGTGGGAGATTGGGTGTTACTATATAACTCCTAACTTAGACTCTTTCCCAGAAAGCTCAAGTCCAAATGGTCAGGACCATTTATAGTAACAGGAGTATTCACAAATGGTGCCATAGAATTTGAGGGGCAACAAGGACCTGCATTTAAGGTAAATGGGCAACACTTGAAATTATACTTTGGAGAATGCCAAGAGATCTCTTTGATTGAGGTGGTGTACTTGGAAGATGCCTGAGAGCATTTCCACATTGTGCCACGACGTTAAATAAGGCACTTCTTGGGAGGCAACCCAAGTGTTAGTGTTTTAAATAATGTGTGCTGATTTTGCAGGAGTTGTACCATGAGCGAGACAAAAGTACTTTTGGTGAGTCGCCGAACCTGTTCGGCGATCATGACTTGGTCTGCCTTATGGACCTTAAAAATGGTCTAAGATTCTGGAACATTCAGCGGGATACCCTCACCATTCGACGTGTCGCCGATGTGCTTTTACGACCCAACTTTCCTCGCCCTTTCTCTTCAACGCTGACAACATTCCTCAAGGATTATTCGGCAATGCTCTGAGTCCATTATGCGACTTGCCGATCTGTTCAGCGACCTCCTACATCTTCTCCGATCTTCCTTCCTATGAGAGTGCAGCTAATTGGAACTAAGGGTGATCTGAATACCATTGAGCGCATCGCCGAAGCATTTGGCGACTGGTTCACTCCATCGCCAACTGGGCACTTAGTGAAGATTCCTCATTACCTTCTTCTACTTGTTTACACACTAGAATGTTATCATTTCTTGTTAGTTTTTCTTTATTATTCTTATTTTGTCTTATTCCCACTCTCTTACCACATTGCGGAAAATATTGAATACTTTGGGAAGGGGGTGGCAATCGTTCAGTGAACCCCTTTTGTTTTTGTTTGAATCTAGTTGTTCTCTTGCAAATTTGAGTTTCGGTCGTGATCAATATCGATGAATTGAATAGTGCTCATAATCGAACAAAAATGAATGTGCAGCCACGATGAGGTCAAATGAAGTTGCATAATCAATATGTGAACTTTTTGAATCTCATTGTGACTAGCCAAGTATCAAAACTGAGTCTCTTGTAATGAACATTAAACACTAGCGAAAGTGTGGAGTCTTGTTTGACATTGGTATCAATGCCTTGTGTGATGAGCTTACCGTGAACCATGCGTGATGACACCTAGAATTTGCCCCGTTGGTCCGGTCAACTAAGTGAGGCAACCTTTTGAGATTATCTTAGGCAACTTTGAAGAGTGTGAAACAATTTGACATTATACCTCTTTTTGTTGGCCTACCTTGTGAGTGTGTGAACCCCCACTTGAGCACCCCTTGAGCCTTAACCTTTTATTGGAAGAAACTTGATGAAAATGTAACCTTTCTTAGTCCATTACCTACAATCCTCATGGTTTGTGGTTTGCTTGAATAGCCAACGTAGGCCAAAATCCTAAGTTGAGGATGTGGTGAAAAGAGAAGGTGAATCAAGAAGTGCAAGAAAGTCTCCTTGACCCATGGTTTTGAGAAAAATTGAACCCCTCCATATAAATAAAAAGAGAAAAAAGAAGACAAGAATGAAAAAGAAAAAGTTGTGGAATAAAGTGTGAAAATGCAAAGAAAATGGGGTGTCCAAACAATCCATGGAAGATGAATAATGGGGTAAATTTTGAGCATGAATGAGAATGATAAAGAAGAGGAAAAAAAGTGTTGTTCACACAACATCTCATGAGGACTACAACCATTGAGCCTAATTGGCCATACCCCTGCAATCAGCCCTATTACAAGCCTTGAAAAGACCTTTTTGATCTTGAGTGAGCCAAGCAAGCGTTGATTGGAAAATATGGGCAAACCTATGGGTGAAGTCATAAATTGTGTTCATCTTTGTGAGTGTGAGCGTTGCATTTGATTTCAGAGCTTTAAATTGTTGAACCATTGTGTGTGAATATGGAATCATTATTTGTGTGAGGGCACTTGAATACCTTTGTTGAGCTTGAACTTGCATTTGAAGCAAGTAGTGTGAGCTCGAGATTCTTTGATAATGGTGAGTCACAACTTGAATCTTTGAGTGCACAATTGATCCTTGCATGAGTAAGTTGAGTCTTTTGGTGTGCATTTCTGATTGAGTCTTGTGTAGCACTGTTTGAGACATCCTTTTTGAACTGCTGAACTTCAGTTTTACTTGAGGACAAGCAAAAGTTTAAGTTAGGGGTGTTAGTGAGTCCACGATTTGGACTCAGTTTAGGGCTTTATTTGTATAGATTTAGTGTCCTGAAATTCATTTTTTGTGCCAATAACTGATAAAAATCCCTGAATTTCAGGTATTTGAATTTAGGAACGAAGCATGGACACAATTGTGCAAAGAGGAACAAAGCAAGCCAAAAAAGTGAGGAAATGAAGGCCTGATGATTGCCGATGTCACTCGGCGAATTGGCAAATTGCCAAAATACCGACTAAAGTTACAGAATGCTAGAGCTAAACTGGGGGTAGTTTCGGCGAGCAACAGTTCCATTCGGCGTGTCGCCGATCCATTTAGTGAAAGACGACCTGGGCGCCAAAAGTGCTGAAGCAGATTTAAACAAGTGATTATGGGAGAGATAGAAGGAAAAAAGGCGACTCACGGAATTAATCGGTGATCCTGATCTAGATCGCCTAAAATTACAGTAGCCAAACCAAGAAGAAGTGAAATCTGAAGGCGAGATAAAGAGCAATCGGTGAGTCGCCGAAGAGTCGGCGAAGCCCGACTTACCTTGCTGAGTGGTCTGAAATAGCTACACCTCAGATTTGTTTAGATTGATTTTTGCTGGAGAGCGAAAGCATTCGCAAATGTGAGGAAAAAAATATTTAGAGAGAAAACACTACCAAAGATTTTTCCTAGTGATTTGATCAAGACTTTCTTAGAGGTTTGTAATAGAGGAGATTTCCAGTTGATTTTCACATATAATTCTCATTTGTACCCAACTATGGAATTTATGATGGATGTTGATTTTCCTATTTTTGATATGAATGGCTAAAACCCTTCTCTTGGGTTTTGACTATGAAGCCAATTGTTGAGTTTTGCTAAGTGGGTATCGTTGAATTGCGAATAATTGGGTTAATTTGAAGTGGGTCTGAGTTGCTTCTGTATTTCGAAGTTGTTTTGCATGTTTGGTGTAACGAGTTTAGTGTTGTGATCTTGCTCGAGAGAGAGGCGCAGAACCAAAGTAGCAAACTTAGCATCCCTAGTTGTGGGTTACCAGGATTTCAGCTCGAGAGAGTGAAATACAAAATCTACCCTTTGTATTAAGCTCGAGAGAGTGGATTAGATGAGGACAAAGGGCCGGCTACCTTCCGATTAGTGTTGACGTTCGAGAGAATTCGACATAGAAAAGGTAATTGTTTGAAAGAAAATTATCTTACATATGGTCTTACCGACCCACAACAAATTATCCTATTTTGAGTATCAATATTCACCCTCTAAAGTAAAATTCGACAATTGGCTGGTCAATTCCCCAAATTTTACTTTATTATCTGATTGTTTAGTGTGGAAGCGTTAAATTAGAGTGAGAAGCGAAATTTGATATTTGAAAATAAAACCATAAAGGTGTAAAACGAGCTCTATTTAAGAGATTGTCGTCATATTGCCAATATTAAATTCGAAAGAGAAACTGCTCCTTTTGGGATTCAACCCCAACTCACTTATTTAGGTTATATTATTGACTAACGATCGTTGGCACTTAATATTGGATGAAGTGTCCTGATACGTTAATCATTATGTCGCAGATTTTTGCCATGGGTTTCATCCCTATGAGGTATGTAAGTTTCCATAGTGTTGGGTTTGTTCACCTACGCGCCAATCATATTAATTTCAGCGTTAATTCGTTCTAGAAAGATGGAGGTTTGATGTTCTTGAATTGTGTTCTTGAAATTGGCTTTCGTTTTTGAGTTAAGATGATATTGATGAGTTCTTGAGGAAATCAAGTTGATTTTAGAGTTGTGTTTGATTAGATTATTGGGTACATGTAGTGGGTATCTGAATCTAAAGAGAAATTGAGAAAAAGAATTGAATGTAGGTGAATTGGGGTTAGAAACGAGGAAGAAAAAAATCAGACAAGAAACAGGTACCAGGTCCGCGTCGTAGACCTGTTCCTTCAGTATGAAAATTTTCTCTCCGCGTCGCTGACTCCACTTCTTCAAAAATTATTTCAACGAAACATTTTAATTCATCTCCGCATCGCAGACTTGCTCCCTAGACAGTGTTTCTCAACCGTTTCTCATGTTTAACTATCTAAAAATACTCCTAAACATCATGAGATCTTTCCTATCACAAATTGCAACCTTGAATTCATAAATCACATTCAAGGTCGAGTTGAGAGTCAAGTTTTGAGAGTTCTCTCAAACATTTTTGAGAAAGTTTCTTTGAGTCCTTTGAGGAGTCTTCTACAATTCCTAATAACTTATTTCAAGACTCGAGCAAGTGAGTATGAGAGTGAGGAGAATGTATTCATGTGTCTATTTTGTCGTCACGATATCCTTCATATCATGAACCATAACTCTTGAATTCATAATTCACATTCAAGAGAAAGTTAAGAGTAAAGTTCAAGGAAGCCTTTGAGTTCAATTGTGAATCCTTTGAGATCCATCATCGATTTGAGTTAAGTTTTGAGTAAGTAAGTATGAGAATGAGAAGAGTCGTATATATGAGTTCCTTATTGATATTTGACCCTTGAGTTGAGTCGTTCTTGCCCATAACTTCTGCATGAACTCCATCAGTTGAGTACCTTTGACAGGAGTAGTATCTTCAATTTCGAAGTCTTCTGTATTGAGTTCCTAATCCCCAAGTGCCAAAGGAAATTATCCACCTCTTGCGCGTCACGGCCGCCTTTGAACATAGGTGGCTTGAGAGACTCGACCTTGGCCTCCCTATCTCGGTCAAGCGACGATGATCCTCCAACTTCCAAGCCTTCCTAGAGTGCTTTCATCTCTTCCTTCATGGTCTCAATCGTGCTTAACACCTCCATGAGCCGACACTTGAAGGAAGTGATAGCCTTCTTCATCTCGAACTCGGCACGCTGGCGTCCCTCCAACTCCTTACGAAGGTTGTCAGTCTCCTCAAAGGTGAGGTCCTAGAGGGTCTTGAACTTGCCATCAAACACATTCAAATGCCGGCCTAATATCTCCACGACCTGCCTTGCCATTTAAATCCTTGCGACCTATTCTTCTCCGGCGGTGACATCGACTGCCCCCTCACCAAGTTCATCGTCAATTGTTTCGGTGGTCGAAGGTGGATGAGATGTTTGCGCCTAGCTTGGTGTGGAGTCAAGCAGCATTTCCTCATTACCCTTTTGGTGCTTTTTTCCCTTGTGGTTTTTCTTTCCTCCCTCCGGACGGATATTGGTGGTGCTAGCGGCGTTTACTTCTTCTTCATTAGCCATTCCCTTAGTACAAACCTTTGCTCTAATACCACGTTGTCATGGACTTAGAGTCTTACTAATGTTCCGTGCGGCACTTGACAACTTACTCACGAATCTTTCACGATCTTGTAAGCTCAAGTAAGTCATTTCATGCTAGACCGCTAAGAGAATGCAAAGAAAGACTTAGATAATTTTGGAAGAAGGCTTTATATCACTTGGAAGATCGCTTACAACTTTCATGGATGCCTTACAAATGAATGCCCCATCTATTTATACTACAAGCTAGGGGCTAAAGTGCAAATAAAAATTACTTTACAAGTCCCTCTAATAATTACACTTTGATATCTTTCTAGAATTATCTACTAATTCTAGGAAATTCTAAAGATTTCTTGGAAAATATCTAGTCCCCCTTCAAGAACTTTCTACTAATCTAGAGAATTCCAAGGCATTCTAGAGGCTTCTAAGGAGAGATCTAAGGAATTCTAGAGTCTTCCACTAACCTCTCCATAACTCTAGATTTTTTCCATTTATTTTTTTTATGCCGAATTTTAACTACAAAGTGGCGGGTTATGACATTACGCTTCATATAAATAAGTTAGGGTTTTGAGAAAAGAGAAAAGAAGAGGAGAAAAGAGGAGAGGATCAAGGCGTTCGTCATCCTGTCGCGGATTTTCGCCATGGGTTTGATCCCTAAGAGGTATGTAAGCCTCCATAGTGTTGGGTTTGTTCATCCACACACCAATCATGTTAATTTCAGCAATAAATTTGTTATAGAAAGATGAAGGTTTGATGTTCTTGAATTGTGTTCTTAAAATGGGCTTTCGTTTTTTAGTTAAGATGAGATTGATTAGTTCTTGAGGAAATCGAGTCGATTTTAGAGTTGTGTTTGATTAGATTCTTGGGTACATGTAGTGGGTATCTGAATCTAAAGAGAAATTGAGAAAAAGAATCGAATGTAGGCGAATTGGGGTTAAAAACGAGGAAGAAAAAAACTGGACAAGGACATGTACTAGGTCCGCGTCGCTGACCTGTTCCTTCAGTGTGAAAATTTTCTCTTCGCGTCACGGACTCCACTATTTCAAAAATTATTTTGACCAAACATTTTAATTCATCTCTGGGTCGCGGACTTGCTTCCTAGACAGTGTTTTTAAACCGTTTCTCATGTTGAACTATCTAGAAAACACTCCTAAACATCACGAGATATTTCCTATCACAAATCGCAACCTTGAATTCATAAATCACATTCAAGGTAGAGTTGAGAGTCATGTTTTGAGAGTTCTCTTAAACATTTTTGATAAAGTCCCTCTGAGTCCTTTGAGGAGTCTTCTAAAATTTCTAATAACGTGTTTCAAGATTCGAGCAAGTGAGTATGACAGTGAGGAGGAATGTATTCATGATTCTATTTTGTCGTCACAATATCCTTCATATCATAAACCACAACTCTTGAATTCATAATTCACATTCAAGAGAGAGTTAAGAGTAGAGTTCAAGGAAGCCTTTCAGTTCAATTGTGAATCCTTTGAGATCCATCATCGATTTAAGTTAATTTTTGAGTAATTAAGTATGAGAATGAGAAGACTCATATACATGAGTTCCTTATTGATATTTTGACCCTTGAGTCGAGTCATTCATGCCCATAACTTTCGCATGAACTCCATCGGTTGAGTACCTTTGAGAGGAGTAGTATCTTAAAGTTATAAGTCTTGAGTATTGAGTTTTGAATCCCCTTTGAGATTATCTTTTTAATCATGGGACTATTAAATGTTACCCATGCAGTCCTGGAGTTGAGTTGCTCATGCCCATAATTCCGCATGAACCCTATAAGGCGAACAGTCTGGAGAAGAAAAGTATCTTTTAGTCCTTGGGTTGAGTAGTTCGTGCTCATAATTCCGCATGAACCCTCTGAGTTGAGCATTCTTGAAATGAGTAGTATCATTAAAGTTCTTGAGTTCCAAGCATTGAGTTCTATCTATGGTTACTAAAAACCTTGCATTGAGTCGTTCAACTCCATAATTCGGCATGAAACACATTTTATGAAGTCTTTTACAAACGTTTTAACTTTGATTTAAGACTTAAGCTTTGAGCTGAGTAAAGAGTAAGAGTAAAATTCATTTCTTCAAAGATTATACGGAAACTAAGTATTCCCAAGAGTTAAAATATTTTCACATTTGAACATGAGAGGAAACATCGATTTCCATAGAGCCTTTGAGCTAGTTTTTGAGTAATTATCTCAAATCACAGAAAAAGTTTTGTTTTTAAAACATATGAGCTGAGTATATTTTGGGAGTAGTATTGATCACTATTATAGGGATGTGAGTTCATAATAAATCAAGTCTCCATAAACCATGTAGTAATCATGGGTAGAAAGGATCGTACTTTTTAGATGACTCCTTAGTGCTTTTTAGCATAGACTAGTGGATCCACTTAGTTAAGGCATTCTATATGAAGGCAAAGTATATGAAAGTTCTGGCAGCATAGGCAAGACGATGTATCATCACTTAGGCTCATAGTGGTGGTTGTCGGTTAGAGAAACTCCCACAGAGTTATATTGTATTTTTATATATACACTGAGCTATCTATTGTTTTACAACTTTCCATATATATTGCATCTTTTACTATTGCTTTATCCTTGAGTATCTTGAGTTGATTTGTGCTTCATTGTGTCAAGTACCTTATTGTTGAGTTTCTGAGTTGAGAACCTTATTACTGAGTTGAGACTTATCCTTAAGTACCTCTAAGTTGAGTAAGTTCGAGTAGTTTTGAGTATCCTTGAGTATTTCTTGAGATGAGTAAGTTCGAGAAGAGGTAAGTATGTTTCCATTTTTTCAAGTTTCAAGCTTATGTTATGCTTTAGAATTCCCCTTACATGCTTGTACATTCTATGTACTGATCTATTTGTCCTGCATCCTTTCATGATGTAGATTCAGGTATTCAGGATTATCAACAGGAGGTTCGTTTATACCACATGAAGTTCGAGTTAACTATGGTGAGCCTTCTTGCTTCTGGAGGATATCATTTACTTTCCAGTTTTGTCAGGATGTCATGGGTCTTGTCCTGACTTCCATCTTTATCAGTTAGAGGTTTCATAGATAGACATTAGAGTTTCAAAAATATGTTCATTTATTTTGTTAAATGTTTTAAATACTTAAGTTGCCCATTTAGGGGCGAGTTGAATGTATTATATTATTCAGAGTTTTCTTTTGAGTTAAAGATTTGTATTTAAGTTTCATGATTTTTTATTCAGTTTTAAGGTTTGTATGCTTGAGTTAGTTTTCCTCTTGTAGTCAGCCATGATGGGGTTCTCTTGGGGACCAGCAATGGTTCTCGAGTGTCGGCCACGTCCAGGGTGTAGACTCGGGTCGTGACAATATTATAATAAATTTAAACAATTTGTGGAAGATCAAAAATGTTTTCATTCTCCTTTTCAATTAACTTTAATTTCTAGATTCTCCAATTATTTGTAGTAGTTCTATTTTTTATTATTATCTTCTTATTATAAAATTCTTCTTTTTAATGTGAGAGACTGTTTCTGAAAAACATTTGAGTCAACTGAATCAAATCCAAATAAAAGATGAAGAAAGTGTAGTCATTAATAAGAAAGGTAGTGTAAAGTCTATAAGAAAACAACTCTTCCATAAGAAATTGACACAAATTACTTAATAAGATGAATAGAATTTAGGTATTTGAAAAGTATTCATTTTGAAAACTCTAAATAACATGATATTATCCCTATTTTCAATAAATATTTTGACCTCATAGTTTAATCTTATACAAATAAAACTGTTTAATTAAGTAAATAAAGCATAAACTTTGAAGTGAGAAAATACAAACACACCAAAATAAAAATAAGAAAATTTTATATAATAAAAATGGTAACTAAATAACTTATAAGTTTAATGTGAAAGAAATTTCTTACTAATAATTGATACATTTTATTAATTATTTGTGATATTTATAATTTTAATTTACTTTTTAATATTTATATCTTAACATACTTAATTACAAATATTATTTACAAATAAATATCATTTAATAACTTAATATAAAGAAATTATCATTCTTAATACTTGTAAAACAAGATTTATAAGTTGGATATACAAGTAAAAATAATAGTTATTTCTTTCATTTAATACAGTTTTGTCATTGAATGAGATAATTAAACTTCATATTAATAATGTATATAATTAAATTTTTCTGCACTTAAAAAATGTCTTGACCAATTCAACACTACACAATTTCATATTTTTTAATAATATTATATATCAACATTAATAATATTTTATGACAATTATTTTTATTAGATAATTAAGTAGCCATATAATTTTTATAATTCATATATTCAAATCCAAAAATATATAATAAGTATTCGCATCATTGATTTTTACATAGGATTAAAAAATTTACAGGTAAATTAAAAAGAGATGAAAAATGTTCATGGCGTTTATAGAAATAAAAAAATATATAATAATTTTAATTATTTCTTTTAGACTTTTTCTTTCCAACACTTTTTTCCGTTAATGTTCCAACACCTTGTTAGATTGAGAATATTGTATAATAGCTTGTTTTTTACTTGAAATAATAAGTAAATACTCCCTCCATTCATTTTTATATGTCATCCCTTTCTATAAATAGTTGGTCCATAATACTTGTCATTTCATAAAATCAATGCATAAATTAGTATATTGTTCCTTTTTTACTCTTGTGAGTTATTAGCCTTAAAAATATGCATTTGACCAACTTAGAAAAGCTAAGTAAATGATTCATAATAATTGGTTAAATTAATTAATCAAAATAAATTAATTCATATTCATTGATTGAAAACTTGAGTTCCAAAAAAATTAAATAAGGGTAAAAGGGTAAAGTTACATCATTTCTTTATGCAAGTGCAAAGTACAAAGGTGACATATAAAAAGGAACAAAAGGAGTATTTAATAATAAAATTCATTTTTTCATTATTATTTTTTACATTATAGTAATTTTAATTTTCTTAAACGTATTTTAAGAAAAAATTACTAATTGGTAAATATAAAAAAGAAAAGGAGTAGATAGATAAATTTTCAAGAAAAAAATTCTAGGGAAAAATGCAACGATAAAAATTTCAAGTATTCATATTCCCAAGTAAATCCCCAGAAAAAATCTCCAACAAATTCGTAACATAAAATTCTCAAGTAAACCTCTAGGTTAAAAAATAATCAGTAAATTCTCAATAAATAAATCCACAGTAAAATTTGTAGAACTTGGATTCCCAGGTAATATTCATATACAAATATTCCTAGGTAAATCTCCATGTAAGTATCCCTGGCTAAAATGTGCAAGTAACTTTATCTAGGGATGTTCTTGCAAACTAACATGGAAATTACTTTTTATTCATTACTTGCGGATTTACCTATGAAAACGGTACTTGCAGATAAGGTGTCCATAGTATGGTTCGATCGGTTATTTCTTAAAATTGTACCACCCCAATTTTTTGGTTATTTTATAATATATAACCAATTTTTTAAAAACCATCGCAATCATATCTGTACGGTTTGGTTAATTTTTTTTTAACTTTTAAAATACCACCTCAAAATATACTACTATTAAAATATTTCTTTCGTAAATATGTTCTTCAAGAAACACTTTAATTCGTCATCAAGAAGACAAAAATGTAAAACCTTGTTGCCATATTGTTTGATCTTAAATATTTAATAGGAGTGTTTGCATCGGTTTTGTTGTATTGTTTGATAGATTATCTATTACAATATCTTTTAGTTCTAAACTTAATTAAGTAAAGGTTAATTAAAGAGCAAAGACCCAAAGTTGTCTAATCACTAGAGCCCTGGGACGTAGGTTTTATTTATATTTAAAAATTATCATAAAATATATTTATATATATTAAATTTAACAAATTGTTAATATATAAAATATATTTACATACATGTAAGGTTATTTGGTTTGGTTTGGAATTTTTTTTCATAAATGAAAAAAACCATCCCAATTGTTCGGGACGGTTATGCACTTCAATAAAAGTCCACAATTTTATTGAAAAAATAACATCAAAAGGTTTAGTTCGGTTCGATTAGATTTTGTCTGTTCGATTGAGTTTCCATATTCTTTTGACACCCGTACCTGTAGATTAGTTGTCCCAAATAATTCCTTGTAATGACCCTAAAAATGAACTAGTGAAACTAGGGGCTAACGTGTGTGCGTTTGAGTTTGGTGTAAGGTTTGTTGGTGTTTGATGTTGTCCCGAGTCATGGTTGAGGGGTTTACGGGTCAAACGTCAAGGTACGAATCCCCAAACACCACCCTAAGGGTCCTTGAGGAGGACCCTAAACTTAACCCCCAAGAGCCCCAGGAAACTTGATTGTTGCCAAGGACTTGGTGACCTACGGAAGGGAACAACGCCCCATATGTCCATCCACGCCCCGTGGATGGTCTTCGTAGGTCATGGCCCTCAAATGCAAGTCATAGCCACCAACCACGAATGACCAGGATGAGGCGTTAACTAGACCACGGTCCGTGGTTTGGTTGGCGTCGTTTGAACCTGCAATTCTTGTTTGGTTCAACCTTGGTAGGGGTGAATTGGTAAATTCACCCCAAGTCTTTATTAGTTGGTGGAGGGTTAATTTGGATTTATTTAAGTATTTTAAGAGTATTAAAAGTGTTAAAAACCTATTTTGGATTTCATTATTCAAATTCCCCAAATCAAAACCTCTCCATCTTAAAATATCTTCTCTCTATAACTCCATTGAAGACCAAGAGAAGAAGAAGACTTAGGGCTTGAAGAGGAGGGCTAATTGAGTGGATTTTTCATGGATTTCATCTATCAAGGTATGGTAGTCTTGATCCTTGTCTAACTTTTCATTCAAGGAGCCAATTCAAAGGTGATTTCAAAGTATGAAAAATCTAGGGTTTTACTCAATATCATGGGTTCTTTCATCAAACCTTTTCAAGTGGTTTCTAACGACAAATTATGATTGTATTGATGTTTAATTGATGATTTATGATGAAAATACTCTATGAACCCATGAATTCTCTCAATTCCTAAATTGTACCTTTTTGAAGTGGGTTTGATGATCATGAATGAATGCTGATGGATTATGCCTAAATTGATTTAGATTGTTGAATTGAATCATTATTCATGCCTAATTATATTAGTTAAAGGTTTGTTGGTGACTTATGATCATGGCCTTGAAAGGGCAAGCGATGACTTAATTTCATGTTGTGTTAGAATTATGCTTGAGCTATTGATCCACTTGAAAGGTGGAGGTGTTTACTTACTTTGTATATTGATCCACTTGAAAGGTGGAGGTGTTTACTTATTATGTACATTGTGATCATGGCCTTGAAGGGATAGTGTGAGTAATTGAAGTATTATCATGATGTTGTATATATGAATGTGATGTAAAACATTTGTGTGATCTAAAGGAATGAAAGATGCTCATGTTTAGAAGCTAATTGTGTTAGGATTGAATGTTATCTCTCTATTAACACTTGTGAATGATGGTGATTATATGAAAGGCTATTCTCACATACACACGTGAATGAATGAATGAAGTTCAATGATAATGTTAATAAATGTTGAGCCTATTGAAAGGCTATTCTCAATTGTACTCTAATGAAAGTTAATGACTTGTTGTGAAAGGACTTTCTCACAATAAGGGGGTTCTTAGGTGAAAGGATATTCTCATCTTTGAATCTATGAGCTTTCCAATGAATGAATATTGGGTTTGGGATGGATGCGAGTTGAGGCGGGGTATCTAGTAGCAATCTCTTATCCCATAATAATGAATGAATGTCAAATACTACGTGGGGAATAATGATAAGCACCGAGTGGATATGGATTGAGATGGATTCTCATACGTAAGTTGAGGTGGGGTATCTAGTAGCAATCTCTTGAGATGGATGCTCATACGTGAGTTAAGGCGGGGCATCTAGTAGCAATCTCCCTATCCCATAACTATGTGCCCACATAGGTCTAGCTAGTGGATCCACTTAAGGCTAATCAAACGATGGTCCTACCTTAGGCAAGTAGTAATCACTTTATCCGGTGAGGGTGACACTGGGATTCCATGTCAAGCTCACATGGTCTATGTCGGTTAAGGCTTACCCCCACAATAATGTTAATGAACTATGGCTTCTTAAGGATGTACTACTTAGTATGGGTGGTGGTATGGGATGCCATCTATGCATTACACAACTAGGCATTTAAGGAAGGTCATGGTGTGTTCCTTATAATGTTAATGTAATGAATGGAATCTTATGATCATGTTAATGAAGAATGTTGATCTTATGTCTTAATGAATAAAGGTGTTATTAATGAATTTAACGAATGAGTGACTTAGATGCTTATATGTGTAATGATAGAATGCATGTTATACTTGGATTGTATATATGAGTACTTCCTTATTATGACTTGTTGAGTATGAATGTGCCTAGTCTATGGTGACTTCAAAGGAGAACTTAGTGAGAGTAGTAGTATGGGATGCTACTCCCACATTGCCCAAGTGTGACTTAAAGTTGGCTTAGGCTATGGTCCCTATGTGATAATCATGTCTTATGAAATGTTTATGTCTTTATGAATGAGTATTGTTGAAGATGGAAAGGTTGAATGGAAAGTTTACTTTTGGTGACCTTAGGGTGGTGCCTTGGTGTGGATGGTGGTATGGGACGCTATCCATACATTGCACAAGGTATAGCGTAAGGGTTACTTGAAGTGAAGGCTTAGATGAAGGTAATAGGTTATATGTGTTGAACATGTCTCTATTGTGATAAATGACTTGTATGTTGATCATGTTTGAATATTATGTCTCTTATGTTTATATTCATGAATGTTTTACCAAAATGGCATAAATGCATGACTCTCAATCAAATGTCCTTTTTAAGCATGTTTTTGCATGGCTTCCATACTTACTACTTAATTGTGCTAACCCCATTACTTCCCCATTTTTACTACAAGTGTAGGGTTTGGAGATGTTGGTGTTCTATACTGGATGGATAGGTGTCTAAGGTGCTTGAAGATAAAGACTTGGTGAGTCCTCATAGTTTTGAGGATGAAACCCAATATGTTCATGTTATGTCTTTTAGTTTTGTTAAAGCTTTTGTATGGGCTAAGTCCCAATGTTGTATTCAAAGTATTAGATGGTTTGAGACATAGTATATACAGTCTAGAAAGTCTTCCGCTTACTTTTTAATGAAAATGTCTTCTATTATAAAGAAAGTTCTCAATTCTTCTTTATTTTCCTATGTTCTTACGTTCAAGAATACTATGAGGCTTGTATAAGACCCCTTCGGGGTCGAGTACGCCGTGTTGCATCCGGGGTGTTCCTCCGGGTCGTGACAAACATGGTATCAGAGTACAAGGTTTTGGAATGGTATTGGGATGTCTCACACCACATCTAGTATAGTCTTGTTCATAATGTGAAGCGCACCACATTATGAATAGGAGGCTATTGGGTGTTAAGAAAGTTTCACTTCTTCATTCTTCAAGTCGTGCCATAGATTTTAGCTCTATAATGTCTTTCCCTTATTTCTTATGTGATGGTCTTTAGAGTATGGCCACTTGGAAGGTTTATGTTACAAGGGTTGAGGGAGAGAAAAGGTTGGTTGTGATGCCAACTAGGGTTATGTGACTTGATAGATGAGAGATGGAAGATTGTGATGTTGACTTTAGTATGAATGGGTTGCTTTATGGTTATATGTGTTGTTGGTAGAGCCCGACTTAGTCATGATGAGTTTTGAGGTATGTTGAAAGAGTTGATGAAACGAGGTATTTTAGAAATGCCTAGGTGTGATGAGTATGAAGGTTTAGTGATATCTTGCTCCGACCTTAGAATGGGAAGAAGTGAAGGTTGAAAGAACTAGTATAAGCTTTCTCCTAAGTGGGGTATAATGTGCCTAGATGATAAAGGTCTTTGAGTGTCCTTGATGTTCATGAATTAGGCTTGATTGATGTTCTCACCTTAGGAGGTGTAGTGAGTTTGAGGAGTTTAGACCCGGTTTGGTAGGCTCATATGAGACCTTGAGTGGTGTTGGTAAGGTTGTTTGTGAGCAAGAGTTGCTTAATGAGGACCTCCTAGTTTAAAGGTATCGGTATGTTGATGGTTTCTTGTAGGTTGTGAATGTCTTGATTAAGGTTCCTTTGTGGTGTTCATGGTAAGCCGTAGTTGGGTTTACTCCTAAATGGGGGATGGTATGTTGAATAGTAAGGTTGTTGAGAGTGTTGATATCCTTATCTCTTTCCTTCTATTCCTATTCAAGCTGGAGACCAAGAGTTCCTTGTAGCTTGTTTCATGTTTTGGAGTCATGTGTGGTTATGAGTTCCCATGGTCTCCTTATGTTATGCATGTTCTAGTTGAATTCTTGTTTAAATGAGAAAATAAGCTTATGTGATTTGTCTTCCTCAAGATAAAAAAAAATGCATCTATAATAAGTTGTCTAAATGCTTCATGAGTTGACTTGTTGAACATGCCTAATTGTGCTTTTGAGAGTAATTGCATAATGTGCTTAATGATGTTATGATGAGCATGATTTGAGTTGGAGAAGGTAATGCCTCCAATGAAATGAGAAATGTTGAAGTTTTGGTGCATAATGAGTTTGTAGAAGTAGTTCCTACTTGCTTGTATTGCATTGAGTTTGTTTGAGCCATTTTGATGTGGAGCTGATATTTCCTCCAAGTTTTGTGCATTGTTTATAATGTTGCATGCTATATTGTGCTGCTAGTCTTGAGTCGTTAACCCCTTAATGTGTTTTAAGTGTCATTCCAGGACGAATGTTCCTAAGTGGGGGATAATGTAACAATCCTAAAAATGAACTAGTGAAACTAAAGACTAACGTGTGTGTGTTTGAGTTTGGTGTGAGGTTTGATGGTGTTTTATGTTTTCCCGAGTCATGGTTGAGGGGTTTAAGGGTCAAACGTCAAGGTACAACTCCCCAAGGACCACCCTAAGGGTCCTTGAGGAGGACCCTAAGCTTAACCCCTAAGACCCCAAGGAAACTTGATTGTTGCCAAGGACTTGGTGACCTACGGAAGGGGACCACACCCCGTAGGTCCATCCACGCCCGGTGGATGGCCTCCGTAGGTCATGGCCCTCAAATACAAGCCACAGCCACCAACCACAGATAACCAGGACGAGGCATCAACCTGTCACGACCCGAGAGGACCCCCTAGTCGTAACACAACATACACGACCCCGAAAGGGTCTAATACAAGCCTCATAGCATTCTTGCACATAAGAACATAGGAAAAATAAAGAAGAATTAAAAACTTTCTTTACAATAGAAGACATTTTCATTAAAAGCAAGCGGAAGACTTTCTAGACTTTATATATTATGTCTCAAACCATCTAATACTTTGAATACAACATTGGGACTTTGCCCATACGAAAGCTTTAACATAAACTAAAGACACAAAAAGGAACATAATGGGTTTTATCTCGAAAAAATGAGGACTCGCCAAGTCTTCATCTTTAAGCACATTAGAAACCTATCCTTCAAGCATAGAACACAAGCATCATCAAGCCCTACACTTTAGTAAGAAAAGGGGAAGAATGGGGTTAGCACATTAGATGTACTAAGTATGATTACCATGCAAAAACATGCTTAAAAATGACATTTAAGTTGAAAGTCATACTTTTATGTCATTTTTTGTATAACTTCATGAACATTGATACAAGAGGCATAATATAAGTCACAACCAACATACAAAGTCACATAATTCACATTTGAACAAAATCACATATAAACCTTTACCTTCACCTTGAGCCTCCACCTCAAGTAACCCTCAAGCTATACCTTGTGCAATGCATGGGTAGCGTCCCATACCACCACCCACACTAAGGCACCTCCTTAAGGTCACCAAAAGTGAACTTACCATTCATCCTTTCCACCTTTACACAATAAAGCATTTAAGAGAATAAACAATACATGAGTCACATCATCACATTAAGACCAATATCTAAGACAACTATAAGTCATACTTGTGGAATGTAAAAGTAGCATCTCATACTACTACTCACACTAAGTACTTCTTTGAAGTCATCCTAGACAAGGCACATTCATATACAATAAGTCATGACAAGAAAGTAACTCATAATACAATCCAAGTATAGCATGCATCTTTACATTTAAGCATATAAGAGTCAACATTACTCAATAACATCATTTAGAGGACTTTCCTTCATTAGACATTAGATCAACACTCTCATTAACTTCTTCTTAGGAGGACATCCAAACAATAGTAATTAAGACTTAGAGAACTCACTATGACCCTCTCAAAGCCTACTCGTGCAATGCATGGATAACATCCCATACTACCACCCACACTTTGTAGAACCTCTCAAGAAACCATAATGGACATTTCACATGATGGGAATAAGCGTTTAACTGACATAGACAACGAGAGCTAGATCATGGAATCTGATGTACTATCGCACATCGTAAAGGTTGGTCTACTTGCCTAAAGTAAACCGGTATATAGCTTAAGTTGATCCACTAGCTAGACCTATGTGGGCATATAGTTAAGGGACAAGGAGATTGCTACTAGATACCCCGCCTCAACTCACGTGAAGGCATCCATCTCAAGAGATTGCTACTAAAAACGCCGCCTCAACTTACGTGAGGGCTTCCATCTCATTCAATATCCTCTCGATACCTAGCCTACATTCCCATAGAGTATTTTAACATTCATTACATTAAGGGATAAGTGATTGTTACTAGACACCCCGCCTCAACTCACGTGAGGGCATCCATATCCACCCACATTCATTCATTGGATAGCTCATAGATTCAAATATAAGAATAGCCTTTCACTTAAAAATCCCAGTATCGTTCATTAGTGCAAGATCGAGAATATCCTTTCAATCAACACATCATTAGCATTCATTAGAGTACAATTGAGAATAGCCTTCCAATAAGTACTTCATTATTAACATTACCATTGAACCTCATTCATTCTTCATTCAAGCGTGTTAATAGAGAGACAACCTCCAATCCTAACAGAATTAACTTCAAGACATGATCATTATTTATTCATTGAAACCACATGTATATCCTTCACATCATATTCATATATACAACATCATGATAATACTTCAATTCCTCACACTATGCCTTCAAGGCCATGATCACAATGTACATAGTAAGTAAACACCTCCACCTTTCAAGTGGATCAACAATTCAAACACAATTCTACTTTAACATGAAATTAGGTCTAACTTGCCCTTTCAAGGCTATGATCACAAATACTCAATTCACCAACAATTTACCATAATTAGGCATAGATTATGATACAATTCAACAATCTAAATCAATCTAGGCATAAATCCATGAACATTCATTCAAAATCAACAAACCCATTTCATAAGGCACAATTTAGGAATTGAGACAAATCATGGGTTCATAGAGTATTTTCATCTGAAATCATTAATTAAACATCAATATTATCATAATTATCATTTGAAAATGTTTGATACAAGAACCCATGAGATTGAGTAACACCTAGGGTTTTGTGAAACTTGAAAACTTTGAAACTTCTTTGAAATTGACTCTAGGGTGAAAGCTAACCCTAGATTAAGGATAACCATACCTTTTACTTGAAGAATCCCAAGAAAATCTACCCAATAGCCTTCCTCTTCAAGCCCTAAGTCTTCTTCTCCTCTTGGTCTTCAATGGAGTTCTTAGAAAGAAGATATTTTGGGAGAGAGGGTTTTGATTTGGGGAAAAGGGAATAATAAAATCTAAAATACCATTTTAATGTTTTAATACTCTTAAAATACCTTAAAACACTTAAAATAACCGTTTATACATTAATTAGGACTTGGGGTGAATTTACCAACTCACCCCTAGCTTGGCCATACCACTTGACAGCAAACAGTCATGGTTCACGAGACCCCCATCCACGGTCTGTGGATGGGATCACGGACTGTATTGTCCTTCCGTTAATGGTGGTTGTGGCTTGGTTAGGGACCCCTTGACCTACGGAGGCCATTCATGGGGCCTGGATGGACCTACGGGGCATGGACCCCTTCCATAGGTCACCCCTTTTTGGCCAAATTTATGGTTTCCTTGGGGTCTTGGAGTGTAGACTTAGCGTCCTCCTCAAGGACCCTTAGGGTGGTCCTTGTGGAGTCGTACCTTGATGTCTAAACCCTAAACACCTCAACCATGACTCGGGACAACATACAACACCATCAAATCTCATGACAAACACAAACGCACACACGTTAGGCTTTAGTTTCACTAGTTCGTTTTTAGGGTCATTACATTATCCCCCACTTAGGAACATTCGTCCTCAAATGACAGTCTAAACACATTTAGGGGTAATGACTCAAGACTAGCACCCCACAATCATGCATGCAACTTCAATATAAATGCAAAACATAGGAGGAAACATCAACTCCACATCAAAGGACTCAAAACACAACAAGAAGGTAGGAACTACATCTACAAACTCATTATGCATCAAAACTTCACATTCTGCATTTCATTGGAGGAACTTCCTTCTCCAAATCACATCATGCTCATCACAACATCACTAAGCACATTTAAGCAATTTTCTCATAAAAGCTCATTATGCAACTTTTCAATAAAGCACATTTAGGCATGTTCAACATTTAACCTCATGAAGCATATAACCAACTCAAACTAAATGCACATCAACATGAGGAACAATAAATCATGAAAACTCAGTTTCTCAACTAAACAAGAATCAACTAGAACATGCACAATATAAGGAGAAAATGGAAACACAATGCCACATATGACTCCAAAAACATGAAACAAGCCAAAAAGGAACTCTTTGTCTTAAGCTTGAATAGGCACATAAAGAAAGCGGTAAGGATATCAGAACTCTCAACAACCTTACTACTCAGCATACTATTCCCCACTTAGGAGTAAACCCAACTAAGGTCAACATGAACACCACAAGGGAACCTTAATCAAGACATCCACAACTTACAAGAAACCATCAACATACCAGAGCTTTTAAACTAGGAAGGTCCTCATTAAGCACTCTTGTTCACCATCAACCTTACCACATCACTCAAGGTCTCATATGAGTTTACCACACCAGGTCTTAAACTCCTCAACTCACTACACTTCTTAATGTGCGAACATCAATCAAGCCTAACTCATGAACATCAAGGATACTCAAAGGCCTTACCATCTAACCACATTATCCCCCCACTTAGAGGAAAGCTTATACTAGCTCGTTCAAACTTCACTTCTTTCCACTCTAAGGTCAGAGCAAAACATCACTAAACCTTCATACTCATCACACCTAAGCATTCCTAAAACACCATATTTCATCAACTCTTTCAACATACCTCAAAACTCAACATTACCTTCTACCAACAACACACATAACCAATAAGCAACTCATTCATACTAAAGTCACACTACAAACTATCATCTCACATCTATCAAGTCACATACCCATTGTTGGCATCATAACCAACCTTTTCTCTCCCTCAACCCTTCTAGCATACTCCTTTCAAGTAATCACACTCAAAAGACCCTCACATAAGGAATAAAGGAAAGACATTATAGAGTTAAACTGTATCACACTACTTGAAGAATTAAGAAGTGAAACTTTCTTAGCACCTAATAGCCTCCAATTCATAATGTGCCACGCTTCACATTATGAACAAGACTCTACTAGATGTGGTTTGAGACAACCAAAGACCATTCCAAAATATTGTGCTCAGATACCATGCTTGTCACGACCCGAGAGCACCCCCTAGTCGTAACGCGGTGTACTTGACCCCGAAGGGGTCTAATAGAAGCCTCATAGCATTCTTGAACATAAGAACAAAATAGAGAAGAATTAAAAACTTTCTTTACAATAGAAGACATTTTCATTAAAGCAAGAGGAAGACTTTCTAGACTTTATATACTATGTCTCAAACCATCTAATACTTTGAATACAACATTGGGACTTAGCCCATATGAAAGCTTTAACATAAACTAAAGACACATAAAGGAACATAATGAGTTGTGTCCTCGAAAATATGAGGACTCACCAAGTCTTCATCTTTAAGCACCTTAGAAACATATCCTTCAAGCATAGAATACCAACATATTCAAGCCCTACACTTTAGTAAGAAAAGGGGAAGAATGGGGTTAGCACATTGAGATGGATACTCATACGTGAGTTGAGGCAGGATATCCAGTAGCAATCTCTAGAGATGGATGTTCATATGTGAGTTGAGGCGGGGCATCTAGTAGCAATCTCCCTATCCCATAACTATGTGCCCACAAAGGTGTAGCTACTGGATCCACTTAAGGCTAAACAAACGATGGTCCTACCGTAAGTAGGAATCCCTTTATTCGGTGAGGGTGACACCAGAATTCCATATCAAGCTCACATGGTCTATGTTGGTTAAGGCTTACCCCCACAATAATGTTAATGAAATATGGCTTCTTAAGGATGTACTACTATGTGTGGGTGGTGGTATGTGAAGCCATATATGCATTGCATAAGTAGGCATTTGATGGAGGTCATGGTGTGTTCCTTATAATGTTAATGTAATTAATGGACTCTTATTATCATGTTAATGAAGAATATTGATCTTATGTCGTAATGAATGAAGGCGTTCTTAATAAAGTTAATGAATGAGTGACTTAGATGCTTATATGTGTAATGATAGAATGAATGCTATGAGTACTTCCTTGTTATGACTTGTTGAGTATGAATGTGCCTAGTCTATGGTGACTTCAAAGGAGCACTTAGTGACAGTAGTATTATGGGATGCTATACCCACATTGCACAAGTGTGACTTAGAGTTGTCTTAGGCTATGGTCCTTATGTGATGATCATGTCTTATGAAATGTTTTTGTCTTTATGAATGAGTATTGTTGAAGATGGAAAGGTTGAATGGCAAGTTCACTTTTGGTGACCTTAGGGTGGTTCCTTGGTGTGGATGGTGGTATGGAACGATATCCATACATTGCACAAGGTATAGCTTAAGGGTTACTTGAAGTGAAGGCTTAGATGAACGATATCTGAGAAAGCAGAAGTACAGGTTGTCGATGTTGATATAACAAAGGGAAATCATGTGGAGGCAGCTGTCCAAATTTTTTAACAACCTAAAGTAGCACGTGTTCGGCATGTGCAGATCTTTATAAATAAATACTTGGACAGTAGGTCAACTGGGCCGGATAAGGTGACAATTATTTTTAATAACTTCAACCCACGGCCCAATTCTGACCTTCAAGAGGTGGCGATTGATGACTCTCTGGTAAATTACTCTAGTCACGATGGAACTGGAAGGAAAACACCAAATCTACAGAATCTCGAGGGGACCCAGTCACAAGAAGAAGGATTTGAAGAAGGAAAAGAAGCAAAAATATCATGTTTACCCATTAACGAAGTAAATGCATGCATCATATTGGGGGAACCATTGCAAACGAAAACTAGTCACAACAAAAACATCTGGAGATGTTTAATTCTGGAGAAATTTGGGATGTACATGAGATTGAACCACTACGTACCCAAGTGCTAACTGATTCAGAATGGAGGGCAACAACATGGGTACAACAAAATCTTCTTAAACTTCACAAGATGTTTGGAGTAGATTTTCAGGGACTTGAAGAGGAAGCACTTGAGTTGCTTAAGCAGGTTGATGCAAGCAGACATGCCAGAAGAATGGAGCAAACAATAGATGTTAAAAGAGCAAAGTATAAGGAAGCACAAGAGTTAAAAAAATTGATAACTTTTGATGTCAAATTCAAAAGCAATGGTGATAGAGGGAAGGGGAAGGGGAAATCACATAACACTCCATGAAGATAAAATTATTCTCATGGAATGTTAGGGGGTTGAATGAACAGGGAAAGAGAAGGGTGGTACAAAACCTGTTGCGGGACTGGAAAGCAGATATTGTTTGCCTCCAGGAAACTAAATTAGAAGGCGATGTACAGGACTTAGTTAAACAAATTTGGGCAGGGAGATGGATTAAATATGCTTGATTAGAGGCCAGTGGAACCAGAGGAGGAATCCTGATGTTATGGGATTCCAGAATGTGGGAAATGGAAATTATGCAAGTTAGAGTCTATAGTCTCTCTTGTAAATTCAAAGATCAGACAATCAATTTTGAATGCCATTAAACTAGAGTGTATGCTCTAAATAGTAAAGTGGAGAGGAGATTTGTTTGGGAAGAACTGGCTGATGTAAGAGGCTTGATGGATGGTCCATGGTCTGTTTGTCGTGACATTAATGTCTGTAGATTTCCTTCTGAAAAAAAGGAATGGAACACGTTAAACTCAGCAATTAGAGAGTTCTCAGAATGCATTGAAGCATTGGACCTCATTGATCTGCAATTAAGTGGTGGAAGGTGTTCCTGGTATAAGGGTGATAACCATATCACAGCATCCAAATAGGATTATGGTCTCCACAGAATGGAATAATCTTTTCATCAACATAAAGCAAACTACTATGCAAATAGTGACTTCTGATCATGTTCCTATAACCTTGTTGTGTGGACATTGGGAACAATCTAAATCCTATTTTAAGTTCGAAAATTGGTGGTTGAACCAAGAAGGATTTGTTGAAAGAATCAAGGTTTGGTGGAATGATTTTTAGTTCTATGGGAAGCTAGATTACATCTTAGCATGCAAACTCAAAGCCCTCAACGGGAAATTGAAAGAATGGAGCAGAAATGAACAAGCTAATCTGAAATTTCAAAAGAACAACCTTCTCAATCAGAAGGCTGAGTTAGAATCACATCAAAGCAACAGAGTTTTAACTGAGGATGAGAAAGAAAAAAAAAGCAACACTTTTCATGTAGTATAAGGAGTGTTTGAAGAATGAGGAAGTGACCTGAACACAGAGATCAAGGGCTTTGTGGCTCAAGGAAGGGGATAGGAATACAAAGTTTTTCCACCAAACAGTTAATGCCCACAAGAGATACAACCATATTGATCAACTGGAAGTACAGGGAGAGACTATAACAGAGCCAAACATAATTAAGGAAGAAATTATTTCTTTCTGCAAAAAGATGTATATAGAACCTGAAGGTTGGAGACCCTCTGAAAATGTTAGCAACCATCCTACCATTACAGAGGGTGAAAATGAAGCATTGCAGGCAGATTTTGAGGAACAAGAAGTACTTGAGTGTTTAAAAATGTGTGCCATAGACAAAGCCTCTGGTCCTGATGGATACACAATGGGGTTCTTTCTAAAATGCTGGGAGATCATTAAACATGACATTATGGGGGCTTTCCATAATTTTCACTCAACTGGGATGTTTGAAAAGAGCTATAATGCAACCTACATAGCACTGATTCCTAAGAAGATAGGAGCAAAGGAAGTCAAGGACTTCAGACCCATCAGCTTAATTGGAAGCTTCTATAAGCTAATGTCCTAGGTTTTGACAGAAAGGTTGAAGAGAGTTTTGGATAAGTTAGTAGACAAACAACAGATGGCTTTTATCAGAGCCAGACAGATAATGGATGCAATGCTTATAGCTAATGAAGCAATTGATTCTAGAGTGTCCCAGAAGAAACCTGGTATACTATGCAAACTTGATATTAAGAAAGCATATGACCATGTGAATTGGGATTTCATTTTAAGTATGCTGAGACAAATGGGATATTGTAGCAGATGGATCAGTTGGATAAAGTTTTGTATTTCAACTGTTAAGTTTTTAGTACTCATCAATAGGTCTCCTGAAGGCTTTTTCCGTGCATACAGAGGAATCAGGCAAGGGGATCTCTTATCACCCTTCCTGCTCATCATAGCTATGGAGGGGCTTAACAATATGTTGAAGATAGTCAAGACAACAAGAATAATACAGGGATTTGAAGTCAGTAAGGTTGTTGGGAATAGTATGGAGATCACACACCTACAGTATGCTGATGATACACTAATTTTTTGTGGGGCTGAGGAGGAGCAATTGCTGATTTTGAGACTTATACTAGTCTACTTTGAAGCTATATCTGGACTACATATAAATTGGAACAAAAGCCATTTGTATCCAATTAATGTGGTTCCGAATATGGAACACCTCTCACAAACCTTGGGAGGAGTGATAGGTACTCTGCCATCAGTATACTTGGGCATGCCTTTGGGGGTAAAGTCTGGAGCCATAGACATTTGGAACCCAATATTGCAGAAATGTGAAAAGAAACTAGAAAGATGGAGATCATAATACCTTTCCTTGGGAGGTAGATTAACTATGATAAACTCTGTTCTGGATTCTCTCCCTACATATATGCTATATATCTTCCATATTCTCGAGTTAGTAGTTCAGATGTTGGACAAAATTAGAAGAAACTTCTTCTGGCAAGGAAATAAGGAAAGAAAAGGGTTTCACTTAGTCAAGTGGAAGAACATCATCAGAAGTAAGATGCAAGGTGGATTAGTTATCAAGAATCTCAAAAACCATTGCAAAGCTCTTAAGGTGAAATGGTTATGGAGGTACCATCAAGAGGACCAAGCACTATGATATAGGGTGATCAACAACATGTATGAGGAGCTAAATAAATGGGTAACCAAAGAGGTAAATACCCCCTATGGGATTAGCCTTTGGAAATCCATCAGAATATTTTGGCCTTTTCTCAGTAATCAGTCAACTGTCAAGGTACAAAATGGCAGAAAAACTAGTTTTTGGTTTGATAAATGGTTGGGTGCTATGAGCCTCAAAGATCATTTTCCTGATATCTTTACATTGGCTCAACACCAATAGAAGACTGTCGCTAAAATGTGGACACAACAAGGATGGGATCTGATCCTCAGAAGAAATCTAAATGACTGGGAAATTCCCAGAATACTTGAATTGTTTAAGGTTCTGGAGAATTTTCAAGGTATACAAACAGACGAGGATTATTTATTGTGGCAGGGGCACAACAAAGGTAGTTACAAGGTGAAAGAAGGATACAAACAGATAAGTCGTAGTGGCATTCAATACTTCAAATGGCCTTGGAAGGAAATCTGGAGGATCAAAGTGCCACACAAAGTGGCATGCTTTACATGGCTACTAGCCAATGAAGCAGTTTTGACATTGGATAATGTGGCCAAGAGAGAAATCTCTCCATGCAACAGATGTTACTTATGTGGTAAGGCTAATGAGACAATGAGACATATCTTCTTACATTGCAACTTTACTGAGCAGCTGTGGCAGATTTTCCTTAATCTCAGAGGAATCTCTTGGTGTATGCCTAGCAAGATTGATGAGACTCTATTCAGTTGGGAAGTGGCTGGAGTTGGGGCTACAAACAGGGAAAGATGGAGGATGATCCCTACTAGTATTTGGTGGAATATATGGAGGGAGAGAAATAGTAGATGTTTTGAGAATAGTAACAACAACCTGCAGGAAGTAATGCTTAAGTGTATTTTGTTGTTCTACTTTTGGTGTACAAATGGCTACTCCAATGAAACTGAGTCAATCATAGATGTTTTAGGATCCATTTAGATTTGGTTCAGTTGTTGGATGGATTATACTTCCTTTCTGCTTTGGTAAATATTGTTTTTCAGTACTACCTAAGTACTATATGAAATACAAATGTTGCCAGTTTAAAAAAAAATGTGAAAATGGCACCAAATTTACCCACCAACTTTTTTGGGGAAATATTTTTCACATGTAAAAAGTTCTAGAATCTAGGAATTTTATATTTCCACAAGAAAATTCGTAGGAAATTTCTACGAAAAAATCCCCAAGTAAAATCTTTAGGTAATTTACATTTTTTTAGTAGTGGCCAATATTGTCAACTCCCTTGCCTTTCAGTTTCAATCTAAGAGTTTCAAGTGTTGAACACTTTTGGCAAGCCTGAAGGAGCTTACATTTCGTATTTGACAAGTTCTAGAATTGCATCTACCCCCCCCCCCTCCCAACTTGTTAGTCATTTTCTACAGCACTACCAAAATATTTTGGCGATAGAACCAATGCTCACCGACTAAGTTGGAGAGTCGCTGTTAGAACACTTTTCTCGCCAACCTTCCGTGAGGTTTCTAATAGAGGTCTCAATCATTTGAAGACCTTAAGCGAGGTCTGGCCACTTTGGTGAGCTTCAGCTTCTCCTTTTTATGTTTTTTTATTCTATGTTTTTGGCTTATTTTTGCGTAATTTTGTCTTTTCCTTGTCCTTAAGCTTTATAGGTGTAACTTAACACTTTATAAGCATTATAAATGGACACAAAATGGCATTGAAGATACTATTTGGTGAAATAAAAACCTTAAATCATTTCAAAATTTTCAACTCATCAGTAAGTTTAATCATACTAATGACACGTCTTGTGCTATAGAAATGATTGAGGAACTGATGCTCTATTGGCTCCCAACAATCTATAAAACCACATTCAAGATATATGTACCAATCAAAGGCATTTCCTTTGAAAGATAAAAAAATCTATTTGACAAGATAATCACCATACGTCCCAACATCATTGTAAGTCTCACTAAAGTGCACTATATGTTGTTTGGGATATCCTTGGCCATGTTGATTGCCCTCAAGTATCTCCAAGTTATCAATCCTTTGGGTATATAACTTTGCATATGTTAGAGAAAATTTGAAGGAGGACTCAAATTTGCCTTCAATGACCTCTATGATAAAGTCCTTTAATTGATCAATAGGAATCAAACCTTCAGCAAAGAGATGATGTCACGACCCAAACCGTCGTGATTGGCACCCACACTAACCCTCTGATGGGAGAACCATTACTACAAACTGACAAATCAAAGTAATAAAAACTAGAACATTTAAAGATATAGAAGCAGGTTTAAATGACTAAATAAGTACGGAGTTCCCATAAACTCTGAAGGTCTAACAACAACTATCGCAGAAATTTAACCCCCATAACTGAAAGTCATTGTATCAAAACTATGTTAACCAGCAAGTCTAAGAAAAAAGGGTGCAACCCCAAAACTAACATAAGCAAAATCTAACTAAACCGTTTGAGTATGAAAAGAATGGACTAAACAAGGAAGGATCCATGGCAGCCTGAAAGAACTGGCTCACCCTCGATTACGGTATTCGATCAATGATCCCTTAGCTGAGGTCTATCAGTAGCCACCTTAAGATGCATTGTACTCAACAAAGAACGAACAAGTGCAGTATCTGTAAACAAACCACAATGTACTAGTAAGATCACGTGGCTATTTTAGTAAGTGAAACATAGATAAACAATTACAACACAATACACACACATATACAGAATACACAAATCAGTAATCATTTCAGGAGAAACATACAGTTTCCCAATATTAACAACAAATAGACATTAATGTAATAATTACAGTGGTCGTCTCATGGAACCCACACACAAACTCTTAATGTGTCGGAACGTGACACCCAATCCAATATACATGTGTAGGAACATGACACCCGATCCAGTCCAGACAATCATAATCACAATTAACCCATATTGAACATTACTCATAGTCATTGATACACTCAAATTACACCTCCCTAAGTAAGCATACGCAATTGTTATCAAGTAAAGAACCCAATTTATAGGTTGGGGTTGATCCCACGAGGAATATGGTTTAGACTTAACTTTAACCAACGATTATATTCGTTTAGTCAATGTATTCCCGAAAACAAGTAATTAAAGGGGGGGGGGGATTTGTGAAATAAATTCAGGAAATTATGTAAGTAATCAATGAGCAAGATTCAAACTATAGTTGTTATCAAGATGAGAAAGTAACTAGGGTGTATGTGTTCCCTATAAGCTCATAACTCGATAATCCTAGTAATAGCAATCATTTCCTAGTGTATTACATGCAAAGTGATAAGTTAGGTATCTTTAAATCCTTGGTCCAGCATCTAGAGAATTTCACCCCGCATATTGGTTCGGCTACGTGTGTATAATTTACTAACCCTTACCTTTATCTAATATTAGACATCACATTGATGTATGGCTTAGTTTTCACCCTCGCACCAATCAACATTAGACTATTAGATAGTATCACACTAAATCTAGGTCCCTTCCGTGGCTCAGGACTTAGGCAATTTTCCAATCTTCAAAATCTCCACTTCTCTGAATAAATCGACGGTCCATAGTGCGGACCGTGGATTGATCTAGGGTCCGTGGATCCTCCTCTATAGATCCATACTTAGAATCTTCAAAATCAGGTACTGGAGCCCCTCTCTAAATGATTTGACGGAACAGCAGTACGACCCGTAGGTCGATCTACGGTCCTTGGTTTGCAACCGTGGTTCCACACTTGGTCAAGAATTTCCTGATTTTCCTTCAAGCCTTGCCTGCCCATCTACGGTCATCATCTACGGAGCGTGAATGGACCTACGGTTCGTAGATCACCTCCGTAGATGCTCTTTTATTCACATCCTTCAGTTGTGTGTCTCAGTTTCCACGTCTGAACATATTTCCTGCAAACATGATAAAAATACATAAAAACCAATACAAAATGGCCCTAGACACACTCAACTCTTAAGTGAAATGTATTAAAAATATCATAAATTCATGGTTAATCAACACCCTCAACTTAAATTCATTGTTTGTCCTCAAGTGACGCACTAAGACTCTAAATGACACTTGTATAGAAGCAAATATTTCAAGCACAAGCAATCACTTGGCTCTCTACCACGACTCTCTTTTTGAGTGCAAATCTTCTCTCAGACTCAACAAGCTAACTTGTGTGGATCCAAACATGACAAGGACCGACCAACCAACACACAACATACACTGTTTTACTATCACCAAGGTACCAACTTTCCGAAAAAATAACTAGTGCTCTTACTTCAAACGAAATCCCTTTTCACACAATGAATTTGATATTGAGTACAAGGATTCATTCAACACTCACACTCAGAAGTAACTTCAAGTATAGTTAGTGTTCAATATCATATGCTTGCCCTTATTTTCACTACTTAGACTCTCCAAACTAGTTTCTAGGATCACTGTAGGACTTTCTTGGATTGTAACATAGGCTCAGGGTCAGGTGTGGTACATTTGGATACTCTTTAGTGACTTTATGCCCTCCTTGACATTACATTAGGCTTTCTACCTCTTTTTGCCCTATTTTTGACATACTACCATTTTTTTCTTATTTCCCTTAATTCTTTTCAACCATGAATGTGGCTTTCGATTTTTTAGCTCTTTATTTTTTTTCTTTCTTCTTTTTCTTGCATTTTATTCTCTTCTTTAGCTTTCAACACTTTTGTTTGCTTTCTTTTGCACAAAGCCACATCCTCTCCTCTTTTTTTTTTCTCTTTTTCAACACAAAACTCTTTTAATACCCATTTTTATTTCAATTTTCTCTTTCATAGCCACCCTCAACTTATGGATTTTCCATTGGTTGAGGTGCACAATACCCAATATCGATCAGGGACAAAATTAAGGTCACTTTTTGCATTAGCCACCCTCAACTTAGGCTTTTGGCCTAAATCGAGGTGCACATGTCCAAGGAGGGACCAAGACCAACACAGTAGATTATGGGAAGGTGAGTTAGGGGTTTAGAAAGAAATGGTCTAATTCAGGCTTAAAGCATTTGGATCAAAGGGAACATTAATTTCATTTGGTTGGATTCTTTTTAGGAAATTTGTGGACTTATCAGAATAAGGGCCTATGATCACTTCCTAGCCTCTAGAGTAGATTGTCTTAGCAGGACTAACCGGGCAAGTTCTAGATTGGTACAAAAATTGTTTGAACAATCAACTATTGTCACACACCCTTGGCACATAGTTTCATTATCAGATTATCAGATTACCTAGTTCAAGTTTTAGCTTAATTCATGCCATCAAGTTGGTTCATTATCATGTCATACTCAGAGCCAACACATTCAACTCATTCTAGCCTACAAATTTTAGCACATACCACAAAATTTTGGACGAGTATCATTTTTTTCAAAAAGCTTTTGACATCATGCTTCATTATTTCTCATGCTTCTACACATACAATCCGTTGCAGTTCAACATAAATTAAACAGTCTCTTGGGGGAAAGGAAAACAGGCAAGAAAACCCCAAGAGAGGATTATGAGTTGGGTTACTCAGACTTCACCCTATCACTCACACTCCATTTACCCCTACCCCCTGATGAGTCCAAAAATTGGACTCATTTAGGAATTTATTTTGATAAGAATAGTGTCCTCGAATGCTTATTTTGTCTAAATATCTGATGAAAACTCTTAAGTTTTAGGTATTTGAAGTTTTAGTGAAAGCATGGACACTTAGACGCAAAAAGAAACAAAAAGGTTGAAAAGAACGAAGAAGCTAAAGCCCGAGCATCGCCAAGCACACTTGGCGATTCGCCGAAGGGATTTACTCCGCCCTTTGTTCCAGTATGCGAAGCCCTGAAGGAGAAGGATAAAAAAGGCGATGACAGGAGTAGTCGGCGCTTCGCCGAATAGTTCCACAAAGAATTAATATACCTCCCAATGGTCTAGAACATGAAGATACTGAAGGCAAGCATGAAACGACAATAAAACATACGAAGGGCGAATCGCCAAGTCATTCAGCGGCATCGACTAATTCGTCGAAAGATCCGCCAGCGCTATTTTTTGAAGTCTATAAATACTAGACGTGTTATTAATTTTAGAAGTGTCGAACATTTATTATTATTTTCAAAGTAGAATACTACTTTTTGGATATTTTTCTCTCAAATTTTGAGAGGGTTTTATGGGAGACTTGAAGAGAAGGATTTCATCTTCCCCAAGTTGGAAGTGGGTCTTCTCCATTCTTTTTCATTTTCTTAAATCAAGGTTTAATCTCTTATAACCATTTGATTTTACTATCATTTTAGGTGTATTTTATTATTTTTTGATGTGTGGCTAAAAACCCCCATTCTTGGGGTGTGATTTAGCAATTATGTGTTGATATTATTGTTGGGTCTTGCTTTCTAATAGGTTAGATGTAGTTTAATGATGATTTCACCTAGTGGTTGTGGTTTAATCTAAAGGGTTTGTAGTTGCAAATACAAAGTCACCCATGTGTTTTCAGCTTGCTCGAGAGGGAGGTCGCGAAACCAAGACCACTAGATTGATGGCCTAAGGAGTGGGTCGACATGAGGTTCAGCCCGAGAGGGTGAGCCCTAGTCCCATATCCTAACACTCAGCTCGAGAGAGTGAGTGGGGTAAGGCGTACGCTGGTGTTCATGTGGCAAATGGGTGTCCGAGAGGAATGCATTTGAAACGGAGTAAGTTGCCTGAGAGGGAACTTATTTCCATTTAACGCTTAGCCTAGTCACTATTATCTTACAAATTTCCTTTCAAAAGCATGTACCCAACTACTTATCTCAACTTGTATTGCGGTCACACCTCAAGAATATTTCCCCATACTTGATTTTCGTGTTAATTTTTGCTATTTTTACTAATTGTGACAAAACCCCCAAATAGATATTTTACACTTTCGTGTCACCCTCTTTAATTTACTATGTTTTTACTCATTAATATCTTTAGCTACGACTAGCTAGAGCTAAATTTTATTTTTCTATCAATTCTCAAAACCACTCCCTTGGGACACGACCTCAACCTTTAGTTGGGTTATTATACTGTCGACAATCATAGACACTCATACCGTAGGTTAGTGTCGTTAGTCACGATAAGTATCAAAATGGCGCCTCTGCCGAGGAGTGGTGTTATTTGAGAATTTTTAGATTAGTAGATTTTTTGTTCTTCTTAGTTGTAATTTACTAATTTAATTTTCAGTTTTGTTTCGAGTATTTGTGTGCCTCAACAGGTCATATGAGTACAAACGGGGACAATAGATGTTAAGCAGGCCACTCAACAAGTGGTGCTTTTCATCGAGACGACATCAACGTTGCTAATAGTGTTTATCATCCTGCCGACATGGGCTAGATGGGTGAAACTTGCATGCCACAAGCTGACGGGAATGTAATGTTCGAAGTTACCAGCGCAACACTCCAACTCATACATTCGAGAGGTTTATTTGGAGGGTTGAAGCATGAAGATCCGCACTATCATGTAAGAACCTTTGCGGAAATGTGCACCCCTTTATCATTCAAGAACCTATCCCAAGAATCCATACAATTTCGCTTATTTCCATTTTCGTTAACTGGGGGACCCACTAACTGGTTGATTGAGAGCCCGAACAACTCCGTCAGATCATGGGAGGAGTTGCTTATGGCATTTCGCGAAAGATTCTTTCCTTCATCAAGAACGATGAAGCTGAGGGACGATATCCAGAATTTTAAGCAACATGAGGGTGAACCAATTCACGAGTCATGGACAAGTTCAAAAGATATTTGCGTAAGTGCCCAACGCATGGGCTACCAGGTGAGTTGTTGCTCCAATACTTCTACCATAGTCTAGACTCGATGAATAAAGGAATAACTGATCAATCGGTGCAAGGAAGAATAATGTTACAATCATTTGAAGTAGCCTCATTTCTCCTATATGGTATGACTAAAGTAAACCAAGCATGGTATACCAAAGATGATCAAGTCTCCCCACTATGCTTCCGATTAACGCAAGAACAAATCGAAAAAGAAAGGGAAAAAGATGAAAACATCAAGAAGATGTTATCTCAAATGGAAATGTGACAAGAACATATGAAGGGGACACGTGGGGTGTTTCGAGTTGACGAGGGTTCTTCTTCCGATTACTCAAGACCGGGGGAGAATCTAGGTTGGAACTCTAGAAGATACGAGGAGGGTTTCCACACTCGCTATCAACCGCGGGGTGGGAATCAAGGTTGGAGCTATTATAGAAGAGAAGAACCAGGGAGATATTGGCAAGATTGGGCTGAGCAGGATGGTCAGGAGGAGGACCATATTCACTTGAGTGAAAGCCCGAAATCTAAAGGAAGTGCAAGCAGCCTCGGGTAAATGACTTGTTATCATGCATACTAGATAAAGTTGAGGGCTATGATGATCTGCTAAAAGGAATGAAATATGACTTTTCATCATTGAACAACAAAGTAAATTCTCATGCGGATGCCATCAAAATGCTAGAAGGTAAATTGAGTCTGTTATCAGCTCAATTAATATCCACAACACCCATGGACCATATTGAAAAAGAGTTGGATGTGGTTACTCGTAGCGGTAAGGTGGCAATATGGATGGAAGATGAGGATACTCAAAAACATGAAGAGAATCAAGGTCTGGAGGAACAAGATTTTCTTATTCAACAAGGCCTTACTAAAGAACCACAGGAGGAAGCAGATCAACAAGTTCAAGTTCCAAAAGTCATACGTCCCTTACTCAAGACACCTCCACCATTTCCCCAACATTTGAAAAAGAGGAATGAAGATGAGAAGTTTAAAAAAAATTATTAGTATTCAAGAGCTTATGTAGCCGTACTGGAAGGTGCGGCTGGATCACCTCCTTTTCAGGGAGAGCTAATGCTTGTTGGGTATTTTGGTTTGACACTGCTTCACACCCCCAAAAAAAAGAAAGGAGTCAACCTTCCTCTGGTAGAAGCATTATTGGAAATGTCGGGATACGACAAATTCATGAAAGAACTGGTTACAAAGAAAAGGAGTTTGGAATATGAAACGATAGAGGTGCCCTATAGTTGCAGTGCAATTATGACAATTACTAAGAGAGAAGATCCTGGAGCATTCACAATCCCGTGCACGATTGGAATGCTCCAATTTACTAAAGCCTTGTGCGACTTAGGGGCAATTATCAACTTGATGCCCTATGCAATATACAAGCAACTTGGTTTGGGTGAACCAAAGGCAACCACAATGAGACTCCTCATGGCTGATCGATCAATCAAGCACCCAATCGGAATACTCTATGACATATTAGTAAAAGTGGATCGATTCATCTTTTCGGCTGATTTTGTGATTCTAGATTGTGAGATCGATGCTGAAATTCCCATTATTTTGTGAAGTCCTTTCTTAGCTACAGGGAGAGCATTGGTGGATGTTAAAAGAGGGAAATTGAAGTTCCATGTGATTGATGATGATGTGACCTTCAATATCTGTAAGTCCATGAAGTAACCAACTAACATTCATGTGGTGTCCACTGAGGATGTGATAGATAAGGAAGAGGAAAGTGTGAATCATTTAATGCGCAAGAATGCGCCCCTTGAATCTATGCTTGCTAATTATGATGAATCCGAAGTTAAGGGTTACGAGGAAGTGGTAGCTGCTATATCAGGATTAGGAGCATATTCAAGGAATCCAATCAAATTGGATATCGATCTGAAAAATAGAGAAAGTCCCCCTGCTAAACCATCAACAGAATAGCCACCGAATTTGGAGTTAAAAGTCCTACCCTCTCATCTCAAATATGCCTTCTTAGGACCCAATAATACTCTACTGGTAATTATTGCCACCAATCTTCTTGAAAGGCAGGTGAAATTGCTCATTGAAGTATTGCGGAAACACATAAAACCTATTGGATGGACAATAGCCGATATAGAAGGAATTCCTCCTGGCATCTGCACTCACAAAATCTGGCTCGACAAGGAATGCAAGCCTAGTGTGGAACATCAACGGAAATTAAACCCTCCAATGCAAGAGGTGGTAAAAGAGGAAATCATCAAGTGGCTAGATGCAGGGGTGATATAACCTATTGCAGATAGTAAGTGGGTACGTCCGGTGCAATGTGTCTCAAAAAAGGGAGGCATAACCGTAGTCCCAAATACAAAAGGAGAACTTGTGCCAACAAGACCAGTTACTGGGTGGAGGTATTCATGGAGTACCGAAAGCTTAACTCATGGACCGAGAAAGACCATTTTTCGATGCCTTTTATGGATTAGATGCTTGATCGGTTATCAGAAAGAGGGTGGTACTATTTTTTGGATGGATACTCTGGCTACAATCAAATCTCTATTACGCTGGAAGATCAAGAGAAAACCACTTTTACTTTCCATTATGGAACTTTCGCATTCAAAAGAATGTCATTCATGCTATGTAATGCCCCAACAACATTTCAGCATTGCATGCTGTCTATTTTTGCAGATATGGTCGAAGACTCTATGGAGGTGTTCATGGTCGACTTCTCAGTCGTAGGGGATACGTTCAAAGAATGCTTGACTCATAGGACAATTACTCCAAAGATGCGTCGAAACGAATCTGGTTCTGAATTGGGAGAAATGTCACTTTATGGTAAAAAGAAGGTATTCTTCTTGGGCATAAGGTGTCGCAAAAGGGGCTGGAAGTTGACAAGGCAAAGAATGAGGTCATTGAGAAACTACCCCCACCGATTTCAGTAAAGGGTGTTCGCAACTTCTTAAGGCACACAGGATTTTACAGAAGATTCATTAAAGACTTCTCAAAGATTGCACTCCCATTATGAAAACTCCTAGAGAAGGAAGTGAAATTCTACTTTAATGATGCTTGTATGGCTGCATTTTAGTGTTTGAAAGAGAAACTAATATCCACCCCGATCATCATCAACCCTAAATTGTACGATTCTTTTGAGTTAATATGTGATGCCAGCGGTATGGCACTAGGGGTTGTGTTGGGGCAGAAGTGCAACAAACTATTTCACCCAATCTACTATGCAAGCAAGACTCTAAATAGTGCCCAACAAAATTATACGGTCACCTAACAAGAGTTCTTTGCAGTAGTCTATGCATTTGAAAATTTTAGGGCGTACTTGCTAGGCACCAAAGTAATTGTACACACTAATCATGCTGCACTCCGTTATTTTATGGCAAAGAAAGATGCAAAACCACGATTGATTAGGTGGGTATTACTATTACAAGAATTTGATTTCAAGGTGAAAGATCGAAAAGGGTGCGAAAATCAAGTGGCTGACCATTTATCAAGGCTAGAAGCAAGGGAGAATGTCGAGCACGAGGTTGACATAGATGTCTCTTTCACAGATGAACGGGTATTTGCAATATCCATCAAACATATGCCATGGTATGCAGATTTTGCAAATTACATTGTGTGTGGGCTGGAGCCGGATGAGTTAACCTTTTACCAACAGAAAAGATTCATGTTCAATGTTAAAAAGTACTTTTGGGATGAGCCATACTTGTTCCGAGAGTGTGCTGACAATGTCATCAGAAGTTGTGTTCCTGAAGAAGAAGTGGTAGAAATTCTCCATGCCTGGCATACATCACCAGTGGGAAGTCACCATGGTGGTGTTTACACCGCCGCTAAATTTCTCCAGAGTGGATATTACTGGCCATCACTCTACAAGGATGCACATGAGTTTCTAAAGAAATGCTTTAAATGTCAGCAGCAAGGCGGAGTGTCTAGAAGACACGAATTACCTCTCACTCCTATTTTAGAGGTTGAGTTATTTGATGTATAGGGGATAGATTTCATGGGCCCATTTGTGAGCTCGTTTTGAAATAAATGTATCTTGGTGGTTGTGGATTATGTTTCCAAATGGGTGGAAGCCATTGCACTTCCAAACAACGAAGGAAAAAATGTTGTCCAATTCTTAAAACGGTACATCTTTGCCAGATTTGGCACTCCGAGAGCAATCATAAGCGATGGGGGATCCCACTTTTGCAATAAGTGGTTCTTAATGGCACTGAGTAAATATGGGGTAAAACACAAAGTGGCAACCCCACATCATCCCCAAACAAGTGGCCAAGTCGAAGTGTCGAATAGGGAAATCAAAAGCATCTTGGCCAAGACATAAATGTCAATAGAACTAATTGGTCTAGGAAACTCGATGATGCACTATGGACATATCAGACTGCTTACAAAGCACCTATCAGGATGTCTCCATATCAATTGGTTTATGGTAAGGCTTGTCATCTACCCGTTGAGTTAGAAGACAAAGCATTATGGGTATTGAAAGCTTTAAATTTGGACTGGTCAAAAACTTCAAGGGAGAGAACAGAGCAGTTGAACGAACTGGATGAATTTAGACTCAGATCATACGAAAGTTCAGCCATCTATAAAGAGAAGATGAAGAAATGGCATGATGCTAGGATGCTCAAGCGAGACTTCAAGGTAGGAGATCGGGTTCTTCTATACAACTCGTGACTTAGACTCTTCCCTGGAAAGCTCAAATCCAAATGGTCTGGACCATTTTGAGTAACGCGAGTGTTCATCAATGGTGCCATAGAAGTTAAAGATCAGGAAAAACCTCCATTTATAGTGAATGGTCAACGTTTGAAATTGTATCTAGGAGATTGTCAAGATATTTTGTTGGTTGAAGTGGTATATTTTGAAGATGCCTGAAGGCGTTGCTGCATCGTGCCGCGACGTTAACTAAGGCGTTGTTTGGGAGGCAACCGAAAATCCCTTTAATTGCTTTACTTTTATTATTGTAAGTACTTATTTCCCAGTAATAAAATGGGATGTTGTTTGTGCAGGTAAAAGTACTAAAATGAATGAAGGATGGCAAACAATAAATCCCGTCGGCGAGTCACCGAAGGGGTCGGCGAATCCGACCTTATCCGCCGTTTGACTCAGAACATCGTAAACACTGAAGTCTGTTAAACTCGGCGAGATTCGAAGATTATCTGTGATTCTCCGACAATTTTAGCGATCTCGATGAACACCACCGGTTGGATTTCACAATGACTGCAGATTCTGTAAAACTCGGTGAATCGAGTGCTCACTCAGCGAATCACCAAGATATTCGGCGATTAGACCTAATATCGCCAAACGAAAAAAAATAAAAATTCAACTGATGCCATGACAGATGGAGCACACTTTATAACTAGGATCACTTCTTCACCTCTATGTCTTATCTTTCTTTATTTCACCTCTCGAATTCCGTATTACCTGCATTTGAGGAAAAATTGCTTTTTATTTGTGGTGGGGTGAGGCCCACACTTTTGTGTGCTGTTTATGATTCATGTTTTGAATACATTTGGGTTGTCTGTTTATAACTGTGTTAATAACTGCTTTTCTGTGGATGTTTGAGCTCGTAGCTCTGTTTACTTTTAATTGCAAAATGATTTTGACCCTTGAGAAAAATTTTAAATTTTTTGCACATTTTTGCCACCCCTCGCGAGTTGAACGTGGTTTTTCTTTTGCACAAATTTAAGTCTCGATTTTGATCAATATTGATGACTTGAATAGTGCTCTCAATTGAACGAACATGAGTGTATGGCTACGATGAGGCCAAATGAAGTTGCATAGATAATATGTGAACTCTTTACATCTCGTTGTGATTAGCCATTTATCGAATTGATTCTCTTGTTATGATCGTTACACACTAGTGAAAGTGTGTACTCTTGCTTAACTTAAGTGTTGATGCCTTGTGTGATTAGCTTGCTTTGAACCTTGCATGAATAAACCTAGAATTTGCCCTGTTAGTCTGATTGATTTAAGAAAGGTGTCCTCTTGAAATGATCTTAGGCAACTTTAAATAGTGTGAGCCAAATTTAACATATACCTCTTTTGTGGCCTACCCATGAGTGTGTGAAACTCTTTTGAACACCCTTTAAGCCTTACATTTCTTTGAAAGAACCTTGATGAACACTAGACCTTACTTGACCCAATACCTACAATCCTCTTAATTTGTGATTTAGTGAATAACCAACTTAGGCCAAAAGCCTAAGTTGGGGGTGTGGTTAAAAGGAAAACGAGAAGTCAAGAAGTGCAAGAAAAAGTCCCCCCTAACCCAAGGGATTGCATAAGTGGAAACCGCTTCAATGCAAAAAAAAATCAAGTTTCCAAACAATCCATGTAGGTGAATAAACAAGTAACTTAAAAGCATTAGAAAAAGAATTGATAAAGGAGGAGAAGGGAATGCCTTGAGAATACCACATCTCATGAGGATGAAAAAGTCACTGAGCCTAAATGACCATACCTTTATACTCAGCCCCATTACAAGCCTTAGAAAGACCTTTTTGATCTTGAGTAAGCCGAATCAAAAGTCGATTGGAAAATAAGGGCAAACTTATGGGTGAAAGCATGCATTGTGTTCCTCTTTTTTAGTCTGAGCATTGCATATGATTCTTGATATTGAATTGATTAACCTCTGTGTGTGAATATGGAATCATTCTTCATGTGAGGGCATTTAGATACTTTTTGTCGAGCTTGAACTTGCACAAGTAGCAAGTATTGCGAGCATGAGAATCTCTGGTAATGGTGTATCACAACTTGAATCTTTGATTACAAAGTTGATCTTTGCATAAGTAATTTGAATCTTGTTGTGTATGTTCATGATTGATTCCTGTGTAGCATTGTTTGAGACACCATTTTTTAACAGCTGAACTTGAGTTTTCTTGAGGACAAGTAAAAGTTTAAGTCAGGGGTGTTGATGAGTCCACAAATTGGACTCATTTAGGGCTTTATTTTGATAAAAATAGTGTCCTCGAATGCTTATTTTGTCTAAATATCTGATGAAAACTCTTCAGTTTCAGGCATTTGAAGTTTTAGTGAAAGCATGGACACTTAGGCGCAAAAAGGAACAAGAAGGCTGAAAAGAACGAAGAAGCTGAAGCCCGAGCATCGCCAAGCACACTTGGCGATTCGCCGAAGGGATTTACTCCACCCTTTGTTCCAGTACGCGATGCCTTAAAGGAGAAGGATCAAAAAGGTGATAAAAGGAGCAGTCGATGCTTCACCGAATAGTTTCGTGAAGTAGTACTATACCGCCCAATGGTCGAGAACGTGAAGATGCTGAAGGCAAGCATGAAATGGCGATGAAACAGACGAAGGGCGAATCATCAAGTCATTCGGCGACATCGACTAACTTCGCCGAAAGATCCGCCAACGCTATTTTTCGAAGTCTATAAATACTAAACTTGTTATTAATTTTAGAAGTGTCGAACATTTATTATTATTTTCGAAATAGAATAGTAATTTTTGGATATTTTTCTCTTAAGTTTGGAGAGGGTTTTGTGGGAGACTTGAAGAGAGAAGGATTTCATCTTCCCCAAGTTGGAATTGGGTCTTCTCCATTCTTTTTCCTTTTCTTAGATCAAGGTTTAATCTCTTATACCCATTTAATTTTACTATCATTTTAGGTGTATTTTGTTATTTCTTGATGTGTGGCTAAAAACCCTCATTCTTGGGGTGCGATTTAGCAAATATGTGTTGATATTATTATTGGGTCTTGTTTGCTAATAGGTTAGATGTAGTTTAATGATGATTTCACCTAGTGGTTGTGGTTTAATCTAAAGGGTTTGTAGTTGCAAATACAAAGCCACCCATGTGTTTTCAGCTTGCCCGAGAGGGAGGTCGCGAAACAAAGCCACTAGACTGATGGCCTAAGGAGTGGGTCGACATGAGGTTCAGCTCGAGAGGGTTAGCCCTATTCCCATATCATAACACTCAACTCGAAAGAGTCAGTGGGGTAAAGCGTAGGCTGGTCTTCATGCGGCAAATGGGTGTCTGAGAGGAATGCATTTGAAAAGGGGTAAGTTGCCCGAGAGGGAACTTATTTCCATTTAAAGCTTAGCCTAGTCACTATTATCTTATAAATTTCCTTTCAAAATCATGTACCCAACTACTTATCTCAACTTGTATTGCGGTCACACCCCAAGAACATTTGCCCATACTTGATTTTCGTGTTAGTTTTTGCTATTTTTACTACTTGTGACAAGACCCCCAAATCGATATTTGACACTTTATTGTCACCCTCTTTAATTTACTATGTTTTTACTCATTAATATCTTTAGCTACGACTAGTTAGAGATAAATTTTATATTTCTATCAATTCTCAAAACCACTCCCTTGGGACACCACCCAAACCTTTAGTTGGGTTACTATGTCATCGACGATCGTAGACACTCATACCATAAGTTAGTGTCATTGGTCATGATAAGCATCACCCCCAACAAAATAAAGTGCAATTTTCCCCAATGCACAAAAAGTAAAGAATAAAGGATCTGGTGAAGCAAACCTGTGGCGCATAGCACCGAAGAACTCTCAACAAGCGGGTGGGTCGGTTTCCCAGAGCCCGCTAGATCAATACTTGGGTCACCCTCAGTAATGTCTGCATCTCTCATCTCAGCACCATCAGCAGTGCTCATGCTGCTAGAGGCACCAACACTTGGACAATTTAGGATACATACCTGGGATCTACAGATACTATTCACGGTCTGTGAATTGACCCACGAACCGTCGATAGGGTCCATAGACCTCTGCACAGTCCTTTTTCTGCAGATTTGGCTTTTCATTCCTGCAAATGTAGCAACCGTTAGGCCTTTCTTTTTACAATTTCTGGACACTTTTTAGACACGGACCCTATGTTATATCTAGCCAACACTAATACAGAAAATAAAACACCTATCTAAAGGATTACGAAAAAATCAAATAAACGAAGAAAACTCCTAAATCGAAATGAAAAACCTATAGTTGGCTAGATTTTACATCTTGGGTTGCCTCCCAAGAAGCGCTTGATTTAACGTCGCGGCACAACGCAGGCCCCTTGATTACTACTCAGACTTCATCAAGATGCCATGCCTCTATCACTGCATTTACACTCTTAGAATTTCCCATGTATCTTTTATCCTCCGTTGGTCGGCTTTGAACCCTGTCCCACTCCTTTTCCAGAGCTCAACCACTCCATCTGGGGACACTTGGGTCACTCTAAATGGTCCAGTCCACTGGGACTTGGATCTTCCTGGAAAATAGCGCAACCTTGATTTATAAAACGACACCAGATCACCAGGAGCTAGTTTGCGCTTTTGTCTTTTGAACATGGCGCTTCTTCTCCGTGTACAAGGCTGCACCTAACTTCTCCTTACTATAAACTTCAACATCTCTTCCGAAAGTGCGACTCACCACCGATACCGATTTAAGATCAGTTTCCTGCTTCATAGACTTACAGACGGTAAAGGTCACCTCCTCCTTATTCAGTCAGAACTTTATTTGCCCTTTCTCCATATCGACTAAGGCACGCCCAGTAGCAAGGAATGGTCTCCCTAAGATGATGGGGACCTCAAAGTCAACCTCACAATCAAGTATAACAAAATCTTCCAGAAAAATGAACGGCCCCACTTTCACAAGGACACCTTAAAGCACACCAATGGGCTTTTTCACAGTTCTATCAGCCATAAGTAAACACATCGCAGTTGGTTTTGGAGCTCCTAAACCCAACTTCTTATAAATCGATAATGGCATCAAGTTAATGCTAGCACCCAAATAACACAAAGCTTTCACAAAGTGCATCTTACCGATGGTGCATGGAATAGTGAAAGCTCCATGATCCTCTTTCTTTTGTACTAGTGACCTCGTAGAAATGGCACTACAATGCTGCAACCTCTCATCATTCTTAAAACTGACAGCCCTCTTTTTGGTCACCAAGTCCTTCATGAACTTTGCATACTAGGCATTTGCTCCAAAGCTTCTATTAAAGGGACATTGATGGAAAGTTGTTTCAACATAGTTATGAACCTGCGGTACTTTCCTTCTTCATCTTTCTGCACTAACCTCTGTGGGAAAGGAAGTGGAGGTCTAGGCATGGGAACAATCTTTTGGGCTACCTCTGCTTTCTTCTCTGTGACATTTTTAGTCTCTTCGGTAACCTCAATCTCATCACCATCTGTTCCTACCACTCTTTCTACATTGGATGGCATGGGGGTAACAATAGTATGCTTTCCTTCGCGATTCGTGATTGCCATATAATGCCCATCATTCTTCGGATTCTGGATGGTATTGCTGGAAAGTGTGCCCGATTGGCATGTATTCACAGTAGCAGACAACTCACTAAACTGCTGCTCAAATTACTTTATCGACACTGCATGGGCATTAACTTTTTGGCCAATTCCGAACAACTCATTTCGTATCTCCTTCACATTCTCATCAGTCGAATCAAACCTCTTCATTATCTGTTGCATCATATCCTCAATACGTGACATATTACCAAATTCTCAATTTTGAGGAGGAACATAAGGTCTAACCCGATCATTTTTGTTGCCATAGTTGTTCCGATTGTAGTTGTTGTCGCGATTGAAGTTCTCATCCCGGACATATTGACCCTCTCAGTTGTAGTTGGCATAGTTCCGACCTTAGTTTCCTTGACCTTGGCGCCAATTATCCGTATTGGAACCTTGGATGTTTGGTCGGAAACCCCCCGTCTGATCATTCACCGCATAAGCATCCTCTTCATAGTAACACTCCTCAACCGGTGGCGGATTCCTAGTCAAATAATTCACAGCATTTACCTTATCCGCACCTCCGCTCACATCTTTCAAAACCAACCCTAGTTCAGTCCTCATCTGAGCATCTCCTTACGAATCTCATCTACAGACTAGTTATTTGTAGTTTGAACGGGAAACGTGTTTCTCCCAGTATCCGACTTTCTAGTGCTCTAAGCTTTATTGTTTCAAGAGATCTTCTCCAGTTTCTCCACAATCTGCTCAAAAGTGCACTCACCATATTAACCTCCAGCAATAGTATCAAGCATTGCCTTACTGTTGTCATCCTGACCTCGGTAGAAATATTCATTCAGCGACTCATCATTAATACGGTGATTCGGAACACCTCGTATGAAAAGAGTGAACCTGTCCCAAGAACTACTCATGGACTCTCCAGGTAGTGCTACAAAATTGTTGAGTTTATCTTTGTGGTTCAGCTTCTTGGACACTGGAAAGAATCTTGCTAGGAACACATCAATCAATTGTTCCCATGTATAGATTAAGTTATAAGGAAGCTCATTAAACCACACAGCAGAATCGCCGGTCAATGATAGATGGAATACTCGCAATCCAATGACATCCATGTCCAAGTCCGGTCAACCCACACAACTTTTGCAAACACTCCTTAGCTTGGTTACGTGCGCATGTGGATCTTCCGATGCCAAAAATGCAAACAATCCCCTCACAGTAAACATCTGCATCAAACTGCTAGTCACCACAAATGTATGCCCCGGAGGTAAAGGAGGTAGGACAAGAGGTCCATCAGATTCAGCAGCATTAGAGTTGACCCTATCGTTATCATGTAGTCTTGGGCCTGGTTGATCTTGTACCCTCACTGTATCTCTTAATAGATTCTCAACTGGAATCTGACTATTCTCATCACCAACCCTCGGAGGCTGCAACCCAACACCATCACCTAACTCTCTTCTGATAGGCTTAACTAGAACTCCTTGATTATTCATTCTCCGCAAAGTTTAGTTCAATTCTGGATCGTAGGGAATAAGTGGTTCTCCTTGAGTCTGTGTGCTTGGCATACACTAGAGTAGGAACCTAAGAGAGACAAAAACAAAAGAAAAAAGTAAAATTAGGAAATATTTGACTAAAGTTAAATAGTTTAGTTAAACTTAATCTCCCCCGCAATGGCGCCAAAATTTGATACGCTCAAATTACACCTCCCTAAAGAAGCATAAGAGATCGTTATCAAGTAAAGAACCCAACTTGTTGGTTGGGGTCAATCCCACAAGGAATATTGTTTAGACTTAACTTTAACCAACGATTATATTTGTTTAATCAATGTATTTCCGAAAACAAGTAATTAAAGGGGGGGATTTGTGAAACAAATTCAGGAAATTATGTAAGTAATCAATGAGCAAGATTCAAACTTTAGTTGTTATCAAGATGAGAAAGTAACTAGGGTGTACGCATTCCCCATAAGCTCAGAACTTGGTAATCCTAATTATAACAATCATTTCCTAGTATACTACATGCAAAGTGACAAGTTGGGTATCTGTAAATCCTTGGTCCGGCATCTAGAGAATTTCACCCCGCACCTTGGTTCGGCTACGTGTGTATAATTTACTAACCCTTACCTTTATCTCATATTAGACATCACATCGATGTATGGCTTAGTTTTCACCCTCGCACCAATCAACAATAGACTATTAGATAGTATCACACTAAATCTATGTTGATTATTCTTTTCTCGTTAATTACCTCTTTGGTCCGGCAAGTAGTAACGAGGCAAGTTCTAACGTTGGCCACCGTTAAAAAGATTTCTAAGCGAAAGAATTATCAATGCATGCAATTATACTATTCAAGAATTACTTAGTTACTATTCATACATTGTTAATCTCTCATGGTTCCCACAACCCTAGTTGTGGATTTAGTTACCCATAATAGCAAGAACACAATTCATATTTATAGATGAAGAAATCATGAACTTATGTAATAAGTAGAGCAAACCAAGAATCTCAAATTGAATTGCAAAGTCAAAATCTTCAAAACAAACTTAGGAAATTAAGAATTGCTAGAGTTGCAAGTTAATCTCCAAAGTCAAGAACTAGAATAAAAGTAATAAAGTCTAACCCCCAAAAACGAGGTTTACATGCCCTATATATAGAAAAATAAGTCCTAACTAAAAAGAAAACGAAATAAGGAAATAATGTTTCAAGACGCGTCTTCGATCTACGACACTGACCTATGGACCGTGGATTAACCTACAGTTTGTAGGTCCCTTCTGTAGATCAGGACTTAGGCTATTTTCCAATCTTCAAAATGTCCACTTTTCTGAATCAATCGACGGATCCATAGTACGGACCGTGGATTCATCTATGGTCTGTGGATCCTCCTTCATAGCTCTATACTTAGAATCCTTAAAATCATGTACTGGAACCCGTCTCTAAATGATTTAACGGAACAATAGTATGGCCCGTAGGTCGATCTACGGTCTGTGGTTTGCAACCGTGGTTCCACACTTGGTCAAGAATTCCTTGATTTTCCTTCAAGCCTTTTTCTGCCCATCTACGGTAATCACCTACGGAGCGTGAATGGACCTACGGTCCGTAGATCACCTCCGTAGATGCCCTTTTCTGCACATCCTTCAGTTGTGTCTCTCAGTTTCCACGTCTAAACATATTTCCTGCAAACATGATAAAAATACATAAAAACCAATACAAAATGACCCTACACACAAACAACTCTTAAGTGAAATGCATTAAAAATATCGTAAACTCACGGTATATCAGTCATACAATTAACTATTAGGTTCATGGCATGTAGTTGTTCATACACAATCATTTCATTAGATTCGATTCACATTTGCCTATTCACAAACACACATTTATACAATGAAGCAAATAATCGGCATATATCACACAAACAGGAAATTGAACCATCACCTACCTCGAAACCAAGCTTGAATCCTCCTAAGACACTTGAGTCTTCCCTTTCCGAATTCTTTCGGCTTGGTCTTGGTCTAAAAACAATCAATTAACACAAGGATCAATAAACAAGGCCTAGTTTACCTATATAATAATCAAACTATCAATCCATGGCCAAACCCAAGATCCTATTGTTCAATTAGGGCTTCCCCACCATTAACTTCATGCCAAAACCCTCCTCCAACGATAATTATCCAAGATTCTAGGTTCAACGAATCGAATTACGAATTAGGGGAGTAATAATCTTACATTTAGAACGAAATCGTAGAAAACTGTCAAGAACTGTTTTGGGTCGTCCATGAGCTCTCAAGAACGAAGTTTTTGCAGAAAATAACATTTTGGGGTTTTACCCCGATTTAAGTCGTGATTGTCCCACCACAGCGGCCCCACCCTACGAAACTAATCCCACCCCGGTGGCCTGCACAGAGAAAGAAGCTCGGAATTTGAGTTCCAAACTTCCATTTCGCAATACACCTTCAACCCTTGACGTTCAAATACTACCCTTTCACACCAAGATCAATTTCGGGAGTTCTACTCGCCCAAATTTGATTTCGTAAAGCTGTATAGGCTCCTTAAGGTCTTGGCTATTGATGAGTCTGAGATTTGGACTCATTTAGGTCTTTATTTATACTGATTTAGTGTCCTTAAATGCTTATTATGTGCCAATAATTAATGTAAAACCCTTCATTTCCAGGTATTTGGATTAAGGAACAATGCAAGGACACTAATTTGCAAAAAAAATGAAGTGAGCTAAAATAGTGAAGAAAAGGAAGCCTGGTGATCGCCAAGTCTACTTGGCGAGTCGCCGAAGGGCTTCTTGACCGCCTAAAGTTCCAGAGTGCCAAGCCCTGAAGGAGAAAATCAAGTCAGCGAGAGAAAGGAGCAGTCAGCGGATCGCTAAGTGGTTCCGCGATGTAGTTTTGGATTGCCCAAAGTTATAGACCTTGAGGATGCTGAAGGCGAAGAGAGAAATTCGATGAAATTGTCTAAAGGACGCATCGCCGAGTGGATCGACGAGCCCAACTTACTGCGTCGAATGGCTCTTTGTAGCACATTTTTGGCGACTATAAATATATTTTTGAACATTTAGTTTAGTATCATATTTTCATTTGAGATAATTTTTAGTTTGAACTCTGAGTATGGAGACAAGTTTTCTATAGTTTTTCCTAAGCTTTGGAAAATTGAAGTTTTTCACTTTTGAGAAAAAAAAATTGATGACAAGGGAAACCCGCAGCCACTACCCTTTGGGTGCGCACAGGGTAAAACCCGTGCTCCAATGCAATAGTTCGTAAATCACATAGGAGAGGTAACCTGCACTAGGCAAGCCCAGTGCGATGAGCTCGACCCAGAAGGCAAACCCCTTGCTTTCACTGGTAAGGGGTTTCTGTAACACCTTGACTTTTCTAAACGTCTAAATTAATTCGTACATTCGTGGAAAGACAAAGAGGGTGAGTAATAAATTAAAAATGGTGTGTTATGTCATATTTTAAGTGTTCAAGGGTTGTATCTCAAGTTTTGAAGTAAGGTAAGTAAGTCGCAAAATAAAAGTGGGCGAAAGTTATCGTAAGTTCCTTTTCAAAGATTTCTCTAAAATTTGGGTCAAATGTTTCGGAAGTTTTCTCCCAATTTATATAACGATTTATGGGTCCAATGACCCATTAAATTGAAGTTCTACGAGTCTAGTCTCCAACGTATCAAACGGTTTGTTCATACGACTTCAGAATAGAGAGATATTCGCGTTTTTGCGAGATTGCGCAAGCAAGCACGTGAAGTGGGTCCCCTAAGTCGGTAGAAGCTTATAAGATAACATCTTCTTCATTTTTCTTCAATCCGAATCGTGAGAAACCCACTAAAATCAGAGAAATACTCCTCAAATCATCCTTGTGTGTTCATGATCCGTTCTTGGCCTTTTATCGAAAAGTGCCCTACGTCACGAGCTCGTCATTTTGGTATAATTTTCACGGTGAATTGGGCGGTGTAGCTCCGTGGAGGTTATGGCAGCAGGGTTTTTTTCAGTGGAGTGATTGTATTCAAGTGTTTTGGTCATTTAAAGAAAGGTAGGAATCACCTTTTATCAGTTTACAGATACCTTAGGTCTTGAATTGTAGTTTATGATAGGAATCCGTATCGATTGTCGAATTGTCGTAGTAATTTTTATCCTTAATTACTGATTAATTTTACCTTTTTCTTTAGTGTTGTAGTGGTGTGGACAGAGGTGATTTCAACATAAATTATAAAGGAAAAGGTATGTTAAGGCTACTCCCTTCGTTCGGCATGTTTCCTTAGAGCTTGGGAGTGATATAATAGAGTAGTTAATGTTAGTTAAGTTGTAGATATAATTATGAGTGGTAGGCTGATTGAGTGGTTATAAACCCTCATTTTAGGGACTCATAATCTGTTCAAAATAACCCTAAGTTAGGAATGACTTGGACATTACTCATATATATTGTTTATAGCTAAATTGCTCGCTTTCAGCCTATTTAATTGTTTGTTGTCACCCTTGGGGATATTGTGGTTAGTTGTTGAGCTATGAACTGCCTATGGGGGCTATGATGTTGTCTAATAGGACTATGTTATTGCCAAAGAGGGATATGTGTTGCCCACGGGGCTATACTGATGCCAAAGAGTGTTATGTGTTACCTATGGGGATATTTTGATGCCAAAGAAGGCTATGTATTGCCTACAGGGCTATGTGATGCAAAAGAGGGCTACGTGCAGCCCACACACCTATGATGTTACCTAAGAGGGCTATGCGCTAACTACGGGGCTATATCGTTTCCAAAAAGGGCTATGTGACTTCTTACACAGACAAGGGACTACCTATAAGGCTATGTAGATTGATTTGGCACCTTCTTGGCTTATGGGGGCCTAAGTAGGTGATATGTTGTTTGTACCTACCGCGCTTATGGGGGCTTGGTTAGGTTGATGTTTGATCATTATTGTATTTTATTAGATTCAGTAGTGGGTTAGCATGCTTATCTAAATTTGATTTCCTTACCTGATTGGTTTTGGTATATTATGATACTTGCTCATTTAGTCTACAGCCTTTCATACTCTGTACATTATTTTGTACTGGCACCCCATTGCCTGGGGGCACTGCATTCATGCATGCAGGTCCTAACAGATGACTGAGTAAACCTCCTTAGTAGTAGGATTGACTTCTATCTGGTTGGCTAGCCCCTTTTCTCCGATGCTGCCAGAGTTTGAAGGTTTGTCAGCTTTTGTTGTGTAAATTTTTATGGGTAGGCTGGGGCCCTGTCCCGCCAATCTTTACTACTCTTTGAGGCTTGCAGACTAGTATGTGGGGTGTATAGCTACGTTATGGCGATACTGGCCTATGTTGTTGGTTTGCTGAAGCTTGTGAGTTGTTTGATGTATTGTATTGATATATACCTGCTTTTAGTTTTGGTATAGATATCATGGTGGCCTCGACGGCCCAATCAAGACTTCTGTGCTAGTTGGCTATTTATTTATATGATCTCCTGGGAGTACCTGTTTCTTTTATAGATCAATTGACAGGGGTCTTGCCGGCCGAGTGCTTAGTTTTAAGTCGAGATAGACTTGTTTGTTTCCTTGATTGCGTGTGGCTGCCATGCTCTAGTAGCAAATGGTTCAGTAGGGTCGGCTCGGGCCTGAGTTTTGGCATTAGTAGCCAGTTGCGCCCCTCGAGTTTGGGGGGTGACAAACTTGGTATCAGAGCAACGACGTATCCTAGGGAGTCTGCAAGCATGTCTAGTAGAGTCTTATTTATAAATGTGTTGTGCACAACATTAGATAAGCAAGAAGCTACCGGGAATGTTAGAATGACTATCCTTATTTTGCTCACCTCGTTCTGTAGAGCGGTGTCTTAAGGGTTGATTTTTCTTGATTATAATTGATACTTGTATGCAGATAGAGATGGCTGACACTGGACAGACCACATCTAGCCAGGGTCTAGATACAGCTGCAGGCGAGGGTACGAAAAGGTACCACAGGTGGAGGTAGCCTATTGTGAGACCCATGGGGAGACACCTTTTCAGCCCCTTATAGATTCTCCACCGCTTCAGGAGCCTCCGATGGCTACAGGACTTCTGGTTCCACCAGCCATATCACCTCTAGTTCCTCCTATTCCATCTGATTAGGATTTCAAGAGTGTAGTATTTATGTTAGCACAGTTAGTAGCTGCATAGCGCCAGCCAGTTATGCCAGATGTTGCCTGACCTTCTGAAGGACCCGGAAGTTCGAGAGTTCGTGAATTTCTTGCCTTGAATCCTCCACAGTTCATAGGGACAGATCATAGAGAGGACCCTCAGTACTTTGTTGATCAACTTCATAGGATCTTTAGAGTCATGCATGCCTCAGCGACTGAGTCAGTTGAGTTAGCAGCATTTCGATTGCGTGATGTTGCAGTATTTTGGTACGAAAGTTGGGAGAGATCTAGAGGAAAAGATGCATCTCTACCCACTTGGGATAACTTTACAGAAGCTTTCATAGATCACTATTTGCCTCGAGAGATTAGGGATGGCCGGGTGGACCAGTTTCTGAACCTCCGACAGGGTAGCATGAGTGTCCGAGACTACGTGCTGATATTTGATTCATTGGCTAGATATGCACCAGCATTTGTTGATACGATGCATGACATGGTGCGTAGATTTGTGGGAGGGCTTGACTCAGACTATATCGATGTTTGTTCTACCGCTGCACTAAATGATAATATGGATATCTCGTGAATTTAGGCCTTTGCACAAGGCATAGAGGATCGCCGACATCTACAGTATATGAATTAGAGGGTCGAGAGAGACAGACAGAAGAGGGATAGGCCTGCTGGTTCACAGGGAGATTCTCGGGGTGGTCCCAGACCCCGATATTCTATTAGGCCACCTAGACCTCCACCACAGCAGTTCCAGGGTAGTAGATTTGATCGTCAGGGACAGTCAGGCCCAGGTGAGGGTTCACGAGCTTCAGGCTCGCAACAGCAGAGGGGTTCAAACCAAGCTAGGACATCCTCGCCGCGTTGCGCTACTTGCAGTAGGATTCATTTCAGGAGGTGCACCTAGGGTTCCACAGGTTGTTATTCTTGTGGACAGGAGGGGCATGGGTGGAGAAACTGCCCCACCATAGGTCAGGTTGGTATAGGTCAGTCAACCAAGTCAGCAGTAGGTTCCTCCTCATCCGCATAGTCTACAAGGCGTGGACCCCAGACTTCGGCACGTAGAGGTGGAGGCGGAGGAAGAGAGGGAGCATCTAGTTTTGGTAGTGGACAGAACCGTACAGATTCATTAACCGGACGACAAGACTCAGAGTCATCACCAAATGTTGTGACAGGTACATTGATTGTTTACTCCCATTGTGTTTATGCTTTGATAGATACTGGATCTACTCTATCTTATGTTACTCCATATATTGCGGGGAAGTTATGTATAGTTGCAGAGTCATTAGATTGACCCTTTATTGTATCTACACCAGTTGGTGAGTCTATTCTTTCCAGGACAGTCTATCGAGGTTGCACAGTTGAAATTATCGACCGTCAGACCTCTGTAGATTTTGTAGAGTTAGAGATGGTCGATTTCGACGTCATTATGGGTATGGACTGGTTAGAATCTTGTTATGCTAATGTTGAGTGCCAGACAAAGATTGTTAGATTCCACTTTCCAGGAGAGGCAGTTCAGGAATGGAAAGGCGATACAGCAACGCCGAAAGGTAGGTTTATTTCCTATCTTAAGGCGAGGAGGATAATTACCAAGGGTTGTATTTATCATCTTGTTCACGTTCATGATATAGATGCAGAACCACCGACTCTTTAGTATATTCCGATAGTTAATGAGTTTTTAGATGTATTTCCTAACGAACTCCCTGGTATCCCTCCAAAACGGGAAATTGATTTTGCTATCGATATGCTACCAAGTACGCAACCCATATCTATCCCTCTTTATAGAATGACTTCTGCTGAGCTAACGAAGTTGAAGGATCAGCTGAAAGACTTCCTGGATAAAGGCTTTATTAGGCCTAGTGCTTCACCATGGGGTGCACCAGTGTTGTTCGTAAGGAAGAAAGATGGCTCACTAAGAATGTGTATCGATTACCGACAGTTGAATAAGGCAACTATAAAGAATAAGTATCCCCTTATGAGGATAGATGACCTGTTTGATCAGTTACAAGGTGCTAAGTGTTTCTCAAAGATTGATTTAAGATCAGGGTACCACTAGATACGAGTTCGGGAGAAAGACGTTCCAAAGACAGCTTTTAGAACCAGATATGGACACTTTGAGTTATTGGTAATGTCTTTTGGATTAACTAATACCCCAATAGTGTTCATGGACCTGATGAATAGTATATTTAGGCCATATCTAGACTTGTTTGTGATTGTATTTATTGATGATATTTTGGTGTATTCACGTTCAAAAGCTGAGCATGCAAATCATTTGCAAGCAGTCCTTTAAGTTCTTTAAGAGCAGGAACTTTATGGAAGTTCTCCAAGTGTGAGTTCTGGTTGAGCTCTGTGGCTTTCCTAGGCCATATTGTATCAGATGCAGGCATTGCGGTTGATACACTAAAGATTGAGTCCGTAAAGACTTGGCCCACACCCATGACTTCGATTGAGGTTCGTAGTTTCTTAGGATTAGTTGGGTACTACAGAAGGTTTGTAGAGGTGTTTTCTTCACTTTCAGCATCATTAACAAAGCTAACTCAAAAAGCAACTAAGTTCCAGTGGACTGAGGCTTGCGAGCATAGTTTCCAAGAGCTTAAGGACAGGTTGAAATCAGCACTAGTTTTTAACATTGCCAGAGGGTTCAGAAGGCTATGCGGTGTATTGTGATGCTTCTAGTGTTGGGCTGGGATGTGTTCTAATGCAACATGGTAAGGTTATCGCATATGCTTCAAGGCAGTTGAGAAAGCATGAAAAGAACTATCTGACCCACGATCACGGAAATCACGGAAACAAGAGAATCCTAGCTTAGAGCAGCTTAGAGACAAGGCTCAAAATCAACAGACTTGAGCATTTGATATAGCAGGAGATGGAGTCAATAGAAGTAGCGGTCGATTGTGTGTTCCGAATGTTGCAGGGCTTTGACATCGGATTATGGAAGAGGCACATCATTCCCGTTATTCTATTCACCCTGGTTTGACGAAGATGTGCCATGATATTAAGGAGATATATTGGTGGCACGGGATGAAGAAGGACGTTGCTGAGTTTGTTGCACAGTGTCCTAACTGCCAATAGGTGAAGGTTGAGCACCGAAAGCCCGCTGGGCTAGCTCAGGAGAGAGCCATTCCTTTGTGGAAGTGGGAAGCAATTAATATGGATTTTATTACAAGGCTACCTCGATCGCATCGCAAGTTTGACTCTATTTGGGTAATTGTTGATAGACTAACAAAATCAGCCCACTTCTTACCAGTCAGGGCTACTTTTACGACTGAAGACTATGCAGGGCTCTATATTAGAGAGATTGATAGGCTACACGGTGTCCCAGTATTTATTATCTTTGATAGAGGAGCACAATTTACCGCCAACTTCTAGAAGTTCTTCTAGAAAAGACTGGGGACACAGGTTAATTTTAGTACAGCCTTTCACCCTCAGACAAATGGCCAGGCTGAGCGTACAATTTTGACACTCTAGGATATGTTACGGGCGTGCGTGCTAGACTTCAAGGGAAGTTGGGATGACCACTTGCCTCTTATTGAGTTCGCATACAATAATAGTTATCATTCCAGCATCGGGATGGCACCTTATGAGGCTTTGTATGGGCGAAATATAGTTCCCCTATTGGATGGTTCGAGGTAGGTGAGTCAAGGTTGATGGGACCCGACTTAGTACAGCAGACAGTGGAGCAGGTTAAGCTAATTCGGGAGAGTTGCTAACAGCTCAAAGCTGACAGAAGTCATACTCAGATGTGCGATGAAGGAACTTAGAGTTTTGTGTCGATGACTGGGTATTCTTAAAAGTCTCACCTATGAAGGGTGTTATGCGATTTGGCAAAAAGGGAAAGCTTAGTCCAAGATTCATTGGGCCATATCGGATACTTCGAAGGGTAGGACGAGTGGCTTATGAGTTAGAATTTCCTTCGGGGTTAAAATTTGTTCATCCAGTTTTCCATGTATCGATGCTACAGAAGTGCGTAGGAGACCCTTATCGGGTTGTCGCAGTTAAGGATGTTTAGATCACAAAGGATTTGCCCTACGAGGAAACTCCAGTTGCCATATTAGATCGACAGGTCCGTAAATTAAGGACCAAAGAGGTGGCTTCGGTTAAACTATTGTGGAGAAACAAGAATAGAGAAGAGGTAACCTGGGAAGCTGAGGATAACATGAGGTCCAAATATCCTCACTTATTTCATACCCCAGGGTGATAGCATATCAGTTTATACTGGTGCAGTGGGGTAAGATACCTATAATTTTTTTTATATTATTGCTTCTTATTATGGTTGTCATCGTTGTATTTTTGCTCGCACTGTTATTGCGGAGCTATATTGCTTAGCTCTTTATGTCATCCTATGAGACGCCTAGGTTAAATATTTATACGTTTCAGGTTCTGGATAGTCACTTTCACAAAGGATAGTTTGTCTAAATTTTGGCAACTCCTAAGGACATAACCATGTGACTCAGATTTTTCATTCGAGGACGAATGTTTCTAAGGGGGGAAGGATGTAACACCCAGACTTTTCTAAACGTCTAAATTAATTCGTACATTCATGGAAATACAAAGAGGGTGAGTAATAAATTAAAAATGATGTGGTATGTCATATTTTAAGTGTTTAAGGGTTGTATCTCAAGTTTTGAAGTAAGATAAGTCGCAAAATAAAAGTGGGCGAAAGTTATCGTAAGTTCCTTTTTAAAGATTTCTCTAAAATTTGGGTCAAATGTTTCGGAAGTTTTCTCCCAATATATAACGATTTATGGGTTCCACAACCCATTAAATTGAAGGTCTACGAGTCTAGTTTCTAACGCATCAAACGGTTTGTTCATACGACTTCAGAATAGAGAGATATTCGCGTTTTTGCGAGACTGCGCAAGCAAGCACGTGAGGTGGGTCCCCTAAGTCGGTGGAAGCTTATAAGATAGCATCTTCTTCATTTTTATTTCATTCCAAATCGTGAAAAACCGATGAAAATCAGAGAGATACTCCTCAAATCATCCTTGTGTGTTCATGATCTCTTCTTGGCCTTTTATCGAAAATTTCCCTATGTCGGGAGTTCGTCATTTTGGTATAATTTTCACGGTGAATTGAGCGGTGTAGCTCCTTGGAGGTTATGGCAGCATGGTTTTTTTCTGTGGAGTGATTGTATTCAAGTGTTTTGGTCATTTAAACAAAGGTAGGAATCAACTTTTATCAGTTGACGGATACCTTAGGTCTTGGATTGTAGTTTACGATAGGAATCCGTATCGATTGTCGAATTGTCGTAGTAATTTTTATCCTTAATTAGTGATTGATTTTACCTTTTTCTTTAGTGTTGTAGTGGTGTGGACATAGGAGTTTTTAGCATAAATTATAAAGGAAAAGGTATGTTAAGGGTACTCCCTTCGTTCAGCATGTTTCCTTAGAGCTTGGGAGTGATATAATAGAGTAGTTAATGTTAGTTATGTTGTAGATAACCCTCATTTTAAGGACTCATAATCTATTCAGAACAACCCTAAGTTAGGAACGACTTGGACATTACTCATATATATTGTTTATAGCTAAATTGCTCGCCTTCAGCCTATTTTATTGTTTGTTGTCGCCCTAGGGGATATTTTGGTTAGCTATTGAGCTATGAACTGCCTATGGGGGCTATGATGATGTCTAATAGGACTATGTTATTGCCAAAGAGGGCTATGTGTTGCCCACGGGGATATACTGATGCCAAATAGTGTTATGTGTTGATATTTTGATGCCAAAGAAGGCTATGTATTGCCTACAGGGCTATGTGATGCAAAAAAGGGCTACGTGCAGCCCACACACCTATGATTTTGCCTAAGAGGGCTATGCGCTGCCTACGGGGTTATATCATTCCAAAAAGGGCTATGTGACTTCTTACAAAGACAAGGGACTACCCATAAGGTTATGTAGATTGATTTGGCACCTTCTTGGCTTATGGGGGCCTAAGTAGGTGGTATGTTATTTGTACCTACCGGGCTTATAGGGGCTTGGGTAGGTTGATGTTTGATCATTATTGTATTTTGTTAGATTCAGTAGTGGGTTGACATGCTTATCTTAATTTGATTTCCTTACCTGATTGCTTTTGGTATATTATGATACTTGCTCATTTAGTCAACAGCCTTTCATACTCTGTACATTATTTTGTAGTGACACCCCATTGCCTGGGGGCACTGCATTCATGCATGCAGGTCCTGACAGATGACCGAGTAAACCTCCTCAGTAGCAGTATTGACTTCTATCTAGTTAGCTAGCCCTCTTCCTCCTGAGCTGCCAAAGTTTGGAGGTTTGTTAGCTTTTGTTGTGTATATTTTTATGGGTATGTTGGGGCCCTGAACCGTCAATCTTTACTACTCTTTGAGGCTTGCAGACTAGTATGTGGGGTTTATAGCTACGTTATGGACATACTGGCCTACGTTGTTGATTTGCTGAAGCTTGTGAGTTGTTTGATGTATTGTATTGAGATATACCTACTTTTAGTTTTGGTATAGATATCATGGTGGCCTCGACGACCCAATCAGGACTTCTGTGCTAGTTGGCTATTTATTTATACTTGTTTGTTTTCTTGATTGCGTGTGGCTGCCATGCGCTAGTAGCAAATGGTTCAGCAGGGTTACCTCAAGCCTGAGTTTTGGCATTAGGAGCCAGTTGCGCCCCTCGAGTTTGGGACGTGACAGTTTCGAACTTGAGACCTCCAACATGGAACTCCCAAGTCCAAACTATTGGGCCACACCGATGGGAAAACTTTTGAGAAATTAGAAGTGGGTCTTTGAGATTCTTCGACTTGGACCATTGTAAGGACAAAATTATTTTACACGATTGATGGAAACTCAATTTGGTAACGATTTTTATCTATTTATGATGACTAGCTAAAACCTGAATTCTTGGGTTGTGATTATGTGATTATGGGCTGATTTAGTTTATGGGTATTGCTAATTGTTAGTTTAAATGTTGTTTAGAAATGAGTTTAATCATTCATTATGGTTTAATTTAAGGAATTGTAGTAGCAAATGCAATTCTTTCTTCGTATTTTTGGCTTGCGAAAGAGAGGTTTTAAAATAAAGATTATTGATTGATGGTCTGTGGGTATTGGGTTGTCATGGGTTCAGCTCGAGAGAGTGAATCCTAAACCCTTTTCCACACATTCAACTCGAGAGAGTGAATAGACCAAACTGCATGTTGCTCTTATTTTGCATGCTTGTCGATGTTTGAGAGAAATCGACTTGATTCGGGGTAAATTGTTTGAGTGAAAGTTTACATCCTTTATAGTCTAGCTTACTCACTAATATCTAGCTATTTTCTAATAGTTGCAATTACCCATTTGTCAATATTAGCATATAATCGAATCACATCCCAAGAACCCGTCTCATTATTGTTATTTCGTATTGTTTATTGTTGTTGTAATTGATAATTTTAAACCAAAACCCCCTTATTTTACATTCATGTCACCCCCTGATTTGAATTATGTTTTCATTCGATAATGTCTATTCCTATGACTGATTTGACCATTCACACTTTACTATTGAATCTTAAACACATACTACTCTTTGTGGAATTCGACCACAACTCATTTAGTTGGGTTATATACTGATTAACGACCGTTGACGCTTAGAATTGGATGAAGTGTCTTTGAAATGTCATTAATCAAAATGGAGTCATTGCCGGGAAGTGGTATTGGTTAAGATTCTTTGGTTAAGTTGAATTTTGTTCTTGTTAGTCATAGTTGAATCTACTTACTTTTAGTTTTGGTTTGTGTGTTGCTATTTTGAACAGAGGAAATTAGTGTGAACGGAAGCAATGGTAGCCAAGTGGGCCACCTAGATGGCATCGACAACCTCAACGATGTCAATGAGCCTATTGTTAATGACCCTCATCTAATGGGTGGAATTGGTGTCATTCGCTTGCCTTCGGTTGAAGGGAGTGTTGTGTTCCATATTACAAGTACTATGTTGCAGCTCTTGCAATTGAAAGGGTTGTTCAGTGTGCTGGCTCATGAGGATCCCCATGAGCATATTAGAGACTTTGTTGATGTTTGCAGGTCGTTCTCCTTCAAGAATATATCCCAAGAGTCGATCCGGTTGAGGTTGTTCCCATTTTCTTTAATGGGAGAGACATGTAAGTGGTTGGTTGAATTGCCACGAGACTCAATCACTTCATGGGAAAAGCTATCACTGCATTTCAAGTTCGATGTTTCCCTCCTTCGAAGATGATGACACTTTGGGACAACATCCAAAGCTTCAAGCGTTTGGAGGGTGAGCCAATTCATGAGACTTGGCTATGATTCAAGCATTTGGTGTTGCAATGCCCAACTCATGGTTTACCCGACAACGTTTTACTGCAATATTTTTACCGAAGCCTTGATTCGGTGAACAAGGGCATAGATGACCAACTTTTGGATGGTATGACCACAATTAATCATGCTTGGTACACCCGCAAAGATTAGGTCTCCCCTTTCACATTTAAATTGACCAAGGAGCAGCTTGAGAAAGATCAGGAGAAGGACCAAAACATGGCAAAAATCATGACCCAACTTGACATTTTGTCCAAAAATGTCATGGGAGCGGGTGCTAGGAATGTTAATGTTGTGGGTGTTGGGTGTGTTAACCCTGATGAGACCAAGTTTGAATCATTGTACAATGAAGAGGTGAACTTCCTAGCCAACCATGGAGGTGGTTATCATTCAAACTACCCGAGACAGGGTGGTAACCAAGGTTGGAATAGGGATGAAGGCTGGAAAGATCGTGATAGAGAATGGAGGGATCATAACCCCACTTGGAAATAAAGGGATGGGGAGAAGAACATGTACATTCCTCCCTACGACCGTCAAAAGTCAAAGGATTCTGAGGGTGGCCGGTCTGAGGATATGTCGTCTCGTATTCTCAACAAGGTTGAGGGATCTGATAAAATTTTGAAAGAAATGAAAGACGATGTGTCAACCCTTAGCCAGACGGTTAATTCTCACTCCGTCTGTATAAAACAATTGGAGACCTATATGGGTCAACTTTCGTCTCATTTAAACCCGAGACAACAATGGGGTTGCCTAGTGACACTATGGCCAACGCCAAGAATGAGGTTTGAGCGAGGACTTCCGTCGTGCCACGACGTTAACTAAGGCGTTTCCTGGGAGGCAACTCAAGTTTTATTTACTTTCTTTTTGTTTTTTAAATAATCGTGTGTTGATTGTGCAGGTTAAAGTGTGGAATGTATTTGAAAAGTGCAGATTGGCGAGCTAAATGTCCAGTCAGCGACTCACCGAAGTGGTCGGCGAGCCTGACATGGACCGTCGTTGGACTCAAGAAAATTTTAAATTGGAGTTTGTAATATTCTACGAGCCCAGGAGCAAATCGAAGTTTCGTCGAACAGGTGGGAAATCACGACTTTGTATGCTGTTTGGACCCCCACATTAACTAGAGGTCCTATAAAACTCGGCAAGGTAAAGTGCCCACTTGGCGAGTCACCGAATGGGTCGGCAAGCAAAACTAATGTCGCCGAATGGGTGAGAACTGGACGATTTTCAATGCCAAAGGTTCAAAAGTTCAATATCTTTCACATTCCCTCGCATTTTAACTTCGCAAACTCATACCCGCACTATATTTTCCCATATTTTCATGCTTTTACTACTAGTTAGTTGTTGATTGTGTGCTCAGAGTTGGAATTATTTGCCACCTTGCTTTTCAAAGTATTTATTCGGCATTAAAGGTTGGTTTTTCGAACCCCAACCTATTATTTAGTGGTTTTTACTCAATTGCATTTGTTTTGATCTTAGTGATGTGTGATGGGCCTCTCTGAATCCATGATTGCATGCTTATTTGCCGATTTTAATTTGAATATCTTCACTAAAATGATTAATTGTTGATTTCTCGAATTTTTATGCCTTAAAATTGATCATAATTGTTGGGTTGTGTGTAATTAATGTTAGGTCTAGTCGGGTGAAGTCTAGGTAACCCACATTTGTGCCAAATGACGTGCTTTTCCCAACGATGGAGCGGTTGACATCATTCTTAAGGGCTAAAGTCATCAAATGGCCAAATTTGGCAAAATCGAGAGAAGTCTGAGTATCCCGAGGGCATGGATCATATGGGTCTAAGTCTAATACTACTAGTGTATGTTTTGATTTTGTGTTCTGGGGCTACGGAGTTGATTTTGGAAGTCGGGGTAGAAAGTAGGTGATGAGTCCAAGATTTGGACTCATTTAGGGATTTATTTACAATGATTTAGTGTCCTCAAATGCTTATTTTGTGCAAATAACTGATGTAAAACCCTTGATTTCTAGGTATATGGATTGAGGAACAATGCAAGGGGACTAATTTGCAAAAAGGAACGAAGTGAGCTGAAAGAGTGAAGAAAAGGAAGCCTGGTGATCGCCAAGTCTACTTGGCGAGTCGTCGAACGGCTTCTTGACCACCTAAAGTTCCAATGTGCCAAGCCTTGAAGGAGAAAATCAAGTCGGTGAGAGAAAAGAGCAGTCGGCGGATCGCCGAGTGGTTCCGCGATACAGTGTTATATCGCCTAAAGTTACAGAACTTGAGGATGCTGAAGGCCAAGATAGAAAGGCAATGAAATTGGCGAAAGAGCGGATCACCGAGCTAATCGGCAAGCCCGACTTACTGCGCTTATTGGCTCTTCGCAGCATACATTTGGCAACTATAAATACAGTTTTAAACATTTAGTTTAGTATACAATTATGGAATTAGCAATTATTATAATTTTTTAGATTGAACTCTGAGTATTGAGACAAGTTTTCTCTAGTGTTTCCTAAGCTTCGGAGAATTGCAGTTTTTCACTTCGAGAAATTGGAAGTGGGTCTTTGAGATTCTTCAACTTGGAGCATTGTAAGGACGAAATTAATCTTACCCAATTGATGGAAACACAATTTGGTAATGATTTTTATTTTTTAATGATGTCTAGCTAAAACCCCAATTCTTGTGATTATGGGCAGATTTAGTTTACGGGTATTGTTAATTGTTAGTTTAAATGATGTTTAGAAGTGAGTTCAATCATTAATTATGGTTTAATTTAAGAATTGTAGTGGCAAATGAAGTTCTACCTTCATGTTTTTGGCTTACTCGAGAGAGAGAGGTTTTAAAACCAAGCTTATTGATTGATGGTCAGTGGGTATTGGGTTGTCATGGGTTCAGCTCGAGAGACTGAATCCTAAACCCAAATCCACACATTTAGCTCGAGAGAGTGAATGGACTAAGGTGTGGGCTGGACTTATTTTGCATGGTTGTCTATGTTCGAGAGAAATTGACTTGATTCGGGGTAAATTGTACGAGAGAAAGTTTATCTCCTCTATAGTCTAGCTTAATATTCAGTTATTTCCTAACAGTTGCAGTTACCCATTTATCTATATTAGTCTATAATCGAATCACATCTCAAGAACCCGTCTCATTATTGTATTTCGTGTTATTTGGTGTTGTAGTAATTGATAATTTCAAACCAAAACCCCTTTATTTGACATTTGTGCCACTCATGATTTGAATTATGTTTTTATTCGATAATGTCTATTCATATGACTGATTTGACCATGTTCACACTTTTCTATTGAATCTTAAACATGTACCACTCCCTATGGGATTCGACCCCAACTCATTTAGTTGGGTTATATACTGATTAACCATCGTTGATGCTTAGAATTGGATGGAGTGTCTTTGATAGCATTATTCAATCAGTAAGCACATTGGGCAGTTTGACGAGCTGGGTCAAGCTCGTCGAACCACTCGGCGGTTTGCCGAATTCTCCTTGATCGCCTTTAATTTAATGTTAATCTTGGGTTTTGGTTTTGTAACTTTCGGCGTGAAGCCTGAGTTCACCGAGTGCACTCGGCAACTCGTCGAAGGTCTTCTTTGATTACCCATTCTGCTCCCGTAATCCCTAAAATACCATGTAACTTTCGGCAGACTAGTCTTTGCTCGCCGAATGCTGTCGGCGATTCGACGAAAGGCCCCTCCCATCACAGACATACCAATATTTTTGTGAATTTTTGAGCCAATCCTTTTGGCGAGCCTAATCTAGCTCACCAAAGTGATTCGGCGAGTCTGTCTGCAACTGTTTTTCTGCAACTTTATTTGAACTATTCCTTACTCTCTATGATGTGTTTGCAGAGATGGCTAGGCCAAAAGTGGCTGGTAGAGACATACCGCCCCACAAAAGGGCCAAGAGAATCAAAATCAACAAGGATGCAGTTGCATCCAAGGCTAAGGCTACCAAACTTCCCACCACAGGTGGGAAGGGTAAAGGGAAAGGAAAAGCAGTTGCTCCTGCATCACCAGAGGCTAGCTCCGATAGTGACGGGATCTATGCCACTCACCTCACCACTTTTGAGAGTAAGGGTGAGCACCAGGATCCTCGGGCTACCACTTCTGAGCCTGAGGATGATGAGCTACTAGCAACCCAGAGGGCGGAGCTGCGATCCAAGGGGATGAATGATCCATCTAGGATCAGGACTCCCTAGACCACCACTACTCCTTCTGCTCCATCACAGGTTGTAGTCCTAGCACCACTGGTACAGGGTCCTCCTCCCCGGTCTATGAACAGACTGAAGATTGACGGGTTGAGGAATATTATAGAGGAAAAGAGGTTGTCTACTTATGGCGTCATAGACAGGACCCGGAGATCATGAGATACTTGAGGTCCCACAAGTTCCAACTTTTCACCCGACCCCGACTCTTATGTTCCAAATTGGGTCCTGGTGCCACAAGATAAGAAGCTGGCAACCAAATTCAAGCCGGTTGACTATGTGGTTGTCAGGGGTAAAAAGGTGAAATGTGATAGTGATGCTATCAATGGAGTCCTGGGGTTTCAACACAAATTGAGGATGACTGCCAATACAAGATCAGGACAAAAACATTAGAAAATATGAAGAAGCGGTTGGCTCCTCTGATATCTGACGGTACTCCCAAGTGGCTCGAGGTTGGAGCACCCATTGAAAAGAAGGATCTAAATATAGCAGCAAAGTTCTAGTTTGGCTTCATCAGCAGTATTATCATGCCATCCTAGAATGATTTGATTCTCCGCCACGCAAAAGCAGTTTGTCTTGGTTGCATCATTTCTGGGACAAGGCTGAACTTGGGGATGATCATTGCACAAGAGATGGTCATTAGGGCCAAGCAGCGCCAGACTTCCCCCCTTTTCCGATATTGATCACCGAGTTGTGCAGACAAGCCCGGGTGCCTAAAGATGAGAAGAAGGATGTGGAATTATTTCCCACCTCCTACATCGACATCCGGAGGATTGAGGGCGGTGTATTTGAAGGATGAGGCCGAAAAGAAGAAGGCAGCCCCGGTGGATACATTCATGGTTGTGGATACTGATGCATTGCCTGCAGAGGCACCTTTGCCTACTCCGGCCCTGGGCCATCAAGTATATCTAGGCACTGTCACGACCCGAGAGCAGCCCCTAGTCGTAACCGGCGTATTCGACCTCGAAGAGGTCAAATACAAGCCTCATGGATCATTCATTGCATACGATACAACAAAAAAATGGAGAATTTAAAACTTTCTTCACACACGAAAATACTTTCATTAAATAGCAAGCGGAAGACTTTCTAGACTTTATCCAAGATGTCTCAAAACCATCTAATACTTGAATACAACATTGGGACTAAGCCCACTCAAAACTATAACAAAACTACAAGACAAAGAGGAACATGTTGGTTATTGTCCTCGAATCTATGAGGACTCACCAAGTCTTCATCTTCAAACACCTTAGAAACCTATCGATCAACCATGGAATATCAACATCTCCAAATCCCTACACTTTAGTCAAAAGGGAAAGAAAGGGGTTAGCACAATTAAGTACTAAGTATGGAAACCATGCAAAAACATGCTAAAAAGGACATTTGGTTGAAAGTCATGCCTTATGCCATTTTAGTAAAACTTCACGAACATTGACAAATTATAGAACATAACCAACATATAAGACATTAACCACATTATAGACGTACTCAACCTTTTCACCATGTAACTCAATTCATCATCCAAGGACCCTTATCTAAAGTTACCCTAAGACACACTTGAGTGAGGCATGAAGTGGCCGCCCATACAACCTCTTCATACACACATAAGTGTTCCTCAAGGCTACTATAGACAAGAACCATCATGCTTCAAGGTAACATACTAAGTAACTCACTTCATTAATATAAGCGATTCATTCAACAAATCATTTAGACAATAAGTCAACATTCTTCTTTAAAGTCATTTAGAAAACATTCATGCATTTAGGGTACTTCTCACTTTAGTCATATAGACTTAGAGAACTCACTTTAGCACCTTCAAAGGCTACTCGTGCCATATGTAAATAACATCCCATACTACTACGTACATGGTGTAGAACCTATCAAGTAACTAGAGTTAACATTAAGGGCGTCAACTTCTACATTTAAAGATCCAAGTGTCAAGAATGTTCATAGCACCAATTTCCAAGAGATTAAATAACAAGGCTCGTCCAATATATACATCATGTCGTCACACCAAGCACAAGCAAGTATCAAGAAGGGTCGACGCCTTGTATCAAGAAGGGTCAAAGCCCAATAATCAAGAGAACCAAGAGCCATATTAAAAATGGCTTTCTAATTCGTACTTAAAATGGACAACTTCCATTCATAAGACGGACTAAAAATCCAAAGTCAAGATGGCAAATGATCTGAATCAAGAGGCATGCCAAGAGTGACAAAGTCACAGCCACAAGAAGGACAAGGTCCCAACAAGAGTGCTAGGTGATCAAACAATCCATACAAGTGGGCGAGTTACACAAGCATCTTTAATGCCTAAAAGAATACCAACATGACAAGGCCAAGTGACAAAAGTAACCAAGGTATCAAGATAACCCTCCAAATATACAAGAAAATAACAAGAGTACAAGTACAAGTTTATCCACAAACCTCGGGCTTTAGCATAGAAACAATCCGACAAAACATCAAGAATTCAAACCGTAGCCCGACCCACGTATCAAGGTTCTCAGCTTGTACACGAGTATATATAACCTTAAAAATACAAATACATAACTTCTTTAACTTCTATTAGCTCAGTAATGTTGACGTAAAATAGGATCATCATCACAAGTAAGCCTAGCATTTACAAATACAACTATGCTCCCAAAAAGTGAATCTGTCCAGCCTGGTACCTCAAGTCGCAAGTTAGATTTGAACAGGAAAACGGTAAAACTAGACATTATAACCTACATGAAATATGTAGATACATCTCTTAGGGTTGCAAACAAACAAGAATCACCGCAAAATGTATTTTGTACAACAAGATATAGTCAAAACACTAACAGTTGTTCATACAGAATTTGAGATTCCAAAATCTGGACAGAATTTGTTCTATGTTGCATCCCATATTTCGAGTCTATAACATCTGAATCAGAGTTTGACATAAAAATAAGAGTTGTAGGTCTACGAATTATCTTTCCAAATCATATCTATTCACTGCAAGTTAAGCTCTAGATCGAGAGATATGCATTCAAGACTTTAAGAAACAAGGAGGGACACTTTAGTCTACCAACCAAGTCACAACATTTTCATTTAAGGATACTTCACAATCCAACATCATTTCATATAATACATCATGAAAAATCATACTTTAACTCACAATGCTATCCACTTTACATAGGATCATCACAAGATCACATAAAACTCATTCACATCATACCTTCACATATAGCTTCACATAAAACTCATTCACATCATACCCTCACATATAACCTCATATGTGTATAATAATACAACAATATAACAACATTCATATAATGCCCTTCATGGCCTCAATTCACAATAATACAACAAATAACCACCTCCACCAAAGGTGGATCAAACCAATCAATAACAATTATATCAATCCTAAGAGATTAAGCCATCTTACCATTCTCCAAAGCCATAACCAACATTACTTAATTCCCTACTAATTCAACATTATTCATAAAGTAGGTCAACTTACCATCCTTTCCAAACCACCTTCACCATTCTCATGATCAAACAATTCACAATAGAAAGCATAGGTAATCATGGTATTCAACTATACCATTTAAGCTAAGCATAAGCCGATAATCAACATGAAGACAAATTCACAATTTTTGCCCATTCAAGGCCAACATCCCACATCCTTCAATTCAATAAAAATTATAAATAATTCACATATATAATACCATATATGAACATCTCATACCATACTAAATACAATTTTTATAATCACTACTCACAATCAATACACCCACTTTATGGTGAAATTTAGAGAATTTGAGAAAACATGGGTTCATGGGGATTTCTTTCTAAAACTCACTAATAATCATTAATAACAATATAAATCATCAATTAAAACCTTTCTTATGCAAGAACCCATGCTAGAATCGAAATTAGGACTTTATGATTTTTGGAGAACTTTGAAAATACTTTGAATTAGCTCTTTGATTGAAAAAGGAATCAAAGATAAAGAGTCCCCATACCTTAACTAAGAATCCCCAAGCAATTTGAGAAAGAACCACCTTAAAATCATCAAACCCTAGCTCCTAGTTCTTGACCTTCTTCAATGGAGGATTGTAGAGAAAAATATTTGAGAGGAGGTGAGTTTCTTGTTTATTCTAATTGGAGTGACTTAAATGAAAGAATTTTGGTCAAAAGGGGGTTTTATAATTGCTAGGAAAGGCAAAGAATAATAGGAACTCAACTAAGGAAAATAATTAAGGACCCACAAAGTTAAACTTAAAAGTGTTCACTAAACCCGTCTAAACTCATCCTTTTGGACAGTGCTTCACTATTTCGGGCATCACTTTTTACTCCAAGGTCGGAATTGGGCAAACTTGGTGGTGTTAGAAAGAGGACTCAGAGACCTTTAATAGGATAGGTAGAGGTCCACCTAATTCATTTTGAGCTAAAAATTATGACCATTTAAAGTTGACCCTTACAACTCACTAGTTCAAATGACTAGTTTCCGGACGTCACGATCATTTTTCATCATTTCATTAAGTTCTCAACTCCAAACTCACATGTGAGGCTCTAGTTTCACTAGTTCATTTTTAGGGTCTTTACAAGCACTGCTCCTTCCATGATGCCTAGTACCTCTACTACTCCCTTGCCTCCCTGATCTGGTCCTATGATTCTACCTCCCGACCCCCGCTCACTCAGGCTGCATTACTACGAATGGGGCAGCTAGCCCACTCTTCTAATAGACGTGCCTCCAAACTTGAGGACACCATTCCTGGCATGATCGAGAGAGACCTCGCCAATGCTGTGACACCTCTAATTTCTACTATTGATCCCCTTGCGACAAGAATAGTTGTGTGCGAGCGTGGTCAAAAGGATACTTAGGAGGTGATAACTCTAAACGCCGCGATTGCTGAACTAAGAAAAGATGTGGACCAACTGAAGTCCACCAACATGTTGATGATTTTCGAGACTGTGGAGATACTTGATATGCCAGCTGATACAGATGTGCCTCCGGCTAACACCAGAGAGGAGGTTTGAGCTGAGGAGGAAGCTGATGCCTAGTCTGAGGCTGAGGCCGATGAAAAGCAACTTGGTGTTGATGAGGAGGTTTCTTATGAGGACCTGACAGAGGTTGAGGTGGCGATGATAAATTCAACTGTGCAAATTTCTTTGGCAGATACCACCATGGCTGGATCTAGTGTTACGGATACCCCGGGCACTGATGCTCAAGATGAGAGTGTTGCACCGGGCACTGATGCCCCGACAGATGGAGAGACTGTGTAGACAGGACTTTTCATTACCTCCCTTTCTGTCCTTTTTATTGACTTTTTGGATATTTTATTGCATTTGAGGAAGAATTGCTTTTTGTTTGTGGTGGGTGAAGTATTTCCATACCGACCTCTTGCAATTGTTATTTTTGTATGTATTGGGTTTTTGTGATGTAAATTGTGTTTTGGCACTGTTTTGTGGATATTTGAGCTTGTGGCTCCTTGTTTTAATTATAAATGAGTTTTGACCCTTTTGAAAATTTTGCCACTTCTTGATTGTGTTTGAATGTGGTTGTTCTTGTGCGAATTTGAGTATCGATTATGATCAATATCGATGACTTGAATAGTACTCTCAATCAAACAAAAATGAATGTGCGGCTACGATGAGGCCAAATGAAGTTGCATAGATAATATGTGAACTTTTTGCATCTCGTTGTGACTAGTCGATTGCCGAATTGAGTCTCTTGTAATGAACATTGCATACTAGCAAAAGTGTGGAGTCTTGTTTGATATTGGTGTCAATGTCTTGTATGATGAGCTTACCATGAACCATGTGTGATGACACCTAGAATTTGCCCCGTTGGTCCGGTTGACTAATTGATGAAAGTTCTTGAAATGATCTTAGGCAACAATTTTGAAAAGTGAAATAATTTGACATTAATCCTCTTTTGTGGCCAACCTTGTGAGTGTGTGAACTTTGCTTGAACACCTTTGAGCCTTATCCTTTTCTTGGAACAAAGTTGATGCAATTGTGACCTTTCTTTATCCCTTCACCCTTAATCCTCATTAGATGTGGTTTGTTGGAATAGCCAACTTAGGCCAAAAGCCTAAGTTGAGGGTGTGGTGAAAAGAGAAGGTAAATCAAGAAGTGTGAAGAAATCTCCCTTTACCCATGATCTTGAGAAAGATGGAACCCCTCCATACAAAAAAAAAAGAATGAAAAAGTCGTGGAAGTTGTGAAAGTTGCAAAACAAATGGGGTGTCCGATATTCCATGGAAAGTGAATAATGGGATGAATTTTGAGCATAAATGAGAATGATGAAGAAAAGAAAAGAAAGTGTTGTTCATACCACATTTCATGAAGATAGCAGCCACTAGCCTAAATGACCATACTTTTACACTCAAACCTGTTACAAGCCTTGAAAAAACCTTTTTGATCTTAAGTGAGCTGAAATGAATGTTGATTGAAAATAAGGGAAAACCTATGGGGTAAGTCATGCATGTGTTCATCTTTGTGAGTGTGAGAGTTGCATATGATTCCGGAACTATAAATTGTTGAAGAATAGTGTGTGAATATGGAATCATTCTTTGTGTGAGGGCATTTGAATACCTTGTTAAGCTTGAACTTGCATTTGAAGCAAGTATTGTGAACTTGAGAATCTTTCGTAATGGTGAGTCGCAACCTAACCCATTGAGTGCACAATTGATTATTGCATCAGTAAGTTGAGTCGTTTTATGTGCATTCATGATTGAGTCTTGTGCAGCACTATTTGAAACATCTTTTTTGAATTGTTGAATTTGAGTTGTACTTGAGGACAAGCAAATGTTTAAGTTGGGGGTGTTGATGAGTCAACGATTTGGACTCATTTAGGGCTTTATTTATACTGATTTAATATCCTCAAATGCTTATTGTGTGCCAATAACTAATGTAAAACCCTTGATTTCCAGGTATTTGGATTGAGGAACAATCCAAGGACACTAATTTGCAAAAAAAGAACGAAGTGAGCTAAAAGAGTGAAGAAAAGGAAGCCTGGTGATCGTCAAGTCTACTTGGCGAGTCACCGAAGGGCTTTTTGACCGCCTAAAGTTCCAGCATGCCAAGTCCTCAAGGAGAAAATCAAGTCGGCGAGAGAAAGGAGTAGTCGGTGGATCGCTGAGTAGTTCCCCGATCCCCCAAAGTTAAAGACATTGAGGATGTTGAAGACCAAGACGGAAAGGCAATGAAATTGGCTAAAGGGCGCATCGCCGAGTGGATCGGCAAGCCCGAATTACTACGCCGAATGGCTCTTCACAAAATATTTTTGGCGACTATAAATACATTTTTGAACATTTAGTTTAGTATCATAATTTCATTTGAGATAATTTTTAGTTTGAACTTTGAGTATGGAGACAAGTTTTCTCTAGTTATTCCTAAACTTTGGAGATTTGAAGTTTTTCACTTTTGAGAAATTGGAAGTGAGTCTTTGAGATTCTTCGACTTGGAGCATTGTAAGGACGAAATTAATCTTACCCAGTTGATGGAAACTCAATTTGGTAACGATTTTTATCTTTTTATGATGACTAGCTAAAACCCTAATTTGTGGGGTGTGATTATGTGATTATGGGCTGATTTAGTTTATGGGTATTGCTAATTGTTAGTTTAAATGTTGTTTAGAAGTGAGTTCAATCATTAATTGTGATTTAATTTAAGGAATTTTAGTTACAAATGCAGTTCTATCTTCGTGTTTTTGGCTTGCTAGAGAGAGGTTTTAAAACCAAGATTATAGATTAATGGTCTGTGGTTATTGGGTTGTCTTCGGTTCAGCTCAAGAGAGAGTGAATACTAAACCCTTTTTCTACGCATTCAGCTCAAGAGAATGAATGGACTAAAGTGCAGGCTCTTCTTATTTTTCCTGATTATCGATGTTCGAGAGAAATCGACTTGATTTGGGATAAATTGTTCGAGAGAAAGTTTACCTCCTCTATAGTCTATCTTAGTTACTAATAACTAAATATTTTCTAATAGTTGCAATTACCCGTTTGTCTACATTAGCCTATAATCGAATCACATCCCAAGAACCCGTCTCATTATTGTTATTTTGTATTGTTTGTTGTTGTTGTAGTTGATAATTTTAAACCAAAACCCTCTTATTTGACATTCGTGTCAACTCCTGATTTGAATTATGTTTTTCATTCGATAATGTCTATTCCTATGACTTATTTGACCATGTTCACACTTTACTATTGAATCTTAAACACGTAGTGGTACCGCTCCCTGTGGAATTCGACCCCAACTCATTTAGTTGGATTATATGTTGATTAATGACCGTTGATGCTTAGAATTGTATGAAGTGTCTTTGAAACGTCATTACCACTCATGTGATCAAATTCATAATTAAACCCCCCGTTCATTACCAGATTTACCTAGACCTCACCAGACTCAGATTTCATCCAAGTCTGGCTACGCTAGAAATTTCCAAGTCACTACTCAAAAGTTTTCTAGCCCAAATTCTTTCCCTATTTCCTTTTCCATAACGACGGGAACATGTCGTTACAATAGATACTAATTTACCCATCACTCGTCTCCGAGTGATAAACTAGGAAAAACTGGCTAAGGTAAGAGTAAAGTAGTACCTGAATCGTCGAACAACTGGGATACTTGTCTCGCATTTCCTTCTTGGTTTCCCAAGTAGCTTATTCAACAGGATGATGCTTCCATTGAACCTTCACGGACTATATCTCCCTGGTCCTCAACTTCTGGACGTCGCAATCAAGAACTTCAACAGGTTCCTCCTCACACTGAAGGTTTTTGTCTAACAAAACTGAGTCTCATTTTATGATGTAATCCCCGTCCCCATGATAATTCTTTTGTCGACTCTGGGCTACTAGAAGTTTAGCTTGGATGCTCCTTAACTTATCGTGAGCATCTTTCACCAAATCAACCCCCAAAGGTTTCACATCCCAAGCCTCAAATCATTCTATGGGTGATCTACATCCCCTCTCATAAAGTGCCTCGAACGATGTCATGTCAATGCTGGAGTGATAACTGTTATTATAGGAGAACTCACAAAAAAGTAAAAACTTGTCCAAATGTCCTCCAAAGTCAATCACACACGCCCTCAACATGTCCTCTAACACTTGAATAGTTCTCTCTAACTGTCCATCCGTTTGTGGATGGAAGGTTCTGCTAAAAGTTAGTTGCGTGTCCAACTCCTCATACAATTTTTGCCAAAACATGGATGTGAACTGTGTATCAGGTCCAAGATTATAGAAAGGGGGACCCCATACAGTCTCACTATCTTTTTCACATAAACCTTATCCAACTGCTGAGCATTATAATATTATAATCTACTCTAACAGGAATGAAGTGAGCGGACCTAGTTAGTTTATCAACCACCACCCAGATGGAATCAAACTTTCCCAAGGTCTTGAGAAGACCAACCACAAAATCCATAGCTATCATTTCCCACTTCTATTCAAAGATTGACATTCGCTGAAGCAAACCTGCAGGTGTTAGGTGCTAATACATTACCTGCCAACAGTTTTGGCCCTTAATCACAAACTCCACTATGTCTTTCTTCATGCCAGGCAACCAAGAAAGTCATTTCAAATCTCGGTACATCTTGGTCACACCCGGATTAATGGAATACAGTGAACCATGGGATTTTGTCAACATCTTCTGAATCAATTCATCCACTCAACGAACACAAATGCTTCATTTAAAACTGAGCAAATCAAGAGTCGCATCTTGTGCCTTGCCAGACACTCTCTTCTTTCTGAGCTCATTCAAACTCTCATCCTTAAACTTTGGCCTTGATCTCCTCAATGAATGTGGGTTTAACCACAATGTTGGCTATCAGCCTACCTTTCTCTGAGATGCCCAATTGAATGAACTTAGACTCTAAGGTTTGGATATCCTTGGCCAAAGGTCGCTTGGATACACCCAAGCAAGCTAGACTATCCATACTCACCGCCTTCTGGCTTAATGTGTCTGCCACCACATTAGCCTTACCTGAATGATACTGAATGGTGGCATCATAATCCTTGAGTAACTCCATCCACCTTCGTTGTCTCAAATTCAGGTCCTTCTGAGTGAATACATGTTGTAAGCTACGGTGGTCAGTAAATACCTCACACTTGACACAATAAAGATAATGCCACCAGATCTTGAGGGCAAACACTACTGCTACCAACTCCAAATCATGTGTCGGGTAGTTTCTCTCATGCACCTTCAGCCGTTGCGGTGTATAGGATATGACATTCTTATTCTGCATCAACATAACACCCAAACCCGAATGTGAAGTATCACAATAAACAATGAAATATGTACCTTCCACCGGCAGTGCTAGATAGGTGTTGTTGTCAGAAGAGTCTTGAGCTCTTGAAAGCTCTCTTCACACTTTTCAGTCCATTGGAAATGTATCTCTTTTTTGGTCAGTCTTGTCAAATGCGTGGCGATAGAATCAAAAAATTTCACAAACCATCGGTAGTAGATGGTGAGCCCAACGAAACTACTAACTTGAGTCATAGAGCTAGGCCAGACCCAGTTTTTGATTGTTTCGATCTTTTGGGGATCTACCATTACCCCTTCCATTGAAACCACATTGCCCCAAAAAGGCAACTGAAGTCAACCAAAACTCAAACTTGGAGAGTTTATCATACAACTTTTGTCTCTTAAGGACACCCAAAATAATACAAATATGGTCAGCATGCTCTTCCTTACTTTTCGAAAAACCCAAATATCGTCAACAAAAATGATAACAAAAATATCCAGAAATGGTTTGAACACATCATACATCAAACTCATGAAAGTTGCAGGCGCATTTGTCAACCTAGACGACATCACTAGAAATTCATAGTTCCCATAGCGGGTTCTGAATGTCGTTTCTGCTACATCTTGAGGCCTAATCTTTAATTGATGGTAACTAGACTTTAGATCAATTTTCGAGAAAACTGATGCACCCTGCAACTGGTCAAAGAGATCATCTATCTGAGGCAACGAATACTTATTTTGAATGGTGACCCTAATTCAACTTTTGATAATCTATGCTCATCCTCATACTACCATCATTTTTTTTTAACAAACAAGACAGGAGCACCCCACAGGGAAGCATTAGAAAAGATGAAACATTTATCAAGAAGCTCCTGGATTTGAGCTTGAAACTCTCTCAATTCTGTCGGAATCATGTAGTAAGAAGGAATGGAGATGGGGTGAGAACCAGGTTCCAAGTCAATGCATAAATTTATATCTCTATCCGAAGGCATACCATGCAAATCGGTAGAAAACATTTCTCTAAATTCAGACACTACAAGAATAGACTCAATAGATGGAGACTCGGCCTCAACATCTCGAATATGAGCCAAATATGCCAAACACCCTTGCCCCACCAGTTTCTTAGCACGAATGGAAGATATGATATTAGCTGACTTAGGTTTGTACACCCCTTCCCACTCTAACTAGAGTCACAGACTTAGCATTACAAGCACAGCATAATAGGGGGACAACCAAGTCATATCCAAAATAACTAAATCACCCTAACTTTGAAAACCCATAAACAACATAGGACAAACACGATATACATGGGTGACTATGACAAACTCTCCAGCTGGAGTAGAAACATTGATGGGGGATCAAGTGCATCACAAATCGCATCAAATCCCAAAGCAATCTGAATTGATACATATGAATAAGTAGAACCCAGATCAAACAAAATAGTAGTCATCCGATCACAAGCAGGGATAGTACATGTGATCAATGCATCAGATGTCTCCTCCTCTATCTTGCCCGAAAAGGCATAACAATGAGCCCTTTCATTTTGACAGACAACCTACTTGCCTGGATGCACTGCTCCTCTACCTGCATTATCATTTCCCTGGTCTCCACATCATCGCTGATTCCCTCCTCGCACACTTTGTGGACATCTTCTGTCATTATTACTGTTTTCATCACTACTTTATTCAAATAAGGCAAAACGTCGTGGTGACTAAAAAATAATCAATTAATTTAATTTTGAAAGAATTTTAAGAATAATGAATTTTAAAAGAATCGCCGCCTAATTTTAGAAAAAACTAGGAAACCAATTAAAAAAATCTTCAAAACTGTTAGATTCTAAGTAAGGGATACAAGTTATTTCGAAGAGAATTGTGTTAGGCATCCTTCGAAATCCACAATTGTGGGTCCCGACTGAATTCATTTTTTTCAAATTGAGGAGAAGATAAAAATAAAATACAAGTATAATAAACATGCAATATACACATAATAAAATAAAACAATAATATAAAAAATGCCCTAAGATTTGCCTAACATCGATAATATATACACAATAATATTCGAATCCCATTGGGATAGCTTCACTAGAAGTGACACAGGGGTACCTATAAACATACTTACTAAAAATGTTGTTGATAAATAAATATGAATAAAAATAAATGAAATAAATAACTTAAAATAAAATTCGTCTTATTAACATGGGAGGCCTTGAAAATCGACGGTAATTTCTTCATCGGCCAATTTTAACATATAAATAATATATTCACAAACTTAATTTTTGTATTTTAATATTGAAGAAGCCTCGAAAATGGACGGAGAGATTTTTTCATTGGTCAATTTTAGCATTCATGTTCAAGTTAGCTCATATCTAAGATGATCCAAAAATAAATATGAATAAATTAACACAAAGCCAAACACGATATTCAGCCAAACAATAATGATAAACATAACAAGCTAGTGAAAAAAGAGGAATTAAAACAACCAACAATATCCGATAAAGCAAGGCAACAAAAATCCAGATCAACAAAAATTATCCTACAGTCCTAACAAATAATAATGACAAGATAAGATGGCAATAGTAAAAGCAAATAACAATAAACATAGATGAAGCCTACTGGAATATTTGCCTATTTTCGAACAAGAGAAATTAATGCATAAAAATTCAAATAAACCACACCCAATTAATCAACTAAAAAAATAATCAAAATGCCAAAGAAGATCACTGTATTTGCTAAAAAAAAACATAACAATAGGAGACATGGTGTCAAATGGAGAAACAAATGAGCTTTGATAAAAACCTCTCAAAATGACCAAATCAGTCCCAAAAGTAATCAAGAAAAATCAATAATAAAGAATAGAACGCTGCACAATAGTATGAACAAAATATAAAGATGAAGGTTACCGGAGCTTGAACCTTTCCGATCAAATCTGGAAATTTATTGGGTTTACTGGAGTTCATGGATTTAACTGGAATTTGGAGTTGAAGCGGTGTCAAAATCGTGGATCTGGTCATTTTTTATTGTTCATGAGCTCGATAAGACCGTGTTGGTGGTTTGAGAGCTTCAAGCTCATCTGATTTTGTTGTTACTTCGAGTTGTTCGTCAGAAAAGATAGAAAATGGAGGCAGCTTGGTGGCTGTTTGTGTCACCGGTTCGCGGCGGTTGTTTAGGTGGTTGTTTGGGTGATGTTGGATGGTCTGGAGGGTGGTGTTGAGTGTGAGTTTTGGGGGGTTGTGTGTGAGGGAGAAACGGAGGCTTGGGTGGTTTGTTGTTGTTCGCTGCTGGAGTTGCAGCGACGTTAAGGTGGGGTTTGTCAGAGTTTTGGTTGGTGTTTGGGGTCATTTCTGATGGGTGTTTGATCGGATTTTGATGGTGGGAACTGTTGCGGCCGTTTGGTTGAAAGAAACAGAACAAAAAAAATAGGGTTTTGGATTCGTCGAAAAATGCCGACTTTTATGCTTCTTTTTTCTTCATATGTATAATAAAATGGTATTTGGAAGATTCTGTTGAAGTTATCTTTATTGTGAAGTTTCTTCAAGTTCTCTTTTTTGGTTGTTGTAAGCTTATTTAAAGATGCAACTCTTTTACAAATATCATCCATAACATAAGTGTGTATAGCTGGCAACGGGATTGGTAGCGGGACTACCGGATCGGGACGAACTTGAATCGGAACGGAATTGGGTATGATGGAGCGGAATCGTACCGGAATTGGGACGGACCGAAATCGGTAGTTTCAAAAAAATATAGGTGTATCCGTCCCGGATCGGTACTGGACCGGATCGGAAACCGGGTCCCAACAGCTATATTTTTTTTTAAAAAATTACTTATTAAAATTAAAAAACTGGGAACATTAATCAAATAATATTAAAGCTTTTATAATTTTAAAGTTTAAAGTTTATACTTTTAAACTTTTAATAAAAGTTTAAATTTCACACTTTAAAAGTTTGAAAATTTAAATTTCAAACTTTAAAAGTATAAAAGATTAAATTTCACACTCTAAAAGTTTAAATTAAATTTCAAACTTTAAAACTATAAAAGTTTAAATTTTACACTTTAAAAGTTTAAAATTTTAAATTTTAAACTTTAAAAGTATAAAAGTTTAGTTCACTTTAAAAGTTTTAAAATTTAAATTTCTAACTTTTCAAGTTATAAAGTTTAAATTTTAAATTTTAAAAGTATAAATTTCAAACTTTATAAGTTATAAAAGTTGAAGACAATAATAAAAAAAAAAAGGCGAATAGCCTATAGTTTTATTAATATTAATTAAATAGTACAATTTGAGTTACAAAATATTAATAGAGTATTAAAAGATCTAATCTACATAGCCATTTTCTAGGAAGAGTTATGTTTGAATTAGACCACGAATTATCATACTCATACTAATAGACATTTAAATTTAATAGTTCATTGTATCAAGGAAATCTTTTCTTAAATCATTTAACATTTCTCTTGTAACATGATCTGGAATTGGTTGATAAGATAGTTCCTCAAATGCATCAATGTTGTCGTCACTAAAATCTTGCATTATTTCATCAACGTCATTTTCAAATTTGGTCAGTAAAGCTGGACGACCATAACTCCTTCTCTCGCCATTAATCCAATCTCTAAATAATACTGATATCTCCAAGCTATCTGGTGCTAATGAATATCTATGCTCTCTAATTTGAAATCTTGCTGCACTAAAAGTGCCTTCCGAAGCTACTGAAGATGTTTGAATAGCTAACACATCTCGAGCAACCGGTAAATCCCTTGCCGCGATTGCTCCACCATTCTAGAAGATCAGTAGTAGGTTCTGTAATTTGATTAATATATGCATCGAAATCATTTCTATCATTATGAAAAAGTTCAAGATAACAATCTATCATATCATCAAGATCATCTTCATTATATCTACTCCTAGAACTTTGAGGTTCTTCATTACGTACTACATTCATTCTATTAGAATTATACAATTCATACAATTTTCTAGCTTCAATTTTTGTACCATCTTTAACTTCTTGACAACTAGGTGTTTCATCATCTTCAGTACCCAAATTAAAATATATTTTATCAACCATTCGTGATGCACCTTCATCTTTGTAATGTGGGTTTAACAAACAAGCGGTTAAATAAATTTGAGGAATAGGAATAAAATATTTTTAAAAATTTTCAATCATTTTCTCAACAAATTCTTCAAATCTTGGTTTATTTTTTAATTTATAAAATTTAATAGAAATAGCACAAATATTAGGTAAAACAGAGCAAATAACTGGCTCAGTTTCATCATCATCATCATCATATTCATCAACATTATTATCAAAATTATCAATATAATTATTAACATTATCATGTTCATCATCTTCAGGTAATTCCTCATCAAAATTACCAAACCTTCTTTGTAAATGTTCATGATAAGGATCTAATCCACTATTACTATCAATATTAAAAACAGTTTCATCAACATGCGTATAATCATCCGTATTTATTCTTAATTGAGAAGTTTTTTTAGTTTTAGATTTAGAAGTACAACGGTTTTTTTATTTTTCTTGGATTTTGAGGTCCATAAATTAGTCAACGAATCAACTATGGTTGTTTTACCCTTGTCAACATTGTTTTTACCGAAATCCATATTCAAATATAAAAAGTGAGTAAATTATATATAATACGAAAATGTAATGCAAAGTTTTAAACAAATAAATAACTAAATAAGTAGAGACTAGAGACTAATTACTCACAAAATAAACAATTAAATGTAAACAAATAAATAACTAAATGAAAAGTGAGTTGGAACGAATGTACTAAACGTCTACTTAAAAAGGTAGACATGTATGACCGAAAGTAAAAAATTGAAAGTTGAATTTTGAAGCTCCAAATTCAATTTCCAAAGACCAAATTCGTAATTTTAACGAGAATAGGAGATTAGAGAGTAGAGACTTTAGTGAGACTTTTGAGAGTTGTTGAGAGAATAGAAGATAATATTTTTGTGAGTGAAAAGAATGAAAGATTTGGGGTATTTATAGGTAAAAACGAGGATGAAAATGTAGTTTTTAGAAGGTTGGGTATTAAAAAAGTTTGGGAGGTAGCGGTGTGTTTTGGGGAGTTATGGGGGTGAAAGTGCCGTTGGTGGGGCCCAAAACTCGTTGCCCAACAACCTTCCAACGGCTCTCAACGACTATTTTTTCAATTTAAAAAAAAAACCGAACCGGATCGGATCGGGACTAACAGGTAAATCCCAGTTTCCGTCCCGTTACCCCTCCCGGACCCCCTAGACATAGGACCTAACTGGTACAAGCCGGAACGGAACGGGATCGATAATGGACCGGGACGGAACGGTACCGGAACTGGCATCTCCCGGTTCCGTTTCCAGGCTTAAGTGTGTGTCGTTAATTCATGTTGGATAAATATGTTGAATAAATATGCTCATAGTCGTGATTGGGAGTATGATCGAGCAACAGTTGGAGCCAAATGCAATGTGAAATTCATTTTTGGATCACATAAGAATTAAAAATTATTTTTGCATCCATGTAATATAGCTTTCTATGGTAAATAGTATCATCAAGACTTTGGATTATTTATGTTGTTATGAGATCATAACAAAAAATCATACAAAATTGAATGACTTAATCAAATTGGGCCCGTGTGCAGCACGTGCATTACTCATCTAGTATATATATATTTACCAAGTCATCGATCGGTTATTGACAAATAATTTAGTTAATTGAGTAGAAAATTTATCTATTGAATAATTGACATGAGTCGATATACTATATATGAATCTATAATTCATTATCAAGTACATAGAGGATAGTCGATAATAGTTAGTGAAGTGGTTGATCTTTTACACAATATTAAGAAATGAATTAAAGCTGTTTTTAGGCATAAATTAATTAAGAAAATATATTAAAATGTAGAGTGTATTAAAATATATTTTTAATTTTGTGATTTTAAATATGTCACGTGAAATGTTAAAATTAAGAAATTATCAAAATACGAAGAAACATTATTTCTTAAGCGGAATGAAAAATAGATAGGATAAACAAATTGAAACAAAAATATCTGTTAAAAAAATATTATAACTTGCCACGTCTCTTTCGAACTCATAAGATTATATGTTTATTAGTCATTGCCATCAAATAATTTAGGCATAATACATAAATATGACTCTTAACTTGGTGTTAGTTGGCAACTATGACCCTTAAATTTGGATATGCACAAGTAGACACTTAAACTTGTATAAAATTGAACAAGTAGACACATGTGTCCTACATGACGGTGGCCGGAAAAATATGAACGTTAAAAAATTTCTTAAACCCTAAAAAATCTGAAAATTACCTCTAAAATCTTATCCATCAACACTCTAACTTAATGACCAAGTCATTCCTTAAATAGAAAATCGAAAACAACCAATAGTACAATACCATTATCTTAAAATTGTGGACTAAAACCACTAGCTAATAAAATATATGTGTATGAAATCTTATCCACATTTAAATGAATTTCTAGACCGTGCAAAATATCAAAATGAATATTAACAAATGTAACAAATAAAATGATTATTAAAAAATATAATGAATATAACTAATGACATGTAAGAAATGCAATTTAACAGAAATAACGATTTAATCAAAATGAACAAATATTTCAACGTATTCAACCGGTTATGACAAAAATGAATGTAACTACAATTAATCTGATAAAAATAAGAAAATTTGAAAATAAGGATAAATATTGATAAACTTATTAAAAATTATTTTAAAATAAAAGTATTTTGAACTATTGAATAAATAGAACTTAATAGTTACGAATTTTGAAAATGTTAGGCCAATATTTGGTGTCAATAATTATTGTTGCATACAGGTACCACTGCTCTAGACTGTTGTTGCGCGGGGTCAAACATGCACGAATGGGGACAATCTCTCTACATATGCCCAGGTTCTCCACAATTGTAACAACTGCGGTCAAAAGACAATCTGCTGCCCGCCGAAGGTAAGGCTCCCTGGCTATCCTGAATAAAATTCTATTGTGTAGTTCCCGAGTAACTACATGTAGAAGTGGGCAAAGTCGACTGAATTGGCCGGGCTGCAAGTGTCGGCCTACCTGAACCTCTGGAGTAGGAACCATGGAAGTTACATGTGCTCTTGGACTTCTTAGCAAAAGCCTTGGCCTGCCCATCACGTCGAAGTCCTTCCACTTTCTTCACAAAGTCTGTTACCTTATTAAAACTTTTTCTTGCAGAGGTCATGTGAACAAACAATACCTGTAATTTGGGGTTCAATCCCTGGACGAATTGACGAATCCTCTCCTCCTCAGTAGTTACCAATTGTGTAGCATATCTAGACAAAACATGAAACTTAGCCTGATAAGCAGCTACAGTCATACCACCCTATTCCAAAGCCATGAACTCATCCTTCTTACGATCCCTCAAAGTCCGGAGCACATTTTTTCCAAAATTAAAACATGGAATTGCATCTTAGTGAGTGGGGGCAAGACTGGTAATCTTCATTCCAGATAGGCTCTCCACCACTGCTTAGCCTTATCCTGAAGCTGGAAGGTCACGAACTCTATCCCATGTTGATATACTATGTCTAACTTGTGAAGCCTCTCTTAACAATTTAAAATGAACTCATAGGCGTCCTCACTCTCAGAACCATAAATCACAGGGGCCTTCAGCTTCAGAATCTTAGTCAACATCTCATGCTCATTACCATTTATCAGAGGACCCAATAGGGGACGAAAAAAGGCATCAGTGCCTACTGCTCCACCCACCTTGGGAACCGCAACAACGATGGGGGGATTGGCTGGAGGTTGATTTGGTTGCACTTTGGGAAGGATTCCAGGCCCGACCAACCCCTTCAAAAAAGTCCTAATTTGCTGAGCTAACACTAAGTCTAAGGGAGGAATACATGTAGTCTCTGCATATGCATCCCTCTGTGGTCCAACATTCTCCTCATTTTTGACCTCCACATTCTCTTCTACCTCTTCGTGATGTGCAGGAGGGGCATCTTCTCTGGGAGAATTCTCAATTGGAGCTCCACCCTTGGCGGGTTCTATTCTTCCTCTGCCTCTGCCCCTTCCTCTTCTTATACCCTAGCCTCGACCGGGGACTCTTGTTGCGGACTCTTCTGCTGGCTCATTGACGTGAGCTATGGGCCTAACACTATTGTATTGTGTGTTAAACATCTGCGGACAGAAGAGTGAAAGAGATTAGATACCAATTTGGATTATCAAATACCAATTGGAATCAAGTCATAGCACGAAAGGAGAAGAAAAAGGAAATTTTCTAAAGTATTGTAGCCTCTTGAAGAAAAGTACAGACGTCTCTGTACCATTCCTCAAGTCTCTATTAGACTCGTTTTGGTATAATGAGATCAATGAATCTAGGGCTTTGGTACCAACTTTGTCACGACCTAGACCGTCGTGATTGACACCCACACTAACCCTCCGGTGGAAGAACCATTACTACAACCCGACTAATCAAAGTAATGAAAACTAGAACATTTAAAGATACGAAAGCAAGTTTAAATAACTAAATAAATACGGAGTTTCCATAAACTTTGAAGGTCTACAAATAACTATCACAAAAATTTAACCCCTAGTCATTGTACCTAAACTCTGTTAAACAACAAGTCAAAAAGGGGTGCCACCCCAAAACTAACATAAGCAAAATCTAACTAAACAGTTTGAGTCTGAAAAGAATAGACTAAACAAGGAAATATCCATGGCAGCCTGAAAGAACTAGCTCACCCTCAAATTTGGTCTTCGATCAATGATCCCATGGATGAGGTCTATCAATAGCCGTGTGAAGATGCCATGCACTCAACAAAGAACGAGCAAGTGCAGTATCAGTACACAAACCACAGTGTACTGGTAGGATCACACGACTATTCCAGTAATCAAAACATAGGCAAGCAATTACAACACAGTAAACACACTTATACAGAATACATAGATCAGTTATCATTTCAGGAGCAACATATAGTTTCTCAATATCAAAGACAAGTATACATGAATGTAATAATCACAGTGGTCCTCTCATGGAACCCACACTCAACTGTTAGTTTGTCGGAACATGACACTCGATCCAATATACATGTGTCGGAACGTGACACCCGATTCAATATATTTGTCGGAACGTGACACTCGATTCAATATATGTGTCAGAACGTGACATCTGATCCAATATGTGTCAGAACGTGACATCCGATCCAATATGTGTCGGAACGTGACATCCGATCCAATATGTGTCGGAACGTGACACCCAATCCAGTCAGCACAACCACAATCACAATCACACCCATAGTGAACATTACTCGTAGTCATACAATCAAGTATTAGGTTCATGGCATGTAGTTGTTCATATACAATCATTTCATTAGATTCGATTCACATTTCCTATTTACATAAACACACAATGAAGCAATTAACCGGCATATATCACACAAGCAGGAAATCGAACCATCACCTACCTCAAAACTAAGCTTGAATCCTCCTAAGACACTTGAGCCTTCACTTTTCGGATGAGCCTTCCCTTTTCGGATTCTTTTAGCTTGTTCTTGGTCTAAAAACAATCGATTAACGCAAGGATCAATAAACAAGGCCTAATATACCCAAATAATAATGAAACTATTAATCCATGGCCAAACCCAAGATTATATTGTTCAATTAGGGTTTTTCCCACCATTAACTTCAGGCCAATACCATCCCCCAACAATAATTACCTAAAATTCTAGGTTTTACAAATCGAATTATGGATTAGGGGAGTAATAATCTTAACTTTAGCATTAGAAATCGTAGAAAGTTGTCAAGAATTGTTTTGGATCGTCCCGCGCTTTCAAGAACGAAGTTTTTGCAGAAAATAACATTTTGAGGGTGTTTCCTCGATTTATGTCGCGACTGTCCCGCCACATCAGGACCCAATCCCGCCCCGACAGATTGAACGAAGAAAAAAGCTCGGAATTTGAGTTCCAAACTTCCATTTTGCAACACAATTTCAACCCTTGATGCTCAAAAACTACCCTTTCACGTCAAGATCAGTTTCGGGAGTTCTACTCGCTCGAATTCGATTCCGTAAATCCGTACAAGCTCCTTAACGTCTTGGTTATCTACTGCCAGGGCCTAGGGGTACACCCTAGATGTAACATAGTGTACTTCACCCCGAGGGGGTCTCATACAAGCCCTTAGCATATCAAAGAAATGATGTAGAAAATTTAATACTTATTCCATACAATCGAAGTCTTTTATAAAAGCAAACGGAAGTCTAGACTTGTCTCAATTAGCCATCCAATACAATCTTTGAATCAAAATAGGGACACAACCCTTACAATATCGTCTGAAAAGGAAATGACTAGAAAGAAACTACAAATGAACATATGTTATACCCCATTTTATCGGGTCAAAATAGTGTACAACATTATGGTAGTTTCCAAATTAATAACTAACATAAGAAGTCACTAGCTAATTATTACGGTGAATTAGGACACCTAAATTGATTAAAGTTATTTTCTAAAGTTAACTTCATTTTAAGGTTTACTAAACTTAAGATTCTAGGCAAGGGTTCAACTAATCTAAAGGGAAGGAGTTAGGCATCCTTTAAGATCAAAGGTTTTTTCCCGGTTACTCTTCTCTTCTGGATCTCTCTAAATTGTTTGGTATATTCAGTTTCTTTTGTTTTTATGTGATTAGGCATTCTTGCTTTTCTATTATAATTATATAGTTGATTGTGATATCAATTTATTTGTTATTGTATCAATGGGAGTTTGGATGACTTATGTTGCGCAGACTCTTCACTGTTGATGCAGCACCGCACCTGTGTCGGATCCTCTAAAAATACCTACTTTTGGAGAATCTGACATGCATTCGTTGATATTTTTGAAGAGTTCGAGCAACATAATTGACGACACATTCATTTCCATTAGATTTTGAATTTGAAGTTGAACTTTTTCCTTAGCATCATGAACCGAATCTTGCCCTATCAAGGCTGCTTCACCTACTTCAAATAGACCAACTGAAGATCTACACCTACGCCCATATAATGCCTCATAAAGGGCCATCTAAATACTAGAATGGTAGCTATTATTGTACGCGAACTCTATAAAAGGAAGATGATCATCCCAATTGCCCTTGAAGTCGATCACGCAAGCTCTCAACATGTCCTCTAAGTTTTGAATGGTACGCTCTCCCTGACCATCCATCGGTACTCTTGTTCTCATAATCATGTAATAACTTTTGTATAACATGTAAATGTCTCTTGGAACCTCATATGTTTTCCAAATAAGTTTGAAAACTTAGCTCAATTTTTAGAAAGATAACTTAACCTTGAAGATGTTCATAACAATCTTACACTCTGTTTGAATCATAGTTACCCATTGTATTGTATTGTATCGTTACCATACCTACAATGTTTCTTTTGATTATTAATTAAAATGTAGTGTATTGTATTGTTAAATTTCATTGTTACATAACAATGGAAACCCCCATTTTATGGAACAACCTATTTGGTGTGTTCCCATTGTTACTTAATTTCTTTTTCCAATTATATCATGGCATAATATTTCATAATACTATTTTACCCTTTACCCTATATTATTTAATTCTAGTCAAACCTCCTACCCTAGAATAATTAAGGATATTTTAGTAAATTTATAAATTACAATACAATACGATATAGTCAAACCAAACAATAAAAATGTTATTAAACAACAACAAACAATACAGTCTAGCCAAACATTTTATCTACCATACAGTACAGTACGATAGAGTACAATACAATACAGTACATTATGAAACAATGGGTAACAATGATCCAAACAGAGTGTTAAGATGGTTCACTTGGTTCCTTGATAATTTATAAAAGAAAGAATTTCAAAAAACAAGTGTTTTAATAGTTTAAATATACACATTGTATTTGAGAGTTTTGAAAATCGTGTGTTACTTTAAAGAATTTTCAAAGTACACTTTAGCAGGGAAAGAGGACTGGTTTCAAACATTAAATGTCTTTCATAATCTTTTTATCCACACTACCCAAAGAAAAATAAAAATTCATACACATGGACATATAGTCAAGAAAGCCAATAAAATGATTTGTAGGCGTCGAGTACCCTATTTACCCAGACAAGTGGAATGTCAACATAATAACATCATGAAAATAATTTAGTCGCGATCCTAATGCCTTTCATAGAAGATCTTTCTAGCAAAACAATAGTAAAATATCTCATTTGCTGTTTTAGGAATTTCCCAAGAGTCATGTTAAAAGGAAGGACAGAGCTTAGCCTTAACATACATTTCCAACGGACACCTGTATGCTCGTAATGTCTTTATGAAAGTTGTTCCTTACGTCCTAAGCTTCGCAAACACTATATATACGCATCTTATATGCACCTATAAATTTTTTATAATTGAGCTTAAATCAGTAGATTTGCCATATGATCCTAACTTGATGAAACACCCGTAGAACTTCGTAAAAATAATCATAAAAGAGTCCTGACATATTACCTTAGCAAATAAAGTGTAAGCCTTGAAGAACCACTAATAAACCAAGTTATATCTTCCAAAACTATCTCAAAACAGAACTAATAGAAGGGGAAAATGATTGTCACGTGTAAAGGTCACATTTCTAGGAACGAGGACAAACTATAATGGTAGAAATTAGTAAAAACACACCTTCATCTCTCAAGAACTCCACTGGAACCCTCTCTTAAGCTTTCTTTTTGGTTATGAACTGAACATTAATATTTTTATGGGTTAAAACACCAAATAACTGACTTAGCATATTTTTTGACACGCCCTAGTTCGTGACCCGGATTCTACCCGTAGAGTTCACAGTGAAAGACTCACACTTTTTACTCAAATGTTGGTTTGATGTGAGGTTTTGTGGCTTGTAAACTAAATTTATAGATATTTGATTTTATAGGTTGTGGGATCTTTAAATTCTTACGTATTTGATAAAACATTCGAGACATTTGACCCAAAGTTTAGAAAATTTATAATTAGAGAAATTTACGATAGCTTTTGCCGACCTTTGGTTCACAACTTTTCTTGACTTCAAAAATTAACATATGACCAATGTGATAATATAATACCTCATAAACCATTATTCATAGCATATTATACACTCATACGCTTATCCCAAAGGTACATGTTACTTTAAACCTTTCAAACGGTCAAGGTGCTACACGAGTCATTTCTTTAACCCAGAACTTTGTTTAAGGTGTTCCTTTGACCTAAAACTTTAGTTTAGTTCCTTGATATTACCATCCATTTGAAGTATTATTATCCAATATACTATAACAAGTCATATACAACTCATAAAACTATGCCACTCCACACCACGTATATTATGCAAGAATGAGAAAAAATATGGGATCTCACATTCTCTCTCTCTCCCCCCCCCCCCCTTAAGAACATTGGTGCGTGAATGAATCAACACAATTTCTTGGTTACTTTTTTTGTGTCTAGTACTTTCTTTGTGAGACTATATTTCTTACATTTAAAAACTGAAAAAAAAATCAAATTTTGAAAATTCCAACTACTAAGCTTCGTATTGCTATCTCGCAACGAGACATATAAATTGCACTTTCAAGTCCCTTATATCCAGTTAACTTATTGTAAAGAAAAAAATTTCAATTATTGAAATTTGGCTCAACTTAATTCGTAAATATCTGGGGGTACTTCTTCCCCATTTCTTCCTAATCTTCCCAAGTAATTTTCTCGACATTTTTATTCCACCATAACACTTTCAGGGAAGCTACTTCTTTAGTTTGAAGCTTTCTTACTTGCCAATCCAAATTAGCTAGTGGTACCTCTTCATAAGACAAATATTCAGAAATGTGAATATTCTCAATGGGCGTAATACGTGAAGGATCTCTAATGCACTTCTGTAACGTAGATACATGAAACACATGATGGACTGCTTCCAATTTCAAAGGAAAATCAAGTGTGTATGCCACCCTATCGATCTTCCCAATAATCTTACACATATTAACATACCTAGGACTGAGCTTCCCTTTTTTTCTGAAACGCATGGCATCCTTCATAAGGTATACTTTAAGAAAAACCCAATCTGCTACATCAATCTCTTAGCCTCGTTGTCAAACATATGCATAAGACATCTGCTGATTTGTGTTGTATGCAACTGATCTCTAATAAGCTTTACCTTTTCCATTGCTTGCTTGAGTAGATTGGGACCTAGCAACTCTGCTTCCCCGACCTCGAACCAACCAATTGGCAACCTACACTTCTGATCATATAGTGCTTCGTAAGAAGCCATCTAAATACTAGCTTGGAAGTTATTATTATAAGCGAACCTAATAAGAGGTAGATGTTCATACCATCTTTCTTTAAAATCTAGAACGCATGCACGCAATACATCCTTAACAATTTGAATAGTACACTTTGTGTGTCCATCAGTTTATGGATGAAAAACGGTGCTAATATTTACCTGAGTTCCTAGACCCCTTCTGAAAAGATCTCCAAAATATGATGTAAATTGAGCCCCTCGATCAGAGATAATAGATAATGGAACTCCATAAAGGCAAACAATCTCCCGAATGTGAAGCCTAGCATAATATTTGGCTGAATATGTCATCCTAACTGGCAAGAAATGAGCAGATTTTGTTAGCCTATCTGTAATTACCAAAATAGAATCATACCTCCATGGAGTGCGAGGCAAACTAGTGATGAAGTCCATATTTATCATGTCTCATTTCCATAACGGAAGCTCAATATACTGAGTTAGCCTTCATGCCTTTGATGTTCTAGTTTAACATGTTGATAGTTAGGATATTCATCTACCGTCTCTGCAATATCTTTTTTCATGTCATTCCACCAATCGATATGTCGAAGGTCCCGATACATCTTCATCGCTCTAAGGTGAACTATATATCTAGAATAATGGGCCTCAAAAAGAATCTTTGCATCGAGCTCTCCAACTTTCGGTACACATAATCGACGTATTTGAGGACTCCATCTTTAGTTAGTTCAAATAAAGGTTTGTGTTGATGTGGAATGTTTTTCTTAGTTTAATAAGCTTTGTATCTTCATGTTTGCGCTTTTTCACTTTAGTAACAAAGGAAGATTCTTCGATATTCTGATCGACAACACCTCCACCCTGTGCATCTATCAAGTGTAGCTACAAACTAGCTAGTTGGGATGGGTCTTTTATAATTTCAACCTCATAAAATTCAACATGACTTAGACTACCCATGGACTTCCAATTGAATGCATCAACAACAATACTAGCTTTGATGGGATTATATAAAATGTCAACATAGTAGTCTTTTAGTAATTCTAGCCATCTCTTTTTCATAGTTCCACTCATTCTGCTTAAATAAATATTGAAGGCTTTGGTGATCGGTGAAAATATCAATATGAACCCCATATAGATAATGTCGCCAAATCTTTAGGGCAAAGATAACTGCAGCCAACTCAAGATCCTGAGTAGGATAGTGTTTGCTCATGTTTTTGCAACTGTCTAGAAGAGTATAAGCTAATATTTCCATACTACATAAGAATACAACCTAGGCCAATTCTTGAAGCATCAGAACATACAACATAACCCTTAGTGCCATCCAAAAGAGTCAAGATAGGTGTTTTGGTAAAACTTTTCTTTAGCTCCTGAAAACTCTGTTCACATGCCTCTGTGCACTAAAACTTAGTTGCCTTATGTATAAATTTATTCAGTGGTGCAAACATAAAGGAGAATTCCTCCACAAATCTTCTAAATACCTTACCCAGCCTAAGAAGTTGTGAACATCTATTAGATTCAAGGGCCTCACCCAAGTCATCACTTCTTCAATCTTTTGTCCATCAAAGTTGATACAATCACTTGTAATAACATGACCAAGAAAATCTACAAAAGTCAGCCAAAATTCACATTTAGAGAATTTAACATATGACATGTAATCTTGGAGAGACTGCAATACAACTCGCAAGTGGTTTGCATGCTCGACTTCTGACCATGAATATATCAGGATTTCGTCAATGAAAAGAATCACAAATTCATCCAAGAATGGTTTGAAGATTCGATTCATAAGATCTATAAAGGATGTTGGGTGCATTTGTAAGCCCGAAAGGCATGACAAGGAAATCCAAATGTTCATACCTCATCCTAAATGTTGTTTTTAGGATATCAACATCCCTCAGTCGCATCTGATGGTAACCGAATCGCAAGTCAATCTTGGAAAAGCATTTGGCAACTTGTAACTAGTTGAAAAAGTCATCAATCCATGGAAGATGATGTTTATTCTTAATTCTGACTTTATTTAGTTGCCTATAGTCAATACACATTCTTAAGGAACAATCTTTCTATCAAAAAAATCACGGGAGCACCCCATAGGGATGTACTTGGCCTGTAAAAGCTTTATTGATCAAGTCCTTCAGTTGTTCCTTCAATTCCCTTAGCTCTATAGGAGTCATTCTATAGGGAGGAATGGATAAATAATTTGTATCAAGAAGCAAGTCGGTAGAGAAATCAATCTTTCTTGGTGGAATTCCTGGAAGATATGTAAAATCCCACCTTAGAAAGAGCTAAAATTAGAAAGAACTAACTTGGAAAGAGAAAATTTGAGGTTTGTTCAAGTTAAGAATAAGTTGTGAGTTTTGGGTCAACTTCAAACGACTATAACTTTCAGTACATAATGAGTTAGGTGGCCCATAACATATCAAACGAAAGGTATTTGAATCCTCATTCCAACACCATCGAGATTGCTAAATTTCAAGTTCGGATGAGGAAGATATGCCTGTTTGAAGTCATCCTATCTAGTTAAGGAAATGCACCTGAATTAATGGGGGGTATTTTGGTCTTTTCCTTACCCCTTCAGCTTTAAACATTTTTAGTAAAGCTTTAGGGGTCTAAAATGATTTGTGTTAGGTTTCATAATCCTAAATTACGCCTAGTGTTTTAGGAGAGAGTTTAAGAAGAGAAATGAGGAGAATAGGAAGAACGATCAAGATTTCTTGCGAATCGAGGATTTGTTTCACCAAATCGATGTATGTAAGCTTTCATAGTGTTGGGTTTGTTCACCCACATGCCAATCATGTTATTCATTTCCATAATTTTGTTCTTGAGGTTGAATGCTTTAAGTTCTCGTGGTTTCATGCTTTGTTCTTTGATAATGAAGTTCTTGTTGAGTTGTTGAGGTGAGAGTTGTGACTGAGCATAGTTCTTTTGTGGGTTTTCGCTGAAAATGTTTTGGATTATGAAAATTTGTGTGTTTTGACCTTAGATTTGCAATGGGTATGAGTTGAATCGAGATTGGAGAGGAGAAGAAAAGATCGAGCAAATATTGCGCCCAGGTCCGCGTCGCAGAGGTGCTTAGAATTTTAGTCACCAGATAACTAACCCTCCTCTCTATGTCGTGGAGAGAATACGGAGTCCTCTGGCTCAAAAATTATTTTGTGACCAAAAATTTAATTCCATCTCCGTGTCGCGCTAGTGTTCCGTAATTTGGGTATTCGCTCGTTCTTATGTTCAATTATCTTAACCTTCCTAAATCATTTAGAGGTCCTACATTCCAAAGCATAATTCTTACATTCACATTTCAAATTCAAGATAGAGTTAAGAGTAAAGTTCTAGGGAGTTCTTTCGATTCATTTTGAGAAGTCTTTTACAAACTTTTTAAATTTTTTTAAAGACTTGAGTACTTGAGTATGAGGATGAGTAGAGTTGAGTTTCATTTTTCAAAATGAATATATGGGAACTAAGTATTCCCAATGAGTAAATGTTTTTACATTTAAAATGAGGGGAAACATAAATTTCCAAATAAGTTCATGAGGAATTTTGAGTACTATCTCTTTTAAGAGAACCTTTTGAGTAATAATCTCAAAGTTTCAGGATGAGGAAATTTTTTAAACATATGAGTTGAATTATATTTTTGGAGTAGTATTGAGCACCGATATGGGGACGAGTTCTAATAACTCAAAGTTCTCATAAACTATGTAGCCAACATGGATAGAAAGGGTCATACTTTTTAGATGATTCCTTATTGCTTTTTAATTATAGCTTAGTGGATCCACTTAGATGAGGATGTCTTACACTTCGCAAGATATAGGACAATTCTGGGAGTATGACGTTGTATCATCGCATAGCTCATAGTGATGGTTGTCGAATCTCCCAAATAGAGTTATTTTGTATTTTTCTTACATACAAATAAGAGTTTTATTGTATTTTTAAATACGTTGAGTTGTAAATTACTGTTTTAACAACTTTCTTTATAATGGATTTTATTATTGCTTTTATATTGAACTAAGTTGCGTATTTCTGAGTTCTTGAGTATCTTTAAGTCTCTTGGGTATTCTTTAGTCCAGTTGAGTATGGTTTCCTTTTACCAGTTCAAGCTTGCAGTTACATTCTAGAGTTCCCCTTACATTCTCGTACATTCAATGTGCTGATGTCATTTGGCCGACATCATTTTATGATGCAGATACAGGTAATCAAGATCAACAATGGACGTTCGGTTGATCCATTCGAGTTCCAGATATACTTGGTGAGCTTCCTTGCTTTTTTGGAGGGTTTCACATTTAGTTTTCATTTCAGTTTTTTTTATTAGGATGTCATGGGTCTTGTCCCGACATCCATCTTAGTTAGTAGAGGCTTCATAGATAGATAGTGGAGTTTTGAAAAGTCACTTTCATCTTCATTGTTGATGTTCTAGACTTGAGTTGCCTCTTTTGGCCAGCAAATTTTTATTTAAAATATTCTGAGTTTATTATTTCACACATTTGAGTTAAAGTTTCTACTTTTGAGTTTATTTGTTATGAGTAAGTCTTCCACTGAGAATTGAGCTAGGCCAAGGGTTTGCTTGGGGACGGAGATGGTTCTCGAGTGCCGGCCACGTGTAGGGCGTAGGCTCGGGGAGTGACAAACTTGGTATCGGAGCATAGAGTTCAAGTGTCTTAAGGTGTTTATGAAGCCGTGCATGTAGAGTTCTAGTTATCGGTGTGAAGCGCGCCACATCTATAATTAGGAGGCTGTGACATTTAGGAACTATCTCACTTTTTCATACTCTATTCGTGAGATAGAGTTTAACTCTATATAAGTTTCTTTCTAATTCGTGCTTGCACGTATCTTTCAGATCATGCCTCCACGAAGAGTTGTTTGAGGTCATCCTGCTAGGAGGAATGTTGATCCCCAGGATCTAGGGTTACCCAATGCACCAGAAGTGAAACCCTAAGGAGAAGTCACCAATGTTGAGTTCCGGGATGCTATCCGGATGTTGAGTCAAGTTGTGACCAACCAAGTTGTGAAACAAAGAGGGAATCGACAGGATGTGGCTGATACATCCAGAATCCATGAGTTCTTCAGGATGAATCCTCCAGACTTCACCAGTTTAAATGTCACCGAGGATCCGAAAAACTTTGTGGAAGAGCTGTAGAAAGAGTTTGAGTTGATGCATGTTGTAGATGATGAGAGTGTAGAACTAGTTTCATACCAACTGAAGGGTGTTGCTAGAGTCTGGTACGACCAATGGAATAAAAGTAGAGCTGAGGGTGTACCAATTATGAGTTGGGCTGTGTTCGAAGAGGCCTTCTTGGGGCATTTCTATCCCCGTAAGGTGAGGGAGGCGAAGGTAAGAGAATTCCTCACTCTTAAGCAGAAATCTATGAGTGTGCATGAGTACAACCTCATGTTCACTCAACTATCTCGCCATAATCCAGAGATGGTTGCTGATATAAGGAGCAAGATGAGCTTCTTTGTGGCTAGGTTGTCTTGTCTGATAACCAAAGAGGGTAAGGCTACAATCTTGATAGGGGACACGGATATAGTAAGGCTAATGATCCATGTGCAATAGGTTGAGGAAGATAAGTTAAGAGATAGATAAGGGTTCCTAAACAAGAAGGCTAAAAAAATAGGAAATGAGTCTTGGCAACAGAAGAATAATGCAAACCGGTTATCTTTTCAACACAAGCCAAATGGACCTGCTCCATCATCTGCTAGTGCACCTGCACCAAAGAACATAGGTGAGTTCAAGAATCAGAATTCTTAGAACTTCAGAGCTAGACTTTGTGGCAATGTAGCACAAGAAGGTAATTGGACTCCTTCATGTGGTAAGTGTGGTAGGAACCACCCAGGATCGTGTCGTGATGGATCCACTGGTTGCTTCAAGTGTGGTCTGAATGGTCACTTCATGAGAGAGTTCCCTAAGAACATGTAGGGTAGTGGTATTGGGGGGGGGGGGATAGAGACCAATCTTCTTTGATGGCTTCGCCAGATAGAGCTGCACCTAGAGGACATACTTCAGGGACAGGTGGAGGAGAAAACCATCTGTATGTTATTACCAGTAGCAAAGAGCAAGAGAATTCACCTAATATTTTCACTGGTATGATCAAAGTCTTCACTTTTGATGTATATGCATTGCTAGATCCAGGTGAGTGTCTATCTTTTATGACTCCCTATGTTGCTATGAGGTTTGATATTATTCCCGAACAACTTCTTGAGCCCTTCAGTGTTTCCACACTTGTTGGTGACTCCCTATGTTGTGATTGTGTCATTTCTGTCATTCACAAGGACACCATGGTTGAGATATGGTGGACTTTGATGTTATTCTAGGTATGGACTGGATTAATGCCTATTATGCCTCATTTAATTGTAGAACTCTAGTAGTTAAGTTCCAGTTTCCTAATGAGCCAGTTATAGAGTGGAGGAGTAGTTCAGAGTGCATAAGGGTCATTTTATTTTGTACATTAAGGCCGAAAAGTTAGTTTCCAAGGGGTGAATCTATCACTTAGTGTGAGTTAATGACTCTAGTGTTGAGACACCACCTATTTAGTCAATTCCAGTTGTGAGTGAGTTTTCATAGGTCTTTCCAGATAATCTTCCCGAAGTCGCTCTGGAGAGAGAAATAGACTTCGATATAGATATTCTTCCTAATACTCGTCCTATCTCTATTCCGCCATATAGAATTGCTTCATTTGAGTTGAAAAAGTTAAAAGAGTAGTTGAAAGATCTTCTTGATAAAGTTTTCATTCGACCAAGTGTCTCACCTTGGGGAGCTCCGATCTTATTTGTGAGGAACAAAGATGGTTCTCTTAGGATGTATATTGATTACCGCTAATTGAACAAGGTTACTATCAAGAATAAGTATCCCCTTTCAAGGATTGATGATATTTTTTATCAACTGCAAGGTGTCACCTGTTTTTCTAAGATAGACCTCAGATCTGGCTATTATCAGTTGAGAGTAAGAGGAAATGACATCCCTAAGACATCATTCAGGACCTGCTATGGTCATTATGAGTTTCTGGTCAGTTCATTTGGTTTTACTAATGCACATGCAGCGTTCATGGATCTCATGAACAGAGTGTTTAAACCTTATCTTGATATGTTTGTTATTGTATTCATTGATGATATTTTGATTTATTTGAGGAATGAGGAAGATCATGTTAGTCATCTCAGAGTAGTTCTCCAAACTCTAAAGGATAAGGAGTTGTATGCTAAATTTTCCAAGTGAGAATTTTTGGCTTGAGTTTGTGGCATCCTTAGGCCACATTATTTATGGTGATGGGATTCGAGTTGACATACAGAAGATTGAGGCAGTGCAGAACTGGCCTAGACCTACATCTCCAACTGATATTAGGAGTTTCTTGGGGTTGGCTAGTTATTATAGAAGGTTTGTCAAGGGGTTCTCATCTATTTCATCCCCGTTGACAAAGTTGACTCAGAAGACAACAAAGTTTCAATGGTCTGAAATTTGGGAGAAGAGCTTTCAGGAATTGAAAACTAGGTTGACTACTACCCAAGTGGTGACCTTACCAGAAGGTACACAAGGCTTTGTTATGTATTGTAATGCATCCAGAGTTGGAATGGTTTGTGTATTTACATAGAATGGCAAAGTTATAGCTTATGCCTCTAGAGAGCTTAAGAACGAGATAAATGACCCAAAGCCATGATCTAGATTTGGCTGCTGTAGTATTTTCTTTGAAAATATGGCATCACTATATTTATGGTGTTCATGTAGATGTGTTCACCAATCACAAGAGTCTTCATTATGTATTCAGTCAGAAAAAGCTTAATCTTAGACAGAGAATGTGGTTGGAGTTACTCAAAGATTATGGTATGAGTATTCTCTATCATCCATGTAAGGCTAATGTTGTTGTTGATGCTTTGAGCAGGTTGTCTATGGGTAGTACTTCCCATGTGAAGGAAGGAAATAAAGAGATGTGCACAGACTTGAATGATTGGGAGTCTGGTTAATGAATTCCACTGAAGGAGGAGTGGTGGTGATGAATAATCACTAGTGTATGAAGTGAAAGAGAAACAAGACCAAGACCTTGTTTTGCTTGAATTAAAGGCAAATGTTCATATGGGGGAGATGGTGTATTGAGGTATCAAGGTAGGTTGTGTGTACCAAAGGTGGATGAACTCCAAGAGAGGATCATGGAAGAAACTCATAGCTCTTGATATTCTATCCATCTGGGGTCCAAAAAGATGTATCGTGACTTGAGAGAAGTCTGTTGGTGGAGTAGTATGAAGAGATGTATTGTAGAGTTCGTTGCTAAGTTCCTGAATTGCCAACACGTCAAGGTAGAGCACAAGATGACCGGTGGTATGGATTAGAACATAGAACTTCGGGAATGGATGTGGGAGATGATCAATATGGATTTTATTACTGGTTTGTTGTTGCCTAGCAGGCAACATGATTCTACTTGGGTAATTGTAGATCGGATGACTAAATCAGCCCATTTCTTACAAGTAAAGACTACCTATTCAGTGGAGGATTATGCCGGATTATACATTCAAGAGATATTCAAACTTCATGGAGTTTCGGTGTCCATCATTTTAGATAGAGGTGCGCAATTCACCGCACAATTTGGCAGTCTTTCCAGAAAGGTTTGGGTTCAAAGGTAAATTTGAGTACTACTTTTTATCCTCAGACTGATAGTCCAGCAGAGCGTATAATTCAAACTTTAGAGGATATGTTGAGGGCATGTGTGATCAATTTCAAAGGTAATTGGGATGATCACTTACCTCTCATTGAGTTTGCTTACAACAACTGTTATCACTCTAGCGTCCAGATGGCTCCTTATGAGGCTCTTTATGGGAGAAGATGTAGATCTCTTATTTGGTGGTTTGAAGTTGATTAAGCTGGGTTGATAGGACCAGATTTGGTTCATCAAGCTATGGAAAAAGTGAAGGTCATTCAAGAAAAGTTGAAAACAACGCAGAGTCACGAGAAATCTTATACATATGTTAGGAGAAGAGACTTAGAGTTTGAAGGGGATGATTGGTTTTACTTGAAGATTTCACCCATGAAGGGTGTTAAGAGGTTTGGCAAGAAGGGAAAACTTAGTCCCCGATATATTGGACCTTACATGATATCCAAGAGGATTGGCAATATAGCCTATGAGTTGGAGCTACCACCAGCGTTAGTAGTAGTCCATGCGGTATTCCACATTTCAATGTTGAAGAAGTGTACGGGTGATCCTTAACTTATTATACCTACTAAAAATATTGGTATTAAGAACAATCTATCTTATTAGGAGGTACACGTTCAGATTCTAGATCGTCAGGTTTGCAAGTTGATACCAAGGAGGTAGCATCAATCATGGTGTTATGGAGAAATCAATTTGTTGAGGAAGCTACTTGGGAGGTTGAGGAGGATATGAAGAAGAGATACCCACATCTCTTTGAGTCCAGAGAAATTCCATATCAAGGTACTAATTCTTTTCTTGGTACTCTTTAAATTGATATGTTGAGTGTGTTAATTGCATGTTGGGTGTTTGAGCTAGGTGTTAGAAGTTGCCACCCTCAGTCTACTTAAGGTGATATCATTCGAGGATGAATGTTCCCAAGGGGGAGATATGGTAACATCCCACCTTAGAAAGAGCTAAAATTAGAAATAACTAACTTGGAAAGAGCCAAATTGAGGTTTTTTTTAATAACAATTCACACCAGGTGGTTTTGGGGGTTTAGGCATGACCTCAACCTGTAGATATATCAAAATAAAGTAGTACATTGAGGAGGACATAAACCATAGCCTCACTACAAAAAGGAAGAGTGTATCTACTCACTCTTAGGTGGATAGAAGATAAATGAGAGTTGTTAGGATGAATATAAATATCCAGATTGGAATAACAATACTCATCTACACAAACTGAGGTTAAATAAGTAGTTAAGACTACAAGAAGTACATTATCATCCATCATTAATAACAAATTTATTCTTCCTAGGTCTGACTCTAAAGTTTGGTGTGCCTTCTCTATCCATTGTGATTAGAGCCTTAACCATACTAGGCAGAAAATCTACATTATTGAACTTCATGAACATTTTGTTTCTTTCCTTAATGTTGACAAGATAATCTTCAACCATGTTACCTTCTCTATAAATGTGGACAAAAGAGCAATTGAGATTCTTAGAGAAGTTTTCGATATTAGTAATAATTTGTTGCATCTGCCAAGGAGCCTTCATTTTGTTGTTAATCATGTTGATGCTAACTTAGGAATCAGACTCAACAATCACATAAAGATAACCTTCATCAAGACATATTTTCAATCCTTTGGCTAAGGCCTTAGCCTCAGCCATATTATTACTGCAATAGCCGTAGAAATCAACGTATAAGGACATTTCCATTGTGATCTCTGATAATACCACCACCACCGAAACTTCCCGAATTTCTTTTGCAACAACCATCAAAGTTAAGTTTAACCCAACTAGAATTAGGCTTCATCCATATAACCATGCTACAAGAAAAGGATTGTTTTAGCACTTTCAATGGTTTTACACGTGTCTTTCCATCCTATCGGTAATTGAAGATCAGGGAATTCGGAACTGATACAGATAGATGTCAACTTTCCCACTTGTTGGATGATTTGTCTACTAGACATGGTGATGTTGTCATATCTAGATGCACATCTACTTTTCCATCTTTCCCAACACGTGAGGATATGAACAACTTGGAGGAGAGTAGCATGAATCAAATATTTAGTCTTGGTTAACCACCAAGACATCATTATTTGTCTAGTGTCACCATTTCTTATATAAATACCACATGATTGTCCAAAAAAAGACCAAACTCTTCTTGCGATATCACTATCACAAAATAAATGATTGATAGTCTCTTCCTTATATGTCGTACAACAACAACATCAAGAAGGAATGGCAATTCTAAATATCTTAAGTCCATCATCAATAGGAATGTTTTTGTGAAGCATTCTATAAACAAACAAGGATATCTTATAAGGAAGCTTCTTGTGTCAAATCATGTTAGAAGTGAGGGTACTGGGCGTTCGCTTCTTGAGGTTATGCCAAGCACTTTTACAGGAAAACTTGCCAGTGGTATCACTGGACCAAATAGGAGTATCAATCTTGTTATTGGAGATCTCAATCTTTCTAATATCAGCAACAATTTGATTAGGAATATGATTCCTCAACTTACCAACATTCCAATATCCATTTTCTATAAAACTATTAACAAGAACTCTCCTGGGAGCATTATGAAACTAAGTAATCTTAGCAAGTGCACCTTTTCCAGACCAAATATCCCACCAGAAGGAAATTTTTCCAGGACCAATTTTCCATATCACATACTTTTCAACATCTTCTTTAATATCCATCAATCTTCTCCAATTATGAGATTGTCCAAAATTCCATTTCCTTTGGACAACATGATTTCTTTTACAATATTTAGGTTCCAAAAATTCTCTTAAAAAACTATTGTTAGCTCTAAAGTTCCGCTATGCCTTAGCGGAAAATATCCTACAATAATCATCAAGAGTTATGTAGCCAGCTCCACCTTCATAAGTAGGATAACACAAGTCCCTCCATCTAATCCAATGTTTTTTATTCTTGAGATTCTCCTTTCCCCAAAAAAAGTTGGAGATGATCATTTCAATTTGACTGAGGGTTGTTTTAGGGGGATAAAGAGTAGACATAATATGAAGAGAAAGGTTAAGTTTTGAGGTTTGTTCAAGTTAAGCTTAAGTTGTGAGATTTAGGTCAACTTCAAACGACCATAAATTCAGTACATGATGAGTTATGTAACACCTCATAAATTTTTGAACTAAGACTCGAACCATCCTTCATTGTGAGTAGGTCCTTATTACTGAGGAATTTAAAATTTTCGTAAGTGTTAAGCCTTGAGTTCCAAGAAGAACTAAAGAGTAATCATTCAAGTCATTCCTAAGTTCTTTTAAGTTTGGGTCAACTTCAAACGACCATAACTTTCAGTACAAGATGATTTAGGTGGCCCATAAGATTTCAAATGAAAGGTCCTTGAATTATCTTTCCAACGCGACTAAGTTTTCTAAGTTTCAAGGTCGGATGAGTGGGATATACCCTTTTGAAGACAGGCTGTCCAATTAAGGAAATTTACCCGAAAATAGTGAGGGGTATTTTGGTCTTTTTCTTACCCAATCAAATTTAATTCATTTTTAGTAATGTTTTAGGGGTCTAATCTGATTATATTATCTTTTATAATCCTAATATACGCCTAGGGTTTTAGTTAAGAGTTCAAGAAGAGAAAAGAGGAAAGGATCAAGGCGTTCGTCGAGGTTCTGGAGTTCTGTTGCGGAGTTTCTCCATGGGTTTGTTCACTAAGAGGTATGTAAGCTTCCATAATTTCAGCGTTAAATTTGTTCTAGAAAGTTGAAGGTTTGATGTTCTTGAAATTGGATTTTGTTCTTTAATTTATATGAGATTGATGAGTTCTTGAGGAAATTGTGTCAATTTTAGAGTTGTGTTTGATTAGATTCTTGTGTAAATGTATTGGGTATCTGAATCAAAAAAGAAATTGAGAAAAAGAATCAAATTTAGACAAATTGGGGTTAGACAATGAGGAAGAAAAAGTCAGACAGAAAACCAGTACCATGTAATCAGGATCAACAACCGGTGCTCTGTTGATCCATTCGAGTTCCAGCTAGACTTGGTGAGCCTCCTTGATTTATGGAGGGTTTAACATTTAGTTTTCATTTCAGTTTTTGTTTATTAGGATGTCGTGGGTCTTGTCCCGACATCTATCTTAGTTAGTAGAGGCTTCACAGATAGACAGTAGAGTTTTGAGAAGTTTGTTTCATTTTCATTGTTGATGTTTTAGACTTGAGTTGCCTCTTTTGGCCAGTGAATGTTTTATTTAAAATATTCTAAGTTTATTATTTTGATACATTTGAATTAAAGTTTCTACTTTGAGTTTATTTGTTATAGGTAAGTCTTCCACTAAGAATTTATCCAGGCCAAGGGTTCACTTGGGGCCAGAAATGGTTCTCGAGTGCCGGCCATGTCATAGGTGTAGGCCTGGGCATGACAAAATCGTCAAAGAATACCATTCAGAATTAATTTACTACAGGAATTTACTGAGAGTTGTCTCCTTATCAGTATCCTTGACATGAACCATATGGTATATACATTTTATAAAAATCAACTTTCGAGCTCTAAGGTATGAAATAAACGTTCCCTTGGGTGTTGTTGCATTACCTTTCCATTCAAGGACTGGCTCAACTAGGAAATGAAATTTGACCATCTTTGCACGGCAAGCAATATTAGCATGGCAAGCTGCCAACCAATCCATACCCATAATGACATGGAAGTCTAGCATAATCAATTCAACTAAATCAGCGGAGGTTGGAGGATAAATAATTAACATCGTACAACCTCGATAGGCACACCTAGCTAAAATTGAGTCATCAACCGATGTGGACATCTCAACTAACTGTGATAACAACTCATATTTCATTTCAAGTTTACCAATAATAAATTGAGTAATCTATGAAAATATAGAGACATGATCTGTCAATGCAAAAACAATTTGAGAAGATATCATCAATATACCTATGAAAATATTTAGAGATACCTTAGAATCCTGTCGTCCTATGAGTGCATAAAAGTGGTTTTGGCCACCGCTAGTACTTGATGTGTCTCCCCCACTTCTAACCCTACCATGGATCTGAGTAATCTATGGTCCTGGATGTGGGGAACGAACTAAGGATGAAGAGGTTGTTGTGGATCCTGAAGGCTAAGCTAGATCACCTTGCTCAACCTTGAGCACCGATTAATAAAATGTCATATCTTCTCGTAATGATAACATGCACTTGAACCCTGTCTATACTGCATAGTGTGCGGCTTACCACACTATGTACATAGAGGAATAGGATGTCTCATCTATATGGAACTCTCTTGCTGACGGTCCTCAGGTTGTTCTAAACTTTGACTCGGTCCTAATTCACTATAATGATCAAACTGTTGTCCTTGCATATGTGGCAAAACACTACCTGCTGGACGAGGTGGATATTGATGGAGTGGGGGCCTAAAATCACCTTATGGCTCCCTATAAGACCCCATTCTAGGGAACCTCTTACTATGCTCCCTATCCCTGCGGGTATTACAAATCCATTGAGAAAGGTCATCTATAATATGAGAAAAATCTTGTATACTAGAAATATTTACATCATCATGTATGGATGGTATGCTACAATATATGATCATATGATATACCAAACCATCAACATAATGATGAAATTTGACTCTCATGGTTTGTACAATATCTATTGAATACAAAGAATTAAGCATGTGGTTGTAATCTATAGTGGAGGAACAACAGGAATTAGAGGTTATGTGTCTCTATCTTTTTCAAGTATCAATGGAACAGGTAAGGCTAGGGGTATTGTATCTCCTCGGGCTTCAACAGGTGTTGGGGAAGCTGGTGGCGAAGTTTCACTATGTGCCTCCAAGGGAAATCTATCTCTTTGACTTGGTAGGCAATGACTAGTACCTTCCCCTAGATTCATATCTATCTATCACTGTGCCATCTCCCAAACGTGGGTAGTCTATTAGATAAGGAAGATAAACCATGATTTATATTTAACATGTTCTTACAATTTCGTTGTATAGCACAATCTACCAATTAAAAGAAATGTAACCATTCATAAATGCTCTGTAGCCTTGTGATTATAAGTGTGGTTCACAACACACCCATAAGCAAGACTCTACTTGACGCGGATTATGGACTCCTTAGGATACGACCTGCTCTGATACAAAGTTGTCACACTCCAAACTAAGAAAGGTGCAACTGGCACTCGATACCGTATTCAATCGAGTTAGGGACTAAAGCATACCAGCTAACTAAACTGTGGGCCCAAAATATTGGGCATCACAACATCTTTAATATGAAGCTTGAACTATTAAGGTCATGACCTGATAACAATAAGACATATAAACAATGGTAGACAAGCCAAAAATAAAAAAAGTACTATTTAGCTGATAAGGCTACAACAAAAGACACACACACACATATATATATGCCAAACCTATGGGTTGAAGATTGAAACCTGCAAAAACAAATCTAGAATACTATGTCCACAATATCCTCTACGAGTGACATAAGCACTGCCAGGACAAGTCTCCTACTATATCCAAACTATACAACAAAAGTAAACATCCTCTGATTGTCCCATAATAAGAGGGAGCTTACCAACTCACAGCTGAACCTAAATCCTAGTGGGTGGGTCAATCAGAATCCCTGTCTGGTCCTACTCGCTCGAAACAAGAAAAAAGTATCCCCAGGTGATGAGACGTGAGAAAGAATCAAAATTTACTGGTATATAAGCCAGCCAGACAGTAGAATCATAAGTAGCTACTATAAAAAGGTAATAGAGCTAAACTCAAATTATATCGATGGCCAATGTTTGACCATAATCAAATATGCATTGTATACTCGTGTAATCGTATGTCTTGAATACATATATATATAGATGTGAATGCATGACATCCCAACCAAGTACTAGCAATGGTGGTTCCTTCCAATAGCACACGACATCATATTCACCAACTTGTGAAAATCTTTGTCTCGTACGTATAAATATAGACAATAGGCCCCATACCTCCCATTTATAGCTTTGGAGTAGAATGCATAGCATGTCATGTCATGGATTCGTAATGCATATAATTTAGCATAACCATGTTTCCAATTTGTCTTGTTGGTACTCTTGTTCTCATGATCCCGTAATCTCATTCGTCTAACATGGAAATGTCTCTTGGAACCTCATATGTTTTCTGAATATGCTTGAAAACTTAACTTGACTTTTAGAAATATCACTTAACCTTGAAGATGTTCTCAACAAGCTTAAGGTGTTTCTCTTAGTTTCTATACTTTGTTCCTTGATAATTATTAAAAGAACATATTTCAAAATCAAGTGTTTTAATATTTTAAACATACAAGTTGTATTTGAGAGTTTTGAAAATCGTGTGTTACATTAAAGATATTTCAAAATACACTTTAGCGGGGAAAGAGGACTGGTAGCAAATATTAAATGTCTTCCATAATCTTTTCAAGCCACACTACACAAAGAAAAATAAGAATTCATATATATTGACATATAGTCAATGAAGCCAACAAAACGACATGTAGGTGCCGAATATCCTATTTACATGAATGTGTGGAATATCATCATAATAGCATCATGGAAATAATTGAACTGAGATCCCAATGCCTTTCACAGATGCATGAATGCCCGTAGTTTCTTCAAAAAGTTGTTCCTTATGTCCTAAGCTTAACAACCCTGTATATACACTGCACATATGCACCGATAAAAATATTTATAATTGAGCTTAAATCAGCAAATTTTCCATATGGTCCTAACTTGACGAAACGTCCGTAGAATTTTGTAAAAAAGATCATAAAAGAGTCCTCAGATAATAATCTTAGAAAACCAAGTGTAAGCCTTGAATAACCACCAATAACTACCAAGTTCTATCTTCCAAAACTAGGTCAAACAAACCTAATAAAAGGGGAAAATGATTTCCACGTGTAGAGATAATATTTCTACGATAGGAGCAAACTTTAATGGTACAAATAGCAAAAAACGCACCTTCATAACTCAAGAACTCCATTGGAGCCCTTTCTTAAAATTTCTCTCTAGTTATGAACTGAAAAGAAATATTTTTTGTGTTAAAATGTTTAATAGCCGACTTACCATATTTGTTTACCTGACCCGGTTTGAGACCCAAATTCTACCCATACAGTCCGAAGTAAAACACTCATAACTTTTTACTTCCATGTCGTTTTGATGTGAAGTTTTGTGCCTTGCAAACTAGACTCAAAGAATCTCAATTTCATAGGTTTTAGTCCCTTTAACTTTTTTTATATTAGGAAAAATACATCTAGGACATTTGACCCAAAGTTTAGGAAATTTATTAGAGAAACTTATGATAACTTTTACCGACCTTTGTTTCGCTACTTTTCTTGAATTCAAAACTCCATTTATGATCATTGTTCTATTATAATACCTTATAACCCATTATTCTTAGCAGATTAGACACTCATAGGCTTATCCGGAAGGTACATGTCAATTTAAACCTTTTAAACAGGCATAGTGCTACATGAACCATTTCTGGAACCTCAAACCTTTTTTTGTGGGATTATTTTGACCTAAGACTTTAGTTTAGTTAATTTTTATTACCACCCCTTTGAATTATTATTCTCCAATGTACTATATCAAGTCATATACAGCTCATAAAATCACACCACACCACGTATAATATGCAAGAATAGGGAAAAAATATGGGATCTTACAAGAGCATTCCTATAGTGACCCCAAGTCAGTTATGTCTTGCTGAGACTGACAACTTGGTCACCTGGTCATTCGTTTGTTTTTATGCATTTTTTTGTATTTTCAAGCTTTTGAAACTTGAACAATTTACTTTGATCAAAAGTTTAGGACGATGGCCTCAGAAAGCAATTCTATCGGTTGTGTTAGCTCCAAAACTTTGAGTTTCATCTAGAACAACCTTTATTGAGGATCTTTAGTCTTCCAGACTAATTCTAAGCCCCTTTGTAGACTTTTGCTAAAAAGGAGTTTGGATGTGAGACTCACTTTTATCAAGATGACCCCAAATAGAACTTTTAACTGCTCTGTTGAGTCTGGAAGATCAAATTTGGTGGAGTATCATATCTCGTTTGTGTGAATGGGGTTCCAAATAAAACCCAAGAACCTCGTTAGAAACTTGGGCATTTTCCAAAACAAGCATCACATCAAATGGTGCAGGCATGTAATGCCTTTCATGTTCGTGGGAAAAGGATATGTTTGCAACGACCAATGGATTTGGTCTCTACATTCACGGGGTCCCTACTACATTTTCCATGTATTGCGAGATTAACCTCCGTGTTCTAGAGGCCTCTATCACATTCAGGATGCCCTGGGTATTTGACCTTCTAGTTTGTGGGGCCTCTTCTGCGTTTATGGGCCCTCCGGGCTACATTAACAGAGAACAAGTTTGTTTGGTCCTTTAAGTTAAGACTAGACTTTCGATTAGTAACATTCTCAAAACTTGTTTTTGGGATTTCGGCAGCTAGAAAGGTATAATTGAGGTGTTTTAAAGCTTGGTGTGTTTGGGAACATCGGGGCTATGTGGTTGGGTTATCGAGAACTATAAGGAAAGTTTTGTTGGAGGTAAATTCCACCCCAAAGGGGATACCTTGCCTCTTTTCATTTTTCTTTAATGGTGATTTTTGTGCTTGTGGTTGGTGTGGGCTGTTTTTAGCCCCAGATTGTGTTTCATTTTATGACACGAGTTTGGGGAGCTAATTATGACTTTTTGATGGAGTCAATTGTAGAATATCAAGTGTTGGTCTCACATTTCCCATTTTGACTCCAATTTTGGTCTATCTTTGTTTTCCGTGTTTTTTGTGTCTAAACGGTCGTATTAATGTTGTGATACTATATTTTGATAGCATCGAGAAGACATTCGGAAAGGAAAAGTTTTAGAATCATCATTTGTACCGCGAGTGCTCTAACTTAAGAGATGCTACGACTTCATGTTCCTTAGATTGAACTTGAAGATGTAAATACATGTTGATTTGTCTTAATTTTGTGTGGTTACCTAGTTCAGCATAATAAATTACTTTGAATTTGTGTTTTAGACGATTTATTAGGCTTTTCAGGAGTAAAAGCATGTTGGTTGTTGATGAGTGGCAGTTTTACACTTAATTGGGGTCTATTTAGTTCAACAATTAGTGTCCTCAATGCCTAATTATGTCATATTCCAATGATATTTTAATGATTTACAGTTCTGAAGGCTAAAGGATAAGGTAAGGATGAATGTTTGGAAGAATGACAAAAAACATGAAAAGAAGTGTGAACTTCACATTGTTGATCACATAACAAGAAGGGCGAATCGCCCAATTGGCACGAACTCACCCAAAGTGACAGTGCTCAACACTTGAATTAATATAGGCAGGTTGGAGAACTTAAAGAGAAACGGTGACTCACCGAATGTAAAGGGTGAATCTGCCGACCATTGTCGAAGGTGACATGACATTGAGAAAAATTGAAGGCTCGAATGGCGAATAAAAGTTATACTGGACGATTCACAGAATGTGAAAGGCAGACTCGAACGAGCTCGCCAAGTGAGGTTCAAATGCCTAAATCCTAAAGCAACAGAAAGGTGAGCTAAAGACAAAACAACAATCCACCAAATGTGCTTGGCGACCCCAACTAACATCATCGAATGGTCATGTAGTGAATTTTACGCCATATTTTGGGGAACTATAACTAGCCCAAAGGAGAGAGAGAAAGAAACATCAATTTGGACAAGACAATTAGGTTCTGCATCTTTTAGAGAGATTATTCAAAACACTTTTTCTCTAGAGTTTTTAGGGAGAGAAACATTTTACCTTGTGAAGAACATCTTTAGTTTTGGGGTTTTCAACTTTGCTCTTAATTTGCACAGTTTGAAGTTGAATTCAAAGAGGGTATTGCTTATAATTTCTTAATTTTGTGTCACCCATGGTTGCTTTCATGCACGGTTCAATTTCTTTTCACTTTGTAATGGGTGGCTAAAACCCCAAAATCTAGAAGTGCAATTATGGGGCAGGTATCAATTTAATGTAGTGGGTATTGTGTTATGCTTTATTTTTTGTTGTTCATCCATATATTTGGGCTAAATAGCATGGGGTTATCATATGGGTTAAGGTTGCAAACTTAATTCTACTTCTGATCTCCGATTGATGCTCAAAAATGATTGATGAGCGTGGGTAATTAGTTCGATACTTGAAATTTTGGTTTGATGTCTGTAATTTTCTTGAAAAAAGAGATTATGGATCAGATGTATTTTCCCTATTTTTGTATCAAAAGAGAGAAGAGTGTGAGGTATTAGGTTGTTTATCTATGCACATCTATGAGATCAAAAGGAGATTCTATGAACTAATCTTATGAGATTGAAAGAATATTAGTGTCATTGAAGATGACCCAACCTATCCATGAGTGTTCATCACTATAGAGCAACACAATTACCCCTATGCAGCATCGATTTCCAATCCCCACACCCCTAGATTACTTATACTCTTGACATCAAAACTATTTTCGTAAATTTAGTGGTATTATCCACCCATTATTCTAATTGATGCAAATGAATTGCTTTACATTTTCAATTTCTTGATAGAATTCCTTGCCTTATATCACTCTCTGGGGGATTCAACCCTGACTCTTAGTTGTATATTTATATTCACAATGATCACTTACTCTTTAGATTTTTTTTAAAGAGTAGTTTGAGGATTATCATTTGTCTACCTATGATCATTCATACCTTGTGGTGTGCCTTGGTCGTTATTGTTGATTGTTTTGGAGCATGTTTGGCTTTAGCCTAGGCTTAGACTAGTGATTGCTATTGACTTGTATTCTTTGGAGCCACTTGGCCTTAGTTTTGCCCCGACGCGATTTAGGACGGATTAGCTCCTTGTAGACTGATTTTACAGACTTGGGTCTGAAAATACCAAGGCGGTAACCCAGCTTTTGGAACCTATTATCCATAATTCAATTCTTACGTTGGCTCCAATGCTACTTGGTTGTTATTTTGGTGGCTATTCATCGATTTGGGATGGATTTTGTTTGGTCTTAGAGTGATTTATTTATGGCACTATGTATGGGGTTCTCTCCTGGATGCTTGATTGGAAACCAATCCAAAATCTAGCAAACTCATCCCTATTCTCGTTCAAGTCCCAGATTCACTCCTCTGATTTGCGGTTAAAGTCCATGCCTGAGCTCGTTGCCTTAGTTAGAGTCCTTAGTTCATAATTCACCTTGTTTATAGTCATTGGCTCATAATATTCCCTAGTTAGAGTACTTTGCTTAAATTTCACCTCGCTTAAAGTCCTTGGCTAGCTATTCGCTTCAATTATAGTGCATAGCCTATTTTTTTCCTCGATTAAAGTCTTTAACTTATTTTGGAATCACTTCAAGTTCGTGAAAGGACATGAAAGTTTTGGAAGTATTGTCATATTCTTATCTTGGTTCCTAACTCTTCTTTGTACTTGTTAGGCTTATAGGGTACATTCGGGTTTTATTTAAACTTGCGCATGAATGTACCTTCTATCTTATGGAGGTCTAGTTAGGTTAAGTTAGTTGTGACTTATTTATTTTCTAGTCTTTGTACACTTGTGTGCATTCCTTTTAGCTTTCCGTTCTTTGACATTCATTGTGTTTAGATTTTTACATTCATATTTCTTCACTTTTCTTGCTTAATCATCTTATGATGCATACTAAGTACTTTTTCTTTTGGTAGTCACACTACACACTATAACTATTTCATGATGTAGGTTTGGTCACCATTATCAACACTAAGATTCGAGCCTATAGCAGCTTCTGCTTCGTAGGCGAGGCTGAGCAGATGGCATCTAGACTTACCTGTCTCCATCTATATTTTGATGGCTAGTCTTTTGTATTATGAGAAAAGCCTTGTATTTTGTGTCCACTTTCTGGGCTTGTACTATTTTATTTAGAAGCTCTGTTCTTGTAACTTCCAGGTTCTAGGAGGGATCTTTTATTGTATATATTTTTTGGTTTGATTTAGCGTTTACTTTTATTTCTATAATTGATTTATTGTTTGTAATTTGTTTCTCCTCTTACACCCACTACTTGTTGTTCTAGGTTACAAGTTAGCTTACCTACTAGTGGGTTATAATAGGTGTCATCATGACTCAAAGAATCGGGTCTTGACAAATTGGTATCAGAGCCAGGTTCACCGATCTTACTTGTATAGAGTTAACACCTAGTAGAGTATACGGATTGGTGTGGAGACGTATGTATCCTATCTTCGGGAGGCTATAGGGTGTCGTTAGGAATTTTCTCCTTTTTGTATCTCTTTCTTTCGGTGTGTGTGACTTATTAGTTCTTTGAATCTCACTTGTTTTATTATTTTGTAGGGAGGCTTGTACGCCTCGCTTGGTGCCTGGGGGTGATCTACCTGAGCCCACAGATAGAGCCCCAGCTGAGGAAATATGATGCTCACAATAGTGTGCTAGGGTTTCAATATCAGCCCAGATAGGGAGATGAATTTAGAGCCTGTAGTGGATCCTCAAGAACCTCATATTCCTTTACAGACGGTAGGGCCAAGGCCAGCCCAACTACCACCTTGACCAGCTATGGTTCCCGATCTCCAAGCAGTTATTACTTAGCTTTTTATGGTTGTTGTAGTATGCAATAGGCCCTATTTACAGCTACAATTACACCAACGTCAGCACCGCAGGGTAAGCCTGCCACAAACACACTATAAGTTTAGCTACCACATTGGGGTGCCTATTTCGTGATTGTGGTCATAGATATGCTATTAGAGGAGAAAAAGATGCTTGGAGTGTTTTTGAGACAATTACCTCTGAGGTTTTCTTGGGCTATTGGAGAGGATTCCAATAAGTTTCTTACTATTTTCTACAAGTAGATATATACTTTGGGATAGTGGAGTCGAGAGGAGCCAACTCCACCACTTATATGCTTGATGGGCCAGCCAAACAGTGGTGGGGTTTTTATCTTGAGACTAGGCTAGCTGGGTCTCCTTTGATTTAATGGTTAGAGTTTTCTGAGGCCTTTTTGGCCAAGCTTATCCCCTGTAGTGTCATAGATAGACTTTGAGATTAGTTTTTGAGTTTGGAACAAGGCTTTATGATTGTGTCTGAGTATGAGGCAAGATTTCTCAAGCTCTCCTTCCATGCTACTATTATTCTACCTACTAAGGATGAGAAAGCTCAGTGCTTCATAAGAGGTTTGAAACTTCAACTACAGATTGAGATTTAGTCTATGGTTTTAGGGGGCCGTTCTTTTCTCTATGTACTGGACCATGCCTTTACTACTGATTAGCTTTGTCGTGAGGCCCATGGGGGCCACGACAAGAGGGATAGGCATGAGGGTAGCTACAATATGTCCCATTCTAAGCCCAAGGACTACTTTGACAGGCCTCTCCTGCAATTTCAATAGTGTTAGTCTAGCTGGCTTATTCATGCGTCACGATAAGATTCAAATGGTGACCAGTATAATTAGGTTGATGCCGACCTAAGTCAGGGGTGAGGTGGGTAAAATTTGTGTACTTCAAGTCGTGGTATCATTTTTATTCAGGCTAATCCTCATTGGGTTTCTTTGATTGTTGGGAGTTGGACCATTGGTCTAAAGAGTTCCCTTTGCGTAATATGTCTGCACCAGCTCTATATGCATCTCGACCAGCGCCAGTAGCAGCACCTCCGGCTAGAGATGGAGGGTAGGGTCAAGATTGGAGGTGTGGTTATCAGGGTGCATGGGGTGGTCCCGAAGAGGCAAGTTCGATGGTACGGTTGATGCTTAAGATATAGGCATTAAGGCCCCTCTGTATGAAGCTCTAGTAAGGGCGAAGGTTGATGCATCAGCTGATGTTAATATCGGTATAATTCATTTATGTTATCAGCCTACCTCTACTTTATTTAATCCAGGATCTACATTTTTATATGTATCTACGCATTATGCTTCCCATTTGAGTATGAGTTCAGAGCCTTTGGCAGCGTCGTTGCATGTGTTAACCTAGTGGGTGAGTCTTTAATAGTGGATCAGGTGTTTAGATCTTTTTTGGTGACTATCTAGGGGTACGACACCCGGGCTGACATTATATTTCTTGATATGTTGGACTTTGATGTTATTCTGGGCATGAAATGGTTATCCCCTACCATGTGGTATTGGATTGCTTTTCTATGACCGTTACCTTTGTTATGCCTGGTATTCCCTTGGTGGTGTGGTAGGTCACTTATAGTCACACACCGATCGGAGTTATCTCTTTTATGCAAGCTTAGAGATTAGTGGCTAACAGTTTCCTATCTTATGTGTCTTATGTACGGGATGTGAGTAGGGAGGTTCCTTCAGTTGAGTTGGTTTCTGTTGTCCGTGAGTTTGTAGATGTGTTTCCTAGCAACCTAATTGGCTTACCCCTAAAGAGTTATATTGATATTCTTATTGAACTTAAGTCGGACACTCATCCTATTTCTTTTCCACCTTATCGGATGTCCCAGAGCTCAAGGAGATTAGTGTTAAGCTTTAGGATCTCTTGGGTAAGGGATTTATTTAGCCTAGTGTATCACCTTGGGGTGCCTCTATCCTATTTGTGCAGAAGAAGAACAGATCCATGCAGATGTGTATTAACTATATTTAGCTGAATAAGAAGAGGGTGAAGAACAATTACCTTTTGTAACGTATTGATGATCTATTTGGCCAGTTTCAAGGTGTTGTAGTGGTTTCAAAGATTGATTTGAGATCTAGTTACCATCATCTAAGGATTAGGCCAGCTGATATCACTAAGACTGCATTTATGACTCGTTATGTTCATTATGAGTTCCTTGTGATGTCTTTTGGGTTGACTAATATCGTTTTTGCTTTTGTGGAATTGACGACACGTGTGTTCAAGCCTTATCTTGATTCTTTCTTCATAATCTCTATTGGTGATATTCTAATATACTCGCAGAGTCGAGGAGAGCATGAGCAACATTTGTGGATTGTGCTCCAAACTTTAAAAGATGTACGACTTTATACCAAGTTCTCAAAGTGCAAGTTTTGTCTTGAGCATATGGCAATGGTGGGACATGTGGTGTCCAAAGATTGTATTATAGTGGATCTGGTGAAGATTGAGACTATCCATGTTAGGCCTAGGCCGATTTCTATTTCTGAAATTCAAAGCTTCGTTGGACTAGAAGGAAACTACAGATACTTTATGGAGGGCTTCTCTACCATCGCAACACATTTGACCTAGTTGACTCACATTAATGTTCCATTTGAGTGGTTTGAGGAGTGTAAGTTGAGCTTCTAGAACCTCAAAGAGTTGCTTAACTCCACTCTTGTTTTGACTCTTATGATTAAGGGTGAGTGCTTCACGGTGTACTATGATGCATATGGTGTTGGTTTTAGGTTGTGAATTGATGCAGTGGGGTTGGGTTATAGCTTATCCTCTAAGGAAATTAAATTTGCATGAGTGCAACTACCCTACTCATGACATAGAGTTGGCCGTGATATTTATTGCGCTCAAGATGTGAAGGCAATACTTGTATGGAGGTCATCGTTAGATCTACAATGATCACGAGAGTCTTCAGTACATCCTAAGCCAAAGAGACCTTAATTTGAGGCAACATCGTTGGATTGAGCTCCTAAAGGACTATGACTCTCTATTCTCTATCATTTAGGTAGGGCAGATGTAATAGAGGATGCCTTAAGCTGGAATGTTGATACGCTCAAATTACACCTCCCTATAGAAGCGTAAGCGATCATTATCAAGTAAAGAACCCAACTTGTAGGTTGGGGTCGATCCCCACGAGGAATATGGTTTAGAATTAAGTTCAATAACGATTATATTCGTTTAGCCAATGTATTTCCAAGACAAATAAGTAAAGGGGGGGGGGGGGGGGGNAAATTATGAAAGTAATTAGTAACCAAGGTTCAAACTTTTGTTGTTATCAATTTGAGAAGAAAACTAGGGCGTACGTGTTCCCCATAAGCTCATAACTCCATAATCCTAGTAATAGCAATACCTTCCTAGTGTATTACAAGCAAATTGATAAGTTATTTATCTCTAAATCCTTGGTCCGGCATCTAGGGAATTTCACCCCGCACCTTAATCTGGCTATATGTGTATAATTTACTAACCCTTACCATTACCTCATATTAGACGTCACATCGATGTATGGCTTAGTTTTCACCCTCGCACCAATCGACATTAATTTTATTAGATAGTATCACACTAAATCTATGTTGATAGTTCTTTTCTTATTAACTACCTCCTTGGTCCGGCAAGTAGCAACAAGGCGAGTTTTAACGTTTACAACCGCTAAAAAGACTTCTAAACGAAAGAATTATCAATGCATGCAAAATTCTATTCGGGAATTACTTAGTTACTATTCATACATCGTTAATCACTCATGGTTCCCACAACCCTAGTTGTGGATTTAGTTACCCATATTAGTACGAACACAATTCATATTTGTAGAAGAAAAAATCATGAACTTACGTAATGAGAATGATAAACCCAGAATTTCAACTTGAATTGCAAAGTCAAAATCTTCAAAACAAACTTAGGAAATTAAGAATTGCTAAAGTTGCAAGTTAATCTCCCAAGCCAAAAACTAGAACTAAAATAATAAAGTCTAACCCCCTAAAACGAGGTTTACATACCCTATATATAGAGAAATAAGTCCTAAATTAAAAGAGAAACAAAATAAGGAAAGTTTTTTCAGGCACGCGTCTTTATTCCACGAGACTGACTCACGAACTGTCAATGGATCTACAGTCTATGAGTCCCTTCCGTCAGCCAGGACTTAGAAAATATTTCAACTTCTCTGAAGCAAACGACAGAACACCAGTACGGACCGTAGATCGATCTACGGTCCGTCAATCCCTCTCCGTAGCTCCATACTTAGAATTCTCCAAAAATCAGGTACTGGAACCCTCGCAGTCACATTGTACGGTTCGGCAGTACGGTCCGTAGATCACCTCTGTAGATCAATCTACGGACCGTCAATGGTCACCGTAGTTCCACACTTGGTCAGATTCCCTGATTCTCCTTCCATGCCTTGCCCTGCTGATCTACGATCACTATCTACGAAGCGTCAATGGACCTATAGTCCGTAGATCACCTCTGTAGATGCTCTTTTCTACAGTTCTTTCAGTTGTCTCTTTACTTTCGCGCCTAAACATCTTTCCTGCAAAACATGATAAAAACACATAAAAACCAATACAAAAAGGCCCTAGACACACACAACTCTTAAGTGAAATGTATTAAAAATACCGTAAACTCATGGTATATCAAAGGTGGTGAGTATGGGTAGTCTAGCCTTCCTATCTACTGTGGAGTGACTTTTGTCGTTGGACATTCAGTCATTATCCAATAAGATGGTTCGGTTGGATATCTTAGATTCTAGACATGTGTTGGCTTATGTGGGAGTTCAGTCTTCCTTGTTAGAGCGGATTTGTGGTCTCCGTTTTGAGGATCATACCTTGGTTACTCTTCATGATTAAGTGTTGGGAGATTATGTCATTTAGGATACCTTAGATTTAGATGGGGTGTTTAGATTTTTTGGTTGTATCTAGTTTCGAGAGTTGGGGATTTGATTCAGTTGATCCTTAACGAAGCCCTTGATTCTAGATATTCTATCCATTTGGGCATCGCGAATGTGTATCATTATTTGAGGCAGCACTACTGGTGGAGTGGTATGAGGAGATATTTTGTGGAATATGTGACCCGTTTCATGTGTTACAAGCAGGTTAAGGTCGATCATTTGAGGTCTAGTGGTGAGTTTCAAAGATTTCCCATTCTGGAGTGAAAGTGGGACCATATTGTCATGGTCTTTGTTGTGGGTTTTCCTCAACCTTCTAGAGGTGTTGACAACATCTGGGTCATCATTCATCAATTGACCAAGTCAAGTCATCACACTTCATTCCCATTCACTCTTCATTCGGCGTCGAGAGGTTGGCTCGTATGCATATTTGGGAGGTGGTTCGTCTTCATGGTGTGCTTGTATCTATTATCTCAAACCGAGGTTCTCAGTTAACTTCTAGCTTTTGGGGGACCTTTCAGGATGAGTTGGGTACTTGTGTTGACCTTAGCACGACTTTTAACCTACAGAACAATGGCCAGTCGGAGAGTACTATTCATGTTCTTTAAGATATGTTGTGGGCCTGTGTTTTGGAGTTTGGAGGTCATTAGGACCTTTTTTTCCTTTGGAAGAGTTCTCATACAACAATAGCTACCACTCTAGTATTCAAATGGCCTCATTTGAGGCCTTATATGCTAGGCATTGTCGCTCTCCAAATGGTTGGTTTGAGCCTACGTAGCCTAGGCCACGTGTCATTGATTTTCTTCAGGAGGCCTTAGATCAGGTGTGATTGATTCAAGATAGGCTTATGAGAACTCATAGTAGGCAACAGAGTTATATTGATCATAGGCTTCGGTTGTTAAGGTTTGTTCTTGGTGATCGGGTACTCCTTCGTGTATCACCCATGAAGAGTGTGATGAGATTTGAGTGGCGGGGGCAAGAGGAGCTCCAAGTATATTAGGCCTTTTGAGATCCTTTGGATAATTCGTGATGTTGCTTATGAGTTAGCCCTACCTCCTACCTTAGCAACTATCCATCCAGCTTTCCATGTTTTGATGTTGCACCGGTATATTCTTGATGAGTCTTATGTGCTCTAGTGTGACTTGGTTGAGTTGGTCGACCATCTGACCTTTGTGGAGGAGCCAGTTGTTATACTAGCAAGAGTTGTACGGTAGTTGCATTCGAGAGCCATTCTTGTAGTTAAAGTCCATTGGGGGAATCATCTAGTTGAAAGCTACCTAAGAGACCAAGCAGGAGTCAGATAGAAGTTTCCTTGCTTCTGTGAACCTTCAGGTACTTCTTGACTTTTTCTTTTGTGAGATGAAAATCCATTTTAGTAGTGGATGTTGTAATGACCCTCTAGGTCATTTATGTGAAAACGACTTTGTTTCATAGTTTAGAGAATTCCTATAGTGACCCCAAGCCATTTATTACTTAATGGTACTGACAACTCGATCATCTAATCAGTCGTTTGGTTTTTATGCAATATTTTGTGTTTTGGAGCTTTGGAAACTTAAACGGTTGCCTTCGGTCCTAAGTTTTAGAAGATCGCTCCAAAATGCAATTATGACTGTTTAGTTAGCTCCGAAATATTGAGTTTTGTCTAAAACGACCTTTTGTGCGGATCTCGAGGCTTCTAGGCTAATTTTGAACTGCCTTGTGGATTTTGGCTAAAACTAGAGTTTGGGTATGGCATCCACGTTTTGTCAAGAGAACTTAGGATGGAAGTCTCACCTGGTCTCTCACCTACTCTATTGAGTAAGGAAAATTGAATTTAGTGGGGTAGCAGATCTCATTTGCACACATAGGGTTACAAACAAATTTTCAGCACCGTATCAAAGACTTTGGCATGTAATGCCCTTCGCATTCACGGGAAGTGGCCAGGTTTGTGAAGATCGGTGGACTTGATCTAGGCATTCGGAGGCCCCTGTCGCATGAGGTAGTTTTTCTTTTCACGGTGTCGATGTCTGTTAATGCATATAGGGTTTCTCAGTTCACATTCAGCTTTTGGAGGACCTTTCACTAGGATTTGGGTACCTATGTGGATCTTAGCAGAACTTTCCATCCACAGATCAATGGGTAGTTAGCACTACAAGAAAAACAACCTCTAAGAAAGGGAAATCTGGTCTCAAAAAGCCCAAATCTGGTCCCAAATAGCCTATTGCGATGGGAAAAGTTTGGTCACCACTCGTCTTAATAAGCCTCTTTGCTAAAGGTTGATTGTGACGGGCTCATTTAGCTGGTCTTTAATTTTTTTTAGAGATGGAAGCAAAGCTGGTCGCGAAATTACTTTCAGAGACCATATACGTCGTCCTAAATAGATGATTTTCTTCTTTGAAAACTAGTTATTTCCTGGTCCTTAAATCCCTTTAGCGACGAGATTCTACCTCGTTGTAGATCACGTTTTCGCGACTAGTAGCTACCTCATCCTAGAATATCCTTTTGGAACGAGAAGCTATTTCATCTTAGATGAATCTTTAGGGACGAGAAGTTGTCTCGTCCTAGATGAACCTTTAGAAAAGAGCAATATGTTCTTAACCTTCAAAATCACATAATTATAAATTCTTATCAATAAATATAAGAGTGCTACTAAAAATCTCCAAACAAAAGACTGATATGAATATAAAATTGGCTAACATTCCATGGTGTTAGTTTCAATATTTTCTTAACAAAAAACACTTCGCTGGTCAACAACCCGAGCTAGACTATGATATCAAGTTTTGCGTAACTTCATAGCAAAATAACAATGATCTTGTGCATCTTCTAAACTTGCAGCTTGATCACTTCTAACTTCAATCTTCAAAATGTGTAAGCTGCAAGAATATAGGAAAAAAATCATTAGGAAAGCTTTGATATGAATTAACAAAGAATTCAAATCTATATTGAAAATACAGAAATTTAGGGACATGAGCTAGTACAAATGGAGAAATTCTCCATCAAGAAGATGTATATTCTGTTGCAGTGGAAACTAGCTGATGTATGTGTGCTATGGATACTTTAAAAGACTAAGCAACATCTCTTTGTATAGAGTGCAGATGGATAGTTGAGGTTCGGGGAGTAATGGATAGAATGTCTGGAATACAAATTCCACCCAAAAATGTAGAGGAGAGTATGCACCGTATCAACATAAGACAATGGAGGCAATTCCAAAAGGAACTAGCAGCAACATGATTGAGGTCTAGATTGATGCTGGATAATCTTCGTAGAAGGGGATTTAACTATATGGTCTTAGATTGTAAAAATACTTGTCAAAAGTTCAAGTCTAACATATCCTATCAGAACTTCAAGTCTAAAACTCCAAATCTGATATGTGCCAAATTTGTTCATGAATGAAATTTGTTATGGTTGCCTCCTAGAATTCCCTATCGGAACCTTGAGAATCCATTAGGTAGTGTATCACTAATCTAAAACGTCTATAATTTTCAACTTTATATGTCCTAATGTAGCAGGTTGGGAGACAAAAACATATTGCATTTGGTAGTGTATATCACAAGACAAAAATAGATTGCATTTGGTTGCTGAAGTTCACTTCCATGTTAAAGAGTACCATTACGTACAATTGTGCAGAAAAAGATGTACGTGCAGCTGTACTGTAGAATATAAAAAACAGAGGAAAAAGAAATGTGAAAACATGGGAACTGAACTTCAGTAACCACAACAAAGTGCAGACATGTGAACTTCACAAGTTCATTGTTTGTCTGCCCTCTGTAAGTTCTAATCTTGTTCTGTTAACTACACATCATTCAAGCACATAGATGATGGATAAAGAATCACATGGATGTATTGCTCAACTTGAATGGTAGATGGACGAAATGGAGTATTTACTTGCATATACTCTTTCTCAAGAACCATGGAGTTCTTATGTATTGCTCCCTTTCCTTCACTAGAAGACATGGTAAAGTTTGTAAGTTCTTGTTCCCGTCCTTTCCCAACTGCACCTGGAGAAAGAAAACAATATTAGTAATACTAATATTATGCAAAGGACGAGCAGATCTATGTTACGGGTAGTGATTGCGGCCGCTATCTATCATATATAGAGATCCAGACATGTGGCTCTTTGGAATCATTAGGTTCTCAAACCACAACTAATCGGTAAATAGATAGAAGATAATACATTAATGAGAAGACACAATATACTGAAAAGTGATATAAGTGTGTAGGAACAACTACTAGCTAGTTTAGTTGTTTGTTTTTTCAATACATAGAAGTGTAACCAATCAGGAGTAAGTTGTTATCAATAACAAGTTGTTATGTTCGATCAAACAAAATCTTTAACATTTAATTCACTGATTTATGTAATGAAAACTCAACAAATTTTGAAAAACTTACTTGAATCAACTTCTTTGTTATGCTTCTTACTAGATCATTACATTAAGAAACTAACCTCTTAGTTGGAATTTTTCCTTTTGATGTCAAAGATTTAGGCCTTCGTCCTCGTTCTCATTGTCGTCCAAATTCTCGTCCTCGTCCTCGATCCCTTCCAATTGCACCAGGTGCGACAAATGAATATCTGATAGTATTCTTCATAATTGATCCATCCTCAATTTCAGTCTGTATATTGAACCTTCAAAAAGAGCCAAAAGTGAAAAAGAATAAGAATACTTCCTATCCAGTGAACGGAAGGATAGAATAGAAGTAGTTTTTGAGATATAATCTTGTGATCTTAAGAATAGAATCAATGTAATTAAGAATAGTAATTTTTAACGGTAAGTAATTATCAAAACACAAGACTTTTTTAAAACGCAATGGCACTTTAGCGCACATTATTCAAGTGTATTATTGTCCCTATAGAATACTAAGACATTGACCGAGAGTAAAAAGGAGAAATCAGTTTCGCGATTTTTCCTCTCAAAAAGAACCCTATGCAACAATGTAGTAATAAAAAAAATGATGCCTATGAGAATGGATAACAACGGATATATTAACTCATAAAAGATACTTCACCTCATCAGTTATCTTTCGTTCTTTTGTGAAGTATTTTCTATGTCATCTACAACAACATCATCCATTTGTTTTACAATCTCATTGGAATCACGAGCTTGAGTCTACCTCACTACATGTCAACCTTTGTTGTAATTATCATTAGCATAAAACACTTGAGATGATTGATCCGCTAAAACAAAAGCCTCATGTTCTTCCAATAAAAAATAGACCCATATTTCTTCAACACTCAGTTGAATCTTTTTCCTACTTAAACTATGTTAGTTAAAATCATTTTGGTAAATTTATGGAGATTCAGTTAGACAAGAATAGAAGAATATATGGTGCAACTATATATTAGAATGTATCATAGTTAAGAATCTCGAGTTTGCCAAACTTCAATCCCAAATGGAATTATCATTGTTTCTATGTTATTTGTGCAAAATTGCAGGAGGTAATTTGTATCAGTTCAACTGCTTTTTACATCTTTCATCAGCTCGAGTTCATTTGATTGTCAAAATATGACCAATTATTTAAATGCAATGTTATAGAAAATAAATGAAGAACTTTCGAGGGCATCCAAGTTTTTGAAGAGTTTGAAGCAACGGAGAATTCAACAGAAGAGATATCAATAGAAAGTGATTTCCTGCAAACTGAGTTACTACAGAAGGATGACATCATCAATGGAATGCTTTTTGACCTTAGCCTGTTACAAGAATCAGAATCTAACTACAAGGATAAAAAAAATGAAATTGATGATTTGATGGATTCTCTAAAATCTTTGGAAAATGAGCTTGATGAATCTGCTTGTAAAGGTCAAGCGTTTAAAGTCAGTTGCAGGAAAAGATAAGTAAGATTGCTTTCTCAGTTGAATCGACCTACTAACTATAACCCCTTTACATTCAAATGACCATTCCAAAAATACCAGAAATTAGGTTCCATATTGCCTTTGGTAATTAATACAAGACTTTTAACATTTGAAATTTCAAGAGGAAGCATTCTATTTTGAGTCATTTGAATGTCAACAATTTTGTGTCCTGAATTTTTATCTTGAATACTATAGGAATTGTCATCAAACAAAATAGAGTATGCACAAGTCATATGTTGCCCAACACTCAACAAGTTATGGGTCAAACAAGCAGATGCGGAGCCAGGATTTCAGGCCTGTGGGTTCTAAATTTTAAAAAGAACAACAATCTTAAAAATCACAAAACACATATTTTGTTAATGAGATGTTAATCATGTTTGAAAATATTACCTTAGATATTGTTATTGTAAAAACTTGAGTTAATAATATGAAGATTTGAGTAATTTATTTTCAAGTTCTAAAATATTGTTAATAAAAAATGAATAACATTTTAAATATAAATTATGAACAATTTTACTATAGTTTTCAAATTGTTCTAAGTGAGATTAAAATTATTAGATTCACCATTAATATTTTGGCACCAACTTATATTTTACTAGTTTCACTATGACCTTGAACCATTATTGCCTTCAAAAGTGCAAATTTCGAAAAGCAAACAATAATTATTTTAACATAAACAATTATCAATATGTGGGATAACCCTAGAATCAAAGATTAAAAATTTATTTTTGAATAGATAATTAAACAATGTAAAAGAAAATGAATAAGAAAATAACTTAAAAAGGAGAGGCGAGAGTACATAGTACATACCGGTACAGAGGTCGGATGGTGGCAATAACATTAACAATAAAAGTCAGAACCCTAACTTTTAAAAATAAATTTGGGTCAAAGTTTGTTTGAACGTCTGAGTAGATATCAATGGTTAGATATTGTTTTATAGTATGACAAACACTATTTTTCTGTTTATTTTCATTTACCGATTTTCTGTTTTTTTTTAAAAATAAAATAAAATAAATAAATATATAAACCTACTTATGTTATTATCTTTAGGTTAGAAATTAATTTCAAAAACACTTTTTTCATTTACCATTCTGTTTTTTAAATTATTTTTTTTATATAAACCTATGCAGGTCTTTATTTGCTGTATGTTAGAAAATAATTCCAAAAAATAATGTGCTCAGTGAGTTTCGAACACAAGACGCGCTGGCCGAGGGACTTCACTGGGTGCACAAAGACCGCTGGGCTACACGTCTCGCTATGCTTTTGAGTTCGCAGTAAAGTTTTATGTACTTTATATTTGATATTTTAATACGAATATTAGATCTACGAAAAAGTCAGTGGGTTCGTCCGAACCCCCTTCCCCTACAATAGCTCCGCCCCTGCAAACAAAGAACATACTGCACATCATGGAGAAGTTTTACATTACCATGAAAATTTTTAGGGCGAGTGTGCCTTTCCCGTCAACTTTCATTGCCTTGTCATTTCCAAGACAAAATTCTGACTTCTCTGATTCATCAAGTTCTCTGAACAGTGACCTTCTGCCAGATATGTGGTTGGAGCAACCACTATCAATGATCTATACAACATCTGAACCAACATCTATTGAGGAGCGAGCCATGAATAGATTACCCTCCTCTTGTTGTTGCTCAGTGAAATTTGCATGTTGTTGTTCATCCTTTTGTTTAATCCAGTAATCAGCTTCCTTGTACCCTATTTTTCTGTAATAGCAGCACTAAATATTGCTCTTGAACTGTCGGTGCTTACCACCAAATTGAGCTCGTCCTCCTTCCATAGCCTCATCCGCGGAAACTACATGTACCTCTATATCCTCTGGCTAGCATTTAAAACATCTGAGTTTCCTTGAAAGAAGACTCCCCTTTGATCTGAAACGCCTTCTCTTCACCCTTTCTTGAGAAGCATTCAGGCTTCCTCTTGAGCTTGCAATGAACTCATCAATTCATCAAAACTGTAATTAGATAAATCACGGGACTCCTCAATAGCAGTTACGACATGATAAAATCTTTTATTAAGACTTCTCAAAACTTAGAAATTATAGTTTCATCAGTAATTTTGTCACTGTATGTCTTCATATGATTAACAATTGCACTCACCCTAGATAAGTAGTCTTGCACATATTCACTATGTAATGACTTGAAAAGTTGACTTTGGTCAACCTTCTTGGAAGTCGTGCTCAGATGAAAATTCTGACAGCTAGGTTAGCTTCGGAATATTGATTTTGGTCTAGAACGACCTTTTGTTCACTTCCCGAGGCTTTAGATAGCAATTGTGGAATCTGGTTCAAATGATACTGGGTGTGGGACCCACTTTTCATCGAAGCGAGCTCCAAATGGAAATTCCGCCTTCACCATTGAGTCCGAAATATCATTTCCAATCAGATTCCATATAAGGTTTGTATTTTTCCGACTCCGAACGAGTCCGAAACATCGAAATTTAAGTTTGGAGGGTTGTAAAATTTTGACGCGGCGGTGACGTGGCAGAGCCACGTGACGACACGTGGCAGAGGTGGAAATTTCCAGATTTTTAAGAACGAATTTCGTCCAAATTTTTGTTCAACTTCAAATTGAGATTGCTCCTTCATTTTTAATCCAAATTAAGTGATTCAAAAGGCAAACTTCAAGAGAATTTCGAGGGGAATCTAGCGGTGATCTCGAAAACGCGAGGGGAGGCTTCGTTGAGGTAAGAAATCAATTTTTAGCCACTGCCAGTGTGATTTTCGGATGTTTTGTTGTTGAATTTTTGAAATGTGAGATCTTGATCATCGTAAGTCCGTTTTGAGTCATTCTTGTGGCTAACTTGTAGAGTTTTTCGCAAGGATCGTCGTGGTATAATCTGTTTGGGTTGAAAGGGTCTCGTTTTTCCGGAAATTGATGATGAAAGGGCTGTCCTTTTTAATTATTGTGGCTGATTTGCGGTGTTGTGGGCATCTGTTTGTGCTAAAATTTTGGGATATTAGTTTAGTAAGGTAGTTGGGACGTTTCCACGGATTCGATTTTGAGATTCTAAGTGTGGGCCCCACAATCCCGTTTTAGACCCGATTTTGGGTCCGTCTCCGAAAAATATAATTTTAGTGTCAATATATTCGTAATGACGAGGTGATTAACCTTTTGTTAGTGGGGAAGCATTTGGAGACCGTTCGGAGAGGAAAAGATCCGGTACCGTGAGTTGGAGCACGCGTGATCGGCTTTCAGGTAGGCTATGGTTTTCTCTCGTGAGATTGAGCATGTTTAGGCAATTGTTTATTGATTTGCTTGAGTATGGAGGGGTTCGGGTGTCGAGCATGCTAAATTTCTATAATTCCTGCCTTAGACCTTATTTCGGGAAAGTGTTGGATTATGACAGCATGTCTCTTGATATTATTGAATAGCCATATCTGGTGGTGTATATGATAATATTGATTTGAAGTATGTTTGGCCTTAGTCTAGGCTTAGACTAGTGTTGCCATAGACTTGCGAGATTTCGGATGTCGTTGGGCAGTAGAACTTTTTCCGACGTCGTTTCGGACGGTTAGCTCCTTGTAGACTGATATAGCAGACTTGAGTCTGATAGTCGGTAACTCAGCTTATGACCTTGTATCCATAATGCCCTGCTTTTATATCGGCTACAAATACCCGGTTAAAGTCCGTGGTCTAGCTTACTCATTATTGGATACTTCCTCGGCGATTTGGGGTATATGAGGGTCGGACTAAAAGGATTATTTATGGTAATCGGTTTGGTGATATTTCCCGCGACGGATGGTTGGATATTGATTCTTAGCTACAGTACCCGGTTAGAGTCCGTGGTCCAGCTTACTTTTTCCAGGCTTAGCTACAGTACCCGGTTCGAGTCCGTGGTCCAGCTTACCTGTGATCTGGTTTCAGCTACAGTACCCGGTTAGAGTCCGTGGTCCAGCTCATTTATGTCCAGGCTTAGCTACAGTACCCGGTTCGAGTCCGTGGTCCAGCTTACCTGTGATCTGGTTTCAGCTACAGTACCCGGTTAGAGTCCGTGGTCCAGCTCATTTATGTCCAGGCTTAGCTACAGTACCCGGTTCGAGTCCGTGGTCCAGCTTACCTGTGATCTGGTTTCAGCTACAGTACCCGGTTAGAGTCCGTGGTCCAGCTCATTTATGTCCAGGCTTAGCTACAGTACCCGGTTCGAGTCCGTGGTCCAGCTTACCTGTGATCTGGTTTCAGCTACAGTACCCGGTTAGAGTCCGTGGTCCAGCTCATTTATGTCCAGGCTTAGCTACAGTACCCGGTTCGAGTCCGTGGTCCAGCTTACCTGTGATCTGGTTTCAGCTACAGTACCCGGTTAGAGTCCGTGGTCCAGCTCATTTATGTCCAGGCTTAGCTACAGTACCCGGTTCGAGTCCGTGGTCCAGCTTACCTGTGATCTGATTTTGGCTACAGCACCCGGTTCGAGTCCGTGGTCCAGCCCACCCGTGCCCGACCTTTGGCTACAGCACCCGGTTCGAGTCCGTGGTCCAGCCCATATAGGTTGACTCATTAGCTATAGTACCCGGTTCGAGTCCGTGGTCCAGCTTGCACGTGGTGTATTCCCAATTCCTCACTAAAGCTTCAGTTTAGTCTTGATTACTCTCATCTGCAGGTTGAGGTTTTGGAGGTTGGAGAGATTCCGGTTAAAGTCCGGGACGTAATGAGATCTTGGAATATGATTGGGAATGGTTCAGTTACAAGTCCGGAAATTGGTAATATTGTGATAGACCTTCTAGCTCCATTATTTTACTTCAACTGTCGGTCCATCTGCCGGGCTTATGGGGGTCCGTGCAGGTGGTTTCTTTTATTGTGCACGAGCGTACCCGTCGGGTTTATGGGAGCCCGGCGGAGTTAGTTAGATTGCTTGTCTTTGTTGCCTGTACGCTCGTGTACATACCCCCCATTTACTACTCTTTGCACTTGATGTGACCCTTTATTCGCATTTCAGTTTACTTTTGCTTATCTTGCTCAGTCGGCCGATGATGCCTACTGGGTACCTGTTGTTTTGGTACTCATGCTACGCTCTGCATCTATTTCGTGATGCAGGTCCGAGCACTAGTAGCCAGCGTTGATCGAGCTTGGAGTAGACTTATCCGGAGACGGGGGTGAGCACACGGCGTTTTGTACTATTTCAATCTCCATCTGTATATATAGACTTGTCTTTTTCCTTTCGAGGCAGTCTAGTCTCTGTTGTCCAGTTTTGGGACTTGTACTCATTTTGTAGTAGCTCTGTACTAGTGACTTCCAGGTTCTGGGAGGGATCTTTATTTGTATATATGTTTTTGGTTTGTGTCCGCCTGTTTATATGGTTATTTGCCTACTTTTGTTTAATTTCTACCCTCAGACCCATTACTTGTTGTTCCGGGTTATGGGTTGGCTTACCTGCTGGTGGGTTATAGTAGGTGCCATCATGACTCGATAAATCGGGTCGTGACACACTACTTTTTATGCATGAATTTTTGTAATCATGTCGGAGTGATTGGAGTTCGACAGTCATTACCTTTGTCGAGCTATGGACTTCTTTTTCAAAATATCCCATGTCTGCTTTGAGGTTTTTGCAACAGTAATTCTGGAAAAACGGAGTCATGCATCGCTTGATGGATGTAAAACAAAGCCTTAGTCTTTCTTTTTGTTCTCCCACAACCTTTGTGCTTCATCTTCCTTAGCATATCCATTCTCCACCAAATCCCATGATTCTTGAGACTTGAACAAAGTCATCATCTTTATGCTCCAAAATTCGTATTTATCCCCATTAAAGATGGGAATTAGTTGTTGAGATGTGGTAGATGCTCCATTGGTAGACATTCTTTGCCCTCAATTTTTACTTTCTTCTTTCTACTGATTTGCTCCCAGTTTGACCAAACCTTGATAGAGAGAACAATTAAGAGGAGACAATTGGGTTTTCTGTTGTGCAACACGAAAATGCATATATAGCTACAAAATATTTCGTAGCTAAATATCAAAAAGTCCGTGGCTAAACACTTAAGCCACGACTTTTGTTTCCGTAGCTTCGTAGAAAGATGTAGCGTGGCTAAAATTTAGCTACATACTTTCCAATTTACATGATATGTGGCTAAGGACTAACATTCGTAGCTACAAAAATAATGATGTTGTAGTTGTAATGATAGAAAAAAATTGCTACAAAATATATACCTATAGCAAATCATTTAAATTTTTTGCCACGACAAATAAATTTTGTAGCATCTTTTATATGGTAGCCACAATATATTTTGTTGTGTTAAAAAAATAATTTGTTTGCTATGAATAATCATACTTCGTGGCTATATTATATTTTAGTCTCGTGGCAATAATATTTGTATTTAGGTATGAGTTATAAAACTTAAAGCTATGAATTAAAGTATTTGCCACAAACTTTTCTTATACATGGCTAAGAAGTCAACTTTTTCAACAAAATACACAATTATCTAGATATTTTTGTTTATTTTGCTATAAAAGCTAAAGGATGAAAATGCATAGCTATAATTTTTATAATCTTTATATAGATTTAGCGCACTACAAAAATCCATTGCTACAAATGAAGGATATTGCCATAAAGAATTATTAATCACAAAAATTTCCACTATAGGGCCAAAATTACAAAATTTAAATTCCAAAATAGATTTCAAGTTTCACATAATTACATATTTCAATTTTAGAACAACCATATATAATTCTTCTATAAGAGCTATTACGATAGTAGTATCTTGCTTTAAGGCTCTAAGTGGCATCATCTTCTCCTTTTTCTCATGCCATTATCTTTAATAATTCTACAAATACCTGCAAAGTTTCGATAAAGTAAATTAATGGAGAAGGGTCTAAAATGCCCCTCAAGTATTTTAATTGGTACAAAATTATCCTCCATCCACCTATCGGCCCTAAAATACCCCTGACGTCCACCTTTCGGCTCAAAAATACCCTCGATGTTAATCTTTTGACTCATATTTGCCCTTATTTTTAATAGCTCCCTTAAAGTAAAATTATTAAATATTTATTTATTATATTGCTTAATGTGATTGGTCTAAATTTAAACTCTTCTTAAATAAATAATAAAACTGATATTTTTTAAAATTATATTTTTCTATAAAACCACTTATGATTCATATTTTGACCCAATACAATTGAAAATAATATTGAAAAAATAATTAATTTCATAATATCTTCCTATTGGCCTATTTTAATTCGACCCCAATTTATTATAACGTAACCCAACACATAAATGAGGATCCAACTAGAATCCATACTTACCCCGACTGATTGTCCATATAAAAAAATTATTATGTTCATTAATATAAAATTTTCTCTCAGTTAACCAAATGTCTTGTTCATTTTCTCTTTTATTCGTTTTTGTAATCTCTAATTCTTAATTAGGATATCCGGGACTCAAGCATGAAATGAACTCACATAGCTATATTCTTTTAATTAGTATTATTGTCATGATGGGATGAGGGTGGGGATAAGAGAAATGATTTTTTTTAATATTGGGTAAACACAAAATAAAAATGTAATATTTGTACATAATTTCTTAATTAAGTCATCTTTTGTTGAACTAATTATTTCTATATGAATGCATCGTTATTTTCCTCCTTCTTTTCTCTCCTGTTTGTCATAATTTTAAAAAAAAAAATGATGGACAAGATCCAAATAGGAAAAAATGGAAGAGATATGAAGTGAAGGATCGGGAAGGGAGGAGTATAGAGAGTAGATGGCTAACCTTTTTATAATTTTAAATTTACTATAATATTCAAAATCAAGTCAATCATGTGAGATTATATATTAAGTAATTTCAAATTATTTTAACGGAAAAGGGCCTAAAATGCCCTTAAACTATGAGATTTGGTACAATATTACCCTCCATCCACCTAATGAGTATGATCCGTTAGAAATAAGGGTATTTTTGAGCCAAAAGGTGGACGTTAGGGGTATTTATAGGGCCGATAGGTGAATGGAGGGTAATTTTGTACCAAATCAAATACTTGAGGGGCATTTTAGGCCCTTTAATAGTAAATTAATAGTGTATCAAAAGGCAAAAATCATTACATTATATATAGAACTAGGAAACATATTTGTGCTTCGCATGCAGAAAATAAATCAATTTAGAAAATATTTCTAAAGTACAAATTTTATCAAACAAATATGATAAAACTTTTTCATGTCTATGCATAAAAAATAGTTAAAAATATTCCTGAAAACTTTCTTATATAATTTTTTTTATTAAAATTAGAGTTAGATGAATGGTATTCTTTTTATTATTATATCTTCTTCAAGAAAATAAAAATATATAAAAATATTTTCATTTTTAAATACAATATTTGTGTATGTGATTCTAATAGTAGTAGGTTTGTTTCTTTAATCAGATATATGACATAGCATTTGTTTTCCAAAAATTTCCTTCATTAAGAATAAAACAATAAAAAATAAATGAAACTAAACATATAAAGGGAAAAAAGAAATATAAGTACACACTACAATGGAATCGCTCCTCTTCAATTAGACGGTTAAAACTTAAAAGGTATTTGCTACAACTTCTTTTGATTATAAGATTAAAATATTGAAATAATATTTTTCCTTTATTTAACTATAAGTATTTAAATAAAAACTTCTAGCCAAATACCACTCCACAATTTTGGCATCTGTAGTTAGAGATGATCTCAAAAAGGAAGAGAGATCAAAGAGCCTAGCAACTGAGTAAATATGTGAAATGAAAGAGGAAAGTTGTTAATGTGAAATAGTGAGGATTAACAGAGTTTAAATAGTTATTAGAAATTAAATATAATCATTAATGTTACAATTAATTAAAAAAATTAAACTTTTCTAATTAGTGCTAATTTGTAGATAATTAGTTATGTCGGATTAGGAAAACGTAATTTAATAGTGCTAAAAGAAAAAATTCTAACAAAATAAATAAATAGTAATAGAGGCCAATGAAGCATGCCACATCAGCGATTGTTTCTTCCGCTTTATAATATAAATATATATATACACACACATTGATTGATTGATTTAAGGAGTACATATAATCATATATTTTACCTAAAAACATTATTTTTACTAAAATTTCCTTTAACATCTTCTATGACCAATTTTTGACTTGGCCAATTTGCATCCTTTTCTTGTTTGACAACAACTGTAAAATTAAAAGATATTTCTCAAGTATCATATAGTTCAAAATCTGTTAAGAATTATCAAGAAAATAACAAAACATTTAGCAACAATGATTTAGAAAGCTGCGAGTTCATTACCGAATTGGCATCATTGATATCAAAAGTTACACTCTTTTTCCCTTATAAAATAAACTTCCTTTAACATCTTCTATGACCAATTTTTGACTTGGCCAATTTGCATCCTTTTCTTGTTTGACAACAACTGTCAAATTAAAAGATATTTCTCAAGTATCATATAGTTCAAAATCTATTAAGAATTATAAAAAAAATAATAAAACATTTAGCAACAATGATTTAGAAAGCTACGAGTTCATTACCGAATTGGTATCATTGATATCAAAAGTTACACTCTTTTTCCCTTATAAAATAAAGGAAATCTACGGAGTTCATTACATAATTCATCATCATTAGCTTTCTAATTTTACTTTACTTTTGTAATGCAATACTTCTATATCACTACAATTGTAACCTATAAAAATATTAGACCACAAATTTCAATTTCTCTTTAATTAAACTTCAAATCAAGTACTCAAACTACACCATATAAATTGGACATCAGATGTAATATATAAACATATGTTTGAACTAATTTTCCCATTAGATACAAACCTAAAACCCTTCAATCTTCACCCCTAAATATCCTTCACATAATTCACATCCAAGTTTTACTTTTATTTGGTAATCAAAAGCTTATAACCCATACTACATACTGAAGTTCCATTGCAAGTGCTACAAGAAACTTTTGCTAATAGAATATTCGTAGTGATATTAAAACTGAAATGTAAAATACGTATTATATATACTCATTAGTGATTTTAGATATAAGTTAAAGAAACAATAGAAATTCCGTACCTTTTTTTTTCTAAAATTGAGATAGAAGAAGAAGAAGATGTTCCTCTCTTCATGAATGGATTTTGGATCTGTTTAGAGAATTTACGGTTTTGTCAATTTTATTTTTGCTCTCTAATGGAGTAGGAAAAGAAGGCTGTAATTTAGGCCCCAAAAATAGAGGGAAACGATTTGGAGGGATATTTTTCATTAATTCTTTTAGATTTGTTTTCCCTCGTAATTATCATAAAAAGAAGCTTTCGTTTTAATTTTCTCTAGGTAAAATTATTATACTTCTATATTCGATATAAAATCACATTTACTCATTCTATTTAAGGAAAATTACACGGTTAAGTAAACGTATACTACTTAATTACTCAGCATAGCTACAGTTTGCTATGATTACTATTCGCGACTAACATTATACATTAATTACGTGGGCTGACTTTCAGTTTGTATATTAGCCACGTTTGTATTTGTATAATTCGCAGCTAACAATTTTTTGTTTGGTTTTTATTTGTATACTATTGTTTCTATTTATATACGACGATGCTTTTCTTTGGTTCTTCAGTTTTGTCATCATATACATTCAATCGTTTTGTGTATAAATTTTTATAGTTTGTATAAACGTGTTGTTTTTGGATTTGTATAATATAATTTATATAATGTAATTTGTATAATTGTTTAAAGTTCATATGTTTATGTTTGTATCGATTAGTTATTTCGAGTTTATTATATTTGTATAATTTCAGAGTTTATATTACTCAATTATACAAAAATACGTGAATTATACAAACGTACTTGCGAATTATACAAACGAGATGCGAATTATACAAATTATTGTCCTCTCTCGCTCACCTCTCTCCTCCCTCTCCCAATCTCGCTCGCCTCTCTCCTCCCTCTCCCAATCTCGCTCACCTCTCTCCTCCCTTTCCCAATCTCTCGCACCAGAATATATAAATACATATGTACAATATACAATTATCTAACCAATACACATACACAATTCACCTCTCTCCCACTCTCTGCCTTCTCTCCCTCGCCTCTCTCCTCCCTCTCCCAATCTCGCTCGCCACTCTCTTCCCTATAACATGTAGCTACGAATTGTAATTAGAAAACTATAGTTATGGAGCGTAATTGGACTATTTTTGAGTGGCTATATGCGAAAGTTCCTCATTTATTTATAACTTATTAAATTATTATATATGACTCCCTCTGTTCACTTTTACTTGTCATAGTTTGACTTGACAATACATTAAAAAAATAATTAGTGATATAAGTATTTTACCAAACTATCTCTTATTAAATGATGTCTTTAAAATTAATTTGGAAAATAAGTATTTAATGTTGAGGGTAAAATATGAAGAAAAAAAATATTTATTCCGTTTTATGATAATTGATATGTCAAAGGTGACAAGTAAAACTGAAAATCTAGTTTAAGAATAAGTGTCAAGTAAAAGTGAACGGATGGAATATTATTTAAAACTAATTTGTATTAGATATAAATATAAATAATGGTATACATACACTTAAATATTAATTATATTCAATTATTAAATTCTTAGTTCAACTAGTTATAATTATATTTATAAAAATTATTAATTAATTTAAACTAATAGTATATCACAAAGGTATCATAAAGATAGATTAAGTTTGAGTAAACTTAGAATTGTTAAAATACTTGTAATTGAATATAATGACCTATTTATTTAAATTTTAATTGAAACTCACAAGTAAGATTCTTTAAAATTGAATTGAGATGAATGATGATCAACTATAATTAATTTAGAATGATAATTGTATTATTTCAGAAGATTATACGCGAGTCAAATCATAATTCTCAGTCATGATGAAACTTAAGTGTAACTTATTGAAGTTTTGTTTAAATTTGATATAATTAGTTAATTGAAGTAAATATAATCATATATTTAATTAAGTTATATTTGAAACTTACAAGTAAGACATTGTAAAATTGAATTGAATCGAATGATATGATGACAAAACTAATTACGAAGAAAAAACTCTCGAAAAAATAATATTTTTGGAGGTACTTGATCAAGATGGAGCTTTAGCGAGACTTAGGGTGTATTTGGTATGAAGGAAAATGATTTCCTAGAAAACAAGTAGATTTTTGACTTATTTTCTCATGTTTGGTTAGTGATTAGAAAATATTTTCCGGAAAAGATTTTTGATGTTTGATTTATGAATGAAAAATGTTTTTGAGAAATATCTTTTATTTTTACTAGAGTAGAAAATAAATTTTATAATTGAAAATATTTTTTAAAACAATTAAAATTTTTTTTTTGGGGGGGGGGGGGGGGNTTTTTTAAAAACAAACTTAATTTTTTTTTGGGGGTGGGGGCGAGGGTAGGGGGGGGTTAAAAAATTGAAATTAGAAATATCTTTTAAAAAAAACTTTTAATATATTTTTTTTGGTGGGGGTGTTAGGGGGTTGGGGGTAGGGGTAGGGTGGGGTAAAAAATTGAAGTTAGAATTGTAATTTGAAGTTGGAAGAGAGTTTTGGAAAATGTTTTCCTTAAGTTTTGAAGGGAAGTCATTTTCCAAATTTAAGGAAAATGAGTTGAGTTGAAAAATATTTTCCAAAATATTTAACCCAAATATTTAACCCAACCAAACATGATAAAATTGGAAAATATTTTCCGAAAAATGTTTTCCTTCACACCCTTAGTGAAGTACCTTTTCTTAAGTTTGATAAATTAATCAATCAAAATTGTTATATATAATTACCTATTTATTGAAACTATGCCCATAAAGTCAAATCGAATGGTTAATACCTTTATTTACACTAGATTGATGGATAATGGTCTGATGAAATATGTTCGAGTCAAATAACAATTGTAGAATCACTTGATCAGGATGAAGCCTGAGTAGACTTGCTAAAGTTTTGTTTAAATATTCTATAATTAGTTAATCAAAGTTAATATAAGCACTTATTTATTGATATTAAATTGTATCGAATGATTAACGCATCTAATTACAATAGGTCGATAAATGTATTACTTCAATGGAACACGTTTGAGACAAATAATAATTATGGAAGCACTCGATCAGGATGAAGTTTAAGGTGAGACTTCGTGAAGTTTTGTTGAAATTTGATATGACTATTTAATTAAAAACAATTAAATATAATTACCTATTTATTTGAACTATATTTGAAATTTACAAGTAATACTGTGTAAAATTGGATTGAATGATTAATTACTCTAGTTATATTTAGATGCAAGAAAGGTATATTTTGACGTTGCTAAAGATTATTGTTGCTGCAACAATTTAACCCGCGGTAAAAAAATAATTATAAGCTACAAATTTTTAACACTGATATATTTGTGGCTAAATCATCTCGTTATGCCAAATAATTATAGCTATTCAACCAACTATTATCATCGCTTTTTAGTACGCAAAACAAAATATTTACTGAGCCATGATATTTTGTTTTAATTAAACTTTTATAGATAAAATAATTATCATTGATACCAAAAAATTTCAACGTGTGACCCACAAAAATTAGCTATGAAATTTTATTAAGGGAAAAAGGACAAATATACCCCCAAACTATCATAAATAGTATGCAGATACCCTCCGTCATACTGTTGTGACATTGGTGCTCCTACCGTCTAAAAACTAAAGTATATATACCCTTTATACTAACGGACATACACGTGTCATAATATCATCTATCGATCCGACATTTATTAAACATCAGATCGACGGATAAAATTGTGCCACGTGTCCCTGTTAAGTCTTTTGTTAGAGTGAAAGGCATAAATGTTCTAGTTTTTGGATGGCAGGGGCACTAATGTCCCAAAAGTATGACGGAAGGTATCTGCATACCATTTACAATAGTTCGGGGGTATATTTGTTCTTTTTCCCTTTTATTAAAGCAGTTAATCTATAGCTATATCATTAACTTTTGCCACTTTTTTAACAACTTGAAGCAAAAATATTTATTTAGCTATAATAATTTGTTTTAAATAATTTATTGTGGCTAAAAGGTTATTATTGCTATGGTAATTTCAACCCATGGCAAAAATTAATTATTAGCTACAAAATTTTACTATAGCAAAATACACGTGGTTATATCATTAACTATTGCCACAATTTTTTATAACTTGAAGCAAAAGTATTTAGTTAGCTACATCGTCTTGTTTCAAATATTTATTGTGGCTAAAGAGTTGCTATTGCTACAATAACTTTTATTGTGTGGCAAATTTTTTAACCAGCTACAAAATTGAATTGTAGCAATAAAGTTGTAGCTATTCATATAATTATTACCACAATTATTAGCAATTGTATAAAAGTGAGGATTTAGCTTTGCCAAATTAATTTTTGTGGCTAAGAAAATTTATGAATTTTTAAATAGCTATAAAATTCAAATTTTTGTAGCTATTACTAAATAATAGAAACGATTTTTGATTTTGTAGCTTAAATTTTGTAGCTAAAAATAGATTGTGTTGTAGTTATTAGCTCTCTCTCTCTCTCTCTCTCTCTCTCTCT